>NC_039366.1:144115104-144436457 GCF_003573695.1 Papaver somniferum | reverse complement strand
ATTGGCATAGTGGGGCCAAGGGTTTGGCACGGACGGCTTGGCATGGTGGGGCCAAGGCAAGGTGCGGTTGGCTTGGCATAGTGGGGCCAAGGGTTTGGCATGTCATTGGTGCATGGTGCGGCTAGCATGGTTGGGGCCAAGGCAAGGTGTGGTTGGCTTGGCATGGTGGGCCAAGGGTTTGGCATGTCATTGGTGCATGGTGCGGTTAGCATGGTTGGCATGTCTTGGCGCGGTAGACGTGGATGACATGGTTTGCCATTGGCACAGTGGTGCGGCTGGCATGTTTGACATGCCTTGGCGTGGAGACGTGGCTGGCATGGTTAGCATGCCTTGGCGCGGAGATGTGGCCGGCATGGTTTGTCATTGGCACAGTGGTGCGGCTGGCATGGTTGGCATGCCTTGGCGCGGAGATGTGGCTGGCATGGTTTTTCATTGGCACAGTGGTGCGGCTGGCATGGTCGGCATGCCTTGGCGCGGAGATGTGGTTGGCATGGTTTGCCATTGGCACAGTGGTGCGGCTGGTATGGTCGGCATGCCTTGGTGCGTAGATGTGGCTGGCATGGTTCGCCATTAGCACAGTGGTGCGGATGGCATGGTTGGCATGCCTTGGCGCGATAACATGAGAATTAGGGTTTGGCATAGATGATGTCAGTCAGTGTTAAGGGTTCTGCCGTGGAACATGACCCATGTAAAGAAAAGGTACCCGGGTAATTCTTACGGAGGCATGCTGATTGATTCAATAAATGTGCTAATGGCCATAGTGACATCATGTCAGATGTACAGTTTTACGATTTTAACCCTAATCTAAAAACCACCATCAACATTAAGTCCCCTGCTTAGATCGGAACATGAGCATTGTTGCGAGGTAAGCATAAGATGGTGACAGGCGAGGACAAAAATCGAAACGACAAGTCGTGAAAAGATGGTCAGGAAGGTCCGAATAACCTTTTTCGAGAGGTAAGGAGAGTCCATGCTCCTCGTGTTTGGCGGCTTTGCGTAGATTCTATTCGTGGTGTAGACCTTGAAGTGGTGAGATAAAGATTGTCGGCTTAATCTGGTCATACATCACCTTGGCTGGGTTAGGGAACATCATGACGCTGGCTTGGTGAGTTGCTGGTGTTGGCGCGGCAAGTCATGGCGTGGCACGGTGGTGCAAGGCATGACGCGGTTTGGTAAGGAAAAGTATGCGCGGACGGCTTGGCGTGGTGGGGCCAAGACATGGCATGTTTTTGGCGAGGCAAGACATACGCGGACGGCTTGGCATGGTGGTGATTTGTCTTTGCGGGCCCGATTGTCTCTTTTCCTTACTTGACTCAAATAGGAAGTCCTCTCCTCATTCAAATGCCAAAGTATCACGCCCTCCTGTCTCGTTTGGCTTTCATTAGGGCTTTGATGAGGGGTTTCGTTTGAGGCTAATTTCCCGGTCGTGATGCAATCACGTTCCGTTTATTCAGTCTCTGCTTCTCTTTCTTCCTTTAGGGTTCCACAGTATTTATGCCGGTGAAGTTGCATCGTCTTCCCCGTTTTACAGCAAAGATTTCCTCTTGTTGAGTCTGTCTTTCTTCATCATGTCGATCAGAAGTGAATCATTCTCGAGCCAGCTATATTCTCCAGTCAAACGCGTGAGGACTGACTCTTGCAACAATTCCCACATCTGAGTCATTCGAGTCAAGAAGATTATACCGGTATGTTTTTATTGATCAACAGGTGTTTCATTGTTTGTCGATGAATGACAAAATTTTTCTTCTGTGTAGAGATATCCTGTCGGAGCGTGCGCCACCATCATTGATGAGGATGATTTGGTTACCCCTTTTCCTTCAAGCCCGACCCCACCAACCGCTGCAGATATGGAGAACGCCGACTTAGAAATTTCTTGTCATGAGTATCCCAATGCAGGTTTGTCGTTCGGAACCCGCATGAGGTGTCTTTTCTCTAACTACCGGAACGTCGGTGGGTTTCTGGTGCGGAAATAATTTGTGACTCTTTACACAAAGATATGGAGGATATATGGCCACATCGCCACCAGGAGTGTGGTGCAATATTGTTCGTCTGCTTTAGTTTCTATAGTGAATTGTCTCTTGCCGATGATCGCCGAAATGGGGAGTATGTCAATCCGTGCTTTCGCGGAATAAACTATTCAGAAGTGGGAGAACATGGTGTCTACCTGTGAATCTCTGAAGTTCAACGTTAGTTGGTTGCGGCATCGTCTTGATATTATGAAAGTCGATAGAGCCGGTATTCTTGCTGGCGTGGTCCCTGCTACGAAAGCTATGCTGGAAGAGGAGAAAGCTCTGGCCATGGAGTCACAAAAGGTGGAAGAGTTAATCCGTAACTTGAAGAGTAGGACTGAAAGGTATCAAAGCCGATTAAAGATGATGCTTCGAGGGATTACAATATGTTGGGTGGACTTTTCTGAGTAATGCAGTTGCGAGATGTTTGGTTTCTTTCTGGGTTTTAAGCATGTTTTGCTCTTCTTCTTTTTTTTTATCGTTCTTTTTTTTGAAAGAATAAGAGAATTTTATTGATTTGCTTCAATCAAACAAAGGAAAAGAAACTTGATATTTGAGATGTGGAAGAAAAGTGGAAAGATGCATGGATATCCGTGTTTGTGATATGGCGGGGCACGAGGTGGCGGTCAGGCGTAGTATGCCTTAAGCCACTTTCCGTTGATGTCTGCTTCCAGTTTTCCTCCGTCTTCTTTAATGACCTTGTAGTACCCACTGTTGTACGCTTTCATGACTATATAAGGCCCTTCCCACTTTGCGGAGAATTTTGGTGCAGACGCGTCTTGCTGAATGTGTTTGGAAGTCTTTAGTACCAAATCTCCCACTTGAAAAACTCGAGGCTTCACGGTTTTGTTATATGCTCTGGAAACCCTATTTCTGTATGCTCGTGCGTGTTCTTCCGCCTTGGATCTTCTGGAATCTACAGTGTCCAATTCTGCGACTCTGGCGCTCAATGCTTCAGCTTCATCCCATCGAAATCCTCTTGCTTCGGCAATCCTAGCCGATGGGATTTTAACCTCTGCTGGGAGGACGGCGTCTGCGCCGTAAACGAGGGAGTAGGGAGAGGCGCCGGTGGAACTTCTTGGTGATGTTCGGTATGCCCAGAGTGCCATTGGCAATTGCTCATACCATGTCCGAGGATTATCATGCACTGTCCGACTAAGGATTCATATCAGAGTTTTGTTGGTGCTTTCAGCATGTCCGTTCCCTTGGGGGTAGTACACGGTGGATAAGACTTGCTTAATTCTATATTCTTCGAGTATCTCCCGTACTTGCTTGTTTGCGAAAGGAGTGCCGTTGTCGGTGATGATGTGTTTAGGCACGCCAAATCGGCAGATAATGTACTCCTTAATGAATGCCGCAATTGTGGTTCCATTCGTCCCTCGTAAAGGTATGGCTTCAACCCATTTGGTGAAATATTCGGTTGTTGTTATTATGTACTCGTGATGCTTTGAGGAAGGAGGATTGATCTTTCCAATGATGTCGAGTCCCCAGCTGTGAAAGGGCCACGGTCTGCTTATCGAATGCAGGGGAGTCGACGCCACATGGATAAGGTTTCCATGAATTTGGCATTTTTTGCATCTCTGGACGAAAAAAGTTGCATCATCCTCCATGGTTGGCCAATAGTATTTCTCGTGTATCTGAAGGAATAATTTCCGTTTTCCTTGATGTTCGCCCTCGTGCATCTCTTTCAGCATGATTGGGATTTCTACTTCGTTCAAACATCGTAGCAAACTTCTTCCAAAGCTTTTACGATATAAGATTCCTTCGTGGAATACGAATCTCTCGGACCTTTGTTTTGTCTTGGCTGCGTCTTTCTTATTGGTGGGTAGTATGCCATCGCGAAGGTAACTGATGTATGGCTTCTGCCAGTCCCCAGCGTGACCAATATTGAAAACTTCTAATTGATGCGGAGGCGCTTGATAGTTGGAACAGGTTCTTTGAAGTAACCGAGATTGAGCCTCCATTTCTGGCCAGTAATAGCCAAGGCGTTGCAAACGGCGATATAGTGTTACCACTAATGGTTGCTCGCAGATTTCATCATGGACGCGGTTGAGTTGTTGTTGTGCTTCTCCCTCTCCAAGACATCTTGACAAAGAACCGTCTAGATTTCGATGATATAGCACCCCTCGGAGCATGAAGAAATTTTGTAAGGTTTTGAGACTGGCCTTTCCCTTGAAAAGCGAGTTGTTAAGATTTTGGATAATTGGTGTTCTCCAGTCGCCGGCTTCATCTTCTTCGAGTTGTGAAAGCCATGTTGAAGCCGTGGTTCGTCTCTTCACTGTCAGGGTTTCCTCAAAACCCTCAACTTGTAGTTTTGATGCTAGTGTGGCTAGGAAATCAGCGCGTTGGTTGCCGCTGCGCCCAATATGCGTTATGGTCGCGTCGGCAAAGTAGTTTAGCAGTTTTTGTGCCTCGACTCTGTATGGGGCCAAGGTTACTTCCTTCAGTGCGTATACTTCGTTCACCTGGTTGACAAGTAATTTGGAATCCCCTCTTATTTCCAGACGTGTGGCTCCAGCTCGTTTATCCAAGGACAGTCCGATGAGAAAGGCTTCATATTCTGCTGAATTGTTGGTGCAGGGGAAGTCTAGCTTGAAGGAGTGCGAGAATACTTCACCGGCTGGGGATACTAAAACCACACCTTCTCCTCTAGTACCATTTTTAGGAGTAGCGGAGCCGTCGAAGAATAGTATCCATGTTTCTTCTTGGATGAAAGAGATTTCCGGAAGGTCTCCAGGGAGGTCCTCGTGTAGTGTCACAGTATTCTCTCCCGGAAACGCCACCAGCAAATCCGTAACTGCTTGCCCTTTGATGGCTCTCGAGGAAGCGCATGTTATGTCGAACTTTGACATTTGGAGGAGCCATTTGGCCGGTCTTCCTATCAGGGACGGTTTTGAGAGGAGCAACTTCACAGGATCGGACTTAGATATCAGCACCACTTTATTGGAAAGTAGGTAATGCCTGAATTTCTGGATGGAGTGGATCAAAGCTAAGCATGCCTTTTCTGCTTTGGGATATCTGAGTTCGGCATCTCTTAAAGTTCGACTGAAGTAGTAGATGGGATGTTCAATCCCTTCGTCATCTTCTTGGGCGAGGAGAGCTCCGACAGCAGTGTCACTAAAAGCAGTGTAGAGGTGTAGCGGTCTTCCTTGTATGGGAGATTTCATGACGGCTGGGGAAGATAATGTTTGCTGAATCTTTCGGAACACTTCCTGTTGTAGTGTGGTCCAGAAGAAGCTTGCTCCTTTCGTCAGTAAGGGGGTAAACGAAGCAACAAGTTGAGCCAATCCTGGTATGAAGCAGCGAATGTAGTTTATTTTACCCATGAAACTCTGGAGTTCTTTCACGGTTCGCGGTGGTGGCATCGTGAGGATGGCTTGTGTTTTGGCTGGGTCAACTTTAGTTCCCCCGGCAGTCACCTGGAAACCTAGGAACTTGCCCGAAGAGACACCAAAAGCACACTTTAATGGATTCATCTTCATTTTGTACTCGCGACATCTTTCAAACACCTGACGCAGAATTCCTGCATGGGCTGCCCGAGTTTTTGACTTGATCACTATGTCATCTACATAATCTTCGACTTTCTTGTGCATCATATCGTGAAAAATGGTGGTCATGGCGCGTTGGTATGTGTCGCCAGCGTTTTTCAAAACGAAGGGCATCACAGTGTAGTAAAAGTTTCCAAGAGGAGTTCTAAAAGCCGTCTTATTTGTGTCGTGTTCGTACATCTTTATTTGGTTGTAGCCGTTGTATCCATCCATGAAAGAGAACATACCATGTCCACTGGTGGCGTCTACTAGCATGTCAATGTTGGGGAGCGGAAAGTCATCTTTAGGGCAACATTTGTTCAAATCACTAACATCGTCACAACACCTGATCTGGCCATTCTTCTTTTTTACTGGAACTACGTTGGCCAACCAAGTAGGGTGGTGAATCGGTTTGATGAAACCAGCTGCTAGTAGCTTTTGAACCTCTACCTTAATCTGTTCTTCCACATCCTGCCGGAATTGTCTTGGGGTTTGCTTGACCGGTTTGGATCCGGTTATCACGTGTAAATGATGAATGACCAGCTTCTCGTCCAAGCCAGGAATTTCCTCGTATGTCCATGCGAATACGTCTTGATATTCCTTGAGAAGGTCTACCAGCTTTACGCGTTCGTCCGCGCACAGAGTCGAGCTGATCGAGATGAGTCGCGGAGATTCTTCACTCCCGACATTAACAACCTCAAGCTCGTCCATGGTAAAGTTGGTCCCGTCTTGTAGTTGTCCTGGTGCATCAGGTACTTCCTCCTGCGGCTCGTTACTACGTTTTTGTTCCATTGGGCGGAGAGACTGTGCGGTAATCTCTCCTGTTAATTGCTAACAGCGGCGCTGATATACGGTTTTCCCTTTTTCATCATAACCCATGATAAAAGCTCGTCCTCGCTTGGTATGGGTGTAAGTTGAACTCCGGTTTGGCAGGTGGAGGCTGGTGTGTCTTTCTTTTGAAGGGGTGATGTGAGACCAGGTTTCTCCATGAAGTGGTGCAAGACCATCACTTTCTTCAATGGATGTCCACTTTGGCAGTGGAGTGTGGTGAGCCTTGTTGGCTGTGGCCTGCAGGCCCTTTCTTGGCTCAAAAATCTCCATGCCACAGATCGGCACATAGGGAGATAATGATGCAACTATGCGAACGAATTCTCCGTTTAACATGGTTTTCAAGCACTGGTGATACGTCGAAGGAATGATTATGTTGTCGTGAAGCCATGTCCTTCCCAGTATCATGTGATAATCTGGCTCCTTTTCGATTACCTCGAACCTTACTTTTGACTGGACGGGTCCTACTGATAGATTCAGGTTGACGTACCCATACATGCTGGTTTGATTGCCTTCGAAATTGGTCATTGTAGTGGACTGTCGCACGACTTCGTTCGGCCGTACCCTGGTCGTTCTGAGCGTCCTGAGGGTAACAACGTTGGAGGATGATCCCGTGTCGATAAGAGCCCTTTTGAATTCCACGTCCTTGATACGGGTCGTGACGTGTAGGGCCCGGTTATGCCCTTCCTCCGCCATCATGTCGTCGTCGGTAAATGTGATATTTTCGATGGACATCTCTGGCGTTCTTGATGTTTCCAAAGGTGAAGGAATCAAGGACGCTTTTAGCGTTATTCGATTGATGGCGGTGAACGTATCCATCCGTTGATCTTTTGAAACATGTAAGAGTTCACATAAATTTTTCACCAGTGAGGCCGCTTCCTAGCCTATTGGTTTCTGATTAGTGGTGAAGCTGTTGACTTGGGAGTGGTTTGGGATGTTAGTACCGAGTCTTGGAGCTTCCGGGGCAAGTGAATCGTTCAACTATGTCGTTAAGTTGATGAGTGTGAATACCAATATTCTGTGGAGCACGTGTCACGATCTTAGTGGCCGCATACATATCTAACTGTGTAGCCTTCACTAAGCAGAGAAGCCTGAGTAACAAGGGATACCTCCGCAGATCTACTTTATCTCATCCCAAGAAAGAAGGCGTGAACGGTCAAGATAAGGAAGGAAAAAGCCTAGTCTATATAGAGTCAGCTGCCGAGGGGACAGAGGTAGATGACGCATCCAATCAGCATTAAATGCTCAAATCTCTTATCTACACGCATGAATCTAGGCACGTGGAGAGATAAAGCGTGGCAGAACCCGATTGGCGGAAGCTGGCGGTGAACGAAGGTACAACCTGTACTAAAGTTGGGTAGTTCTCGAAGGAACGTGGGCCAGCTGAGGTGGCGAAATACAACTGGAGAAGTACGCGGTGGACGAAGGTACCATTGGTACGAAAGGTATATCAGCAAACGATGGACCCAGAGGCAGCAAAGATATACCTGGAGCAAGAAGGGCTATAAATACCAAGCCTCACCAACAAACTAAGGGCATTCAATATCTAGGAGAGAAGATCTAGTCTTAAGCTTATACCTCTTTAATGTTTAGAACTTAAGAATTTACTTCCACTTGAGTTCTCTCTATTACTTTGGGAAGCATTTAAGATATTTGTAACCACCACAACTTAATACAAAAACAAGCACTCATTATCCCGTGGATGTTGACAAATGTCGAACCACGTAAATCTCTTGTGTCTCGTGATAACTTAGAAGCTTTTTCATTAAACGTGTGTTCTTCGTTATTATTGTGATATTAGATATCATTTATTACTTAGCACTATCAGTTCAACGGAGGTATTAATACTACTTAGTATTAGATCCTCAGAGTCGTATACATTACGTAGACTACGGGAAAACGAGTAGTCACAGTTTGGCGCCCACCGTGTTTTGCTCACGAACCCGAGTATCAGACACAGTTTTACATTTTACTTCTACATCTTCTGAAACGAAGGGATCTGTGTTCTAGCGATGAATCTCACTCTCTAGTGATTCATTCATCCATTATTTGCGTATGTTTTTTGAGTTCATAGCCTCTAAAAACGTGCCTCGTTACAGATCCACAAAAAAAATTCAAAATACATACCCACAAAACGCCAAAATGTTTGTTTTATACTAAAACAACCTTTCCTAAACAAAGCGCATCTTAGATCTGAGAACCTTTGACTGACAGAGGAATCTCAGTAAAATATTAAGGATAAAATATCTTCCAACGCATTTAATAGCCTTGTTTTTCGCAAGATCCGACACCCCTTTTCATTGGTTTTCGATGTTTTAAGGTTGTTTTTCCAAGGGTGTCATAAGCATTTAATACCCTTCTGTCAAAAACATTATTTCAGTCATTTTTCTGAAAAAGCTGCTTAGCAGTCTTCTATGTCAGAGCATTAACTGCTACTTTTAACGAAGATACCCAAGTAGCATATTTTTTTGCCTTTTCTGTGACCGCATGATAACAAAAGCCGAAGGCATGCAGAAACCAACTGATGTACCAACAAGCTCACGACCAGCCATCACAAGAGGGAGATCCCAAAAGCCGTCTCAAGCGAACCAAATGAATGAAGCGGAGGACGGAAAAAGCGAAATAGCAAGAAGAAAGATTGCTAACAAATCACTTATTCCTGCTGAAGGGATGGGGCAAACATCTGGAGCTCAACCAATATACGGCATGCCGTTACCGGAGCATGCTGCCACGACAAAGCCACCTGCGGCCAACGCAGGGTTACCCAAAACCTTAGTTCCTATGGGACGAGGGTTGGGAAACCTAACCCCGATTCAGATAGATCCAGATGCTCCAATCATAGACGAATGAGTAGAAAACTCTGAAGATCCAGCCGACAACACTCCGCAGGGGAGGTGGAGCCCACAACGAAGACCAAATGGCGGCACAAATAGCGGCTTTGTTACTCCGTAACAAGAAGAACGAAGATGCCATACACGAAATGGCCCGGGAGAACCAGAACCTCAAAGGTATGATAGACATACAAATCAAAGGTTCCCAAACTCACCCTCCGCAACAAAGGCGTGAAAACGGAGCTATATCAGGAAGACGAAGGGTGGATCTCAACCCACCAAAGGCGAATCAACCTAAGGGAACAAGGAGGGCGCACCATGACCCAGACGAAACAGATTCAACATACAAGCCATCTCAGTCCTACTACGACGAAGCATTCTCCAAAGATGCTCACAATGTGAACATGGTCATGGAGCAAATGGAGAAAATGCAGAAGGAGATCCAAGGCCTAAAGACTGGCCACGCAGGCGCAAGACTAGAAGAAGTGCTACAAGAAGCAACCATCTCCCCACTATCTTTTCGCATTTTGAGGGAGTCCATCCCTCCGAAATGCCCGGTACCTACGTTCCAAACATACAATGGTACCTCGGATCCCGCAGCCCATCTATGGTATTACACTCGTGTCCTTGCCCATTGGGAAAGAAACGAGGTAGTACTTTGCAGGTACTTCCCAGCAAGCTTGACGGGATCAGCACTGGCCTGGTATGACAACTTACCAGCAAACTCAATTAACTCCTTCGAGCAATTATCCACGGTGTTTTTGGAGACATACATGTACAACAAATCAACAAAGGCAGGGTTAGATAAGCTATTTGCTTTAGCTATCGGACCCCGGGAAACACTGATGCAATACACAGACAGGTGGCAAAAGACATGCCAAGCAATTGGGATAGTCAATACAGAAATTAGCATAAACTGCTATAAGTACGGACTTGATAGAACCTCAGCCATCTTCGTGGAGCTTCACAACAGAGCCCTCGATTCCGAAGGCGACCTCAGGGTTGTCCAGGACCGTTACATCAGACTCGAAGAAATCCAGAAGGACAACCTCAGGGAACAAACAAAGGCAACAACGGCTCCGCAACGAACTAACTCTCTGGAACCAATTCCGGAGGTATCTAAGCGACAAAACGAAGACGGGGGCAGAACCAATTCTCGAGACAAGCGATCCAAGCACGGAGATGGAAAACGAGGCAAAGGAAGAGAAGAATTTATGGATAAAGTCTACACGAAGTTAAACACAACTTTCTCTCACATCCTAAGCAAGGAGGGAGCACAACCAGGCTTTCCTCACCCTAATACTAGGGGAAAGCAACCAGAAAAGACGAAGGAAGCTAAGGAGTACTGTGCGTACCACCAATACTACGGACATACTACTGATACATGCGACCACCTGCGCAACGTGATCCAAAGATTCATCGACGAATGAAAATTCATGGAGTACGTACAGCTGCATCCAGCGGAGACTGAGGAGGTCCCAAAGAAAAGGGTATAACTACCTCAGGATGGCAAATACATCAACATGATCACCTTCTCCAGCGGAGGTCAAGAAGAAATGCTCGAAGATATCCTCGAGTTAGCTCGAAACAGAAAGAAGATTGAATCCCATGAAGTGTTCAAGCTAAGTGGACCACTCACTAGCACTTGGGAGGACTGGATGGCCACGCCATTAAACTTTTCAACAAAGGACGTCAACCAGAAGGTTGAAATGCACAACGATCCACTAGTGATCACTCTTTCAATACATGGATGGAACGTTACGAAGGTCCTTGTGGATGGGGGCAGTTCGTTAAATGTGCTATTTTACGAACCCTACCTACGCATGGGTTTGACAACAGAGCAAATGGATTCTTCCACTTGCACAATATATGGTTTTAATGGAGCAGTCTCAAGACCGAAGGGAAAATCGTCTTGCAGGCACACGCAGGACCCTTAGTAACCAGTACACGCTTCTGTATGGTGGACGCACCTTCGCCCTACAACGTAATCATGGGCAGACTATGGGTCCATCGACTACGAGGAACAGATTCGACGTACCACCAATACCTACGCTTTCCTACACCTATGGGTGAAATGGAAATCAAAGGCGACCAACAAGACGCAAGGCTATGCAATCTAGCGGAAGTCAGACTCAACGAAGAAAGAACTGCTACTCAACAGCATGAAAGAAAGAGACGTAAGGAAAATACCAAGGAAGTACAGGACGCAGCCTCCTCAGTACCCAAAGCCGTCTCAGACCCGGAGACAAGCACCTCCGCCACCTCCGGCGCAGATGTCTCCGCCAAATGACAATTACAGAAAAGCACTCCTCAAATCTGCTCACCGGTAGAACCAACAAAGAAAATCAACATCGGGACGGAGGCAAAACCAAAGATGCTCAACATCGGAACTTTGCTTGATAAAGAAGAGGAGATGAAACTACAAAGGCTACTAAAAGAATACGCATATGTCTTCGCGTGGTCAATGGAAGACATGCCGGGAATCGATCCGAATTTGGTCTCACACCACCTTCGGCTCAGACCGGAGATACCACCGTTCAAACAACGCATACGTAAAGTGGCAGATATCTACCACGAAGGGGTAGAAAAAGAGTTGCAAAAGTTACTTGCAGCTGGATTCATACGAGAAGTCAAATATCCCACTTGGATATCAAACATGGTCATCGTTCCTAAGAAGAACGGAGGTGTACACATTTGCATCGACTTTATCAATCTCAACAAAGCGTGCTCCAAGGACAGCTACCCACTGCCAAATATTGACCAGCTGGTCAATGCAACCGACGGCCACCAAAGGCTCTTCATGGATGGATACTCAGGCTATAACCAAATAGCCCTTGCGGAAGAAGATCATGAGCATACTGCGTTCTTTATCCCACGAGGCATGTATTGCTATACAAGAATGCCTTTTGGACTAAAGAACGCGGGGGCAACATACCATCGATTAGTAGACAAAATCTTCAAGCCATGGATAGGCAAAATACTGGAGGTCTACGTAGACGACATGCTCGTCAAGAGCAAAGAAGAAAAAAACCATCTCTCAGACCTAAGGGAGATATTTGAAGCCATGAGGAGCTACCACATGAAGTTGAACCCGGACAAATGTACGTTCGGAGTTACCTCAGGATAATTCTTGGGTTACTTGGTCACCAAGCGAGGAATCGAAGTAGACCCTGAAAGGTTCAGAGCAATAATTGAGATGCCATCTCCGCAAACCCTAAAAGGAGTGCAAAATCTAAATGGAATTTTATCTTCCATGGGGAGATTCATATCAAGATCATCAGATAAATGCAAAGCATTTTTTGACACACTAAGGAAAGGAAGCAGGTTCACATGGACCGAAGAGTGCCAACAAGCTTTTCGCAAGATCAAAGAGTACTTAGTATCAGTACCCATCTTGCAGAAACCGGAGCCAGGCGAAATACTCACACTATACCTAGCAGCAACAAGCTACGCTGTGAGCGCAGTGTTGGTACGAGATCAAGGGCAAGGAAAAAAGCCCGTATACTACATCAGCAAGACACTCAGTGCAGCGGAGCGTAACTACACCAAGGTGGAACAACTCATATATGCCTTAGTAGTGGCAACACAAAAGCTAAGGATATATTTCGATGCACACACCATCCGAGTTTTCACGAAGGCTCAAATAAGTCAAATCCTCGACAACACGGAGAAGATTGGAAGAGTGGAAAAATGGAATGCCATGATCAAACAATTTCACATAATCTTCGAAACCAGGAAAGCGGAGAAATCACAAATCTTAGCAGACTTCTTGGAAGACCTACCTCTGAATGACGAAGCTGAGATAGATGACATCCCAGGAATGGAGGAAGACAAGCCGGAACCAGAGGATCTCTTGGAACCACAGAACCACAAAGGTGGGAGATATTCGTAGATGGCCCCTCCAACGGAGAAGACGCGGGTATAAGGATCGTGATAACAACCCCTACTGGAGACCGACTCATCTATGCATTCAGGTTAGAATTCGAACAACACACTAACAAAATCACGGAGTATGAGGCAGTCATACACGGCCTACGCTTAGCGCAGGAGCTGGGCTTATCAGATGTTCGTTTGACTAGTGATTCGCAATTGGTCATTAGACAAATAGAGCTCAAATACCAAACTTTGGATCTGATACTATCTTTGTATCTAAAGCTAGCACAGGAGCATGCGTCAAAGATCAACAAGGTCACACTCAGACATGTCTGCCAAAAGATAACAGACACGCAGATGCCTTGGCATTTATATCATCAATGCTGAGAGACAGAAACACTACCTCGGTCCAAGTTGGGAGAATTTATGAACCTTCGATAGAAGGACTAACCTCCGACACTGAAGAAACCTTAGACGTCCAAACAAGGGCCATGAGGGAAGCAGAAAAATAAAAAGAAGATGAAGCGATGGGAGAGCTGGATAACGAAGTTGGTGAGTCTGATAAATATCAACCCACGTCAGATGAAAGCAACGAAGAAGAAGCTGAGGACGATTGGAGAATCCTAATTCACCGGTACCTTGATAAAGGTACCTTACCCGCAGACGTTAAAGAAGCTCGAAAACTCGAATCAAAGGCAGCAATATACAGCCTACGAGACGGGATACTGTATAGAAGGTCATTTCTTGGACCTTTGATGCGATGTCTCTCACAAACCGAAGGTAAAAGGATACTACATGATATACACAGCGGAGAAGCTGGCAATCATAGCGGAAGAAGGTCTTTGGCAATCAAATCCAAAATGCAAGGATACTATTGGCTAAGCATGGACGAAGATGCGGAGAATGTAGCAAGGCGTTGTGAAAGATGCCAACACTATGCTAGGAAGATTAAAGCGCCAACAACGGAGCTTAACTCGTCATCATCCCGTGGTCATTCTCCAAATGGGGAGTTGACATTGTTGGACCTTGATAGAGGGGACAACAAAAAGAAGATACTTTATCGTAGCTACGGATTATTTCACCAAATGGATGGAAGCAAGGGATTTGGCAAGGGTTAGGGACACAGATATCTTTAAATTCTTGTTCGAGAAAATCATCTGCAGGTTTAGGATACCAGCCGCCATAGTCTCTGACAATGGCAAACAGTTGGAAGGAAAGAACATAGACATGCTCTTCAACACCTTCAATATTCA
Source organism: Papaver somniferum (assembly GCF_003573695.1). Classification (NCBI taxonomy): domain Eukaryota; kingdom Viridiplantae; phylum Streptophyta; class Magnoliopsida; order Ranunculales; family Papaveraceae; genus Papaver; species Papaver somniferum. Next base: position 144,422,136 of record NC_039366.1, on the reverse strand, counting down.
GAAAAACAAGTTTACTCCGATATATCCTAAGAGCAATGGACAAGCGGAGGCCACTAATAAGACGATAGCAATGAACTTAAAAAAAGAAGCTGGGGGCATACAAGAAGAGAAGGTGCGAGCAGCTGCACAATGTCCTTTGGGCCTACCGCACTACTAGAAGGGTAGCCACAGGAGAAAATCCGTTCTTACTAACCTACGGAGCCGAAGCAGTCATCCCAATGGAGATAATACTGCCAACAACGAAGACAGATGCGTGGGAAAATAATCTGACAACAGATCTTATGATGGAAAAGCTTGATGACCTTGAAGAAATGCGGAAAGTAGCTTTTCAAAGGATGGTAAACTACCAACGAAGGCTGGCTCGTGAATACAACAAACGGGTAATTCCTAGAAACTTTGTGGTCGAAGAATACTAACTACGTCAAATACCACCATATCAAAGGAAGAAAGAGTGGGGGAAGCTAGCTCCGACATGGGACGGACCCTACATTATACACGATATTGCGGGAAAGGGTTCATACTACTTAAGAAATCTCAAAGGGGAAGTATTGCAACACCCTTGGAATGCAATGTACCTAAAGAAGTATTACCCGTAAGAGAATGGTTATCACTCATGAGAAGAAAGGAAGATAGCCCGCCATGTTCTATCCCTGATCAAAGGTATTACAAACCAAATTAATCAATGAAAGAAACTTTTTGCTAAGAAAGAGTGCATGTTGATTAAATACAAATTGGGTTAGAAAAGACACCCTCCGTCAGAATTGACGATGAGGCGAGGCAAGGCACGGCATAACTGCGCGTATGTCAATCTCGGATCCTAAGGGCAAATGAATCCCACTAAAAGGCAAATAATAAGCAATATATCCCACAAAGAGAGATACCTTGTCGAAGTAAAGCAGCAATCGCGTTGAACGCATAGGGTTACAGGAAAATTATTACCCACGTAGGAGCCCTCGCCACCACGGTACCTTCTGGCCAAAGGATACTTGGGTAGGATGATGAATGTTCCACCAAAGGTTAAAAACACCTTAGCACCTTGTGATGACTCGAATGTGCAAATAATTAGACATAATACGTCTATATATATATATATATAATAACAAAGGTACTAAAATAAGTACTACCAAAATAAAACTAACACATCTCAAAGTTATAGATGACGAAGGTTCAGAAAATAACGAAGCATTGTTTCAAGGAAAGGAGACAACAAAGGCCCCTCAGCTGGGGGCATAATACATCAAAGGAGGTCGGTTGAAAACAAGGTCAGCATAGAACAATCATGGGTAAGGAAGGCGAGGGAAGACAACACCCTCAGCTTGGAGCTCAGCCTCCGCAAAAGCATTGTTAATATAGTCAATGGCAGAACGCTTGAACTGCGCCTCCATCTGGGAAGCTTTCTCCGCTTGGTCCGAAGCCGATTTCTGACAAAGCTCCCTAATATGAACGCTAAGCTGATCATTAGCTTGCTGAAGCGCCTTAGCTTTAAACTTAGCAGCAACATCAAACTGGCGAGATATTTCCAACTGAGATATCTGGCCTCAAGGCGGTTAATCTTGGAGTTAGCACCCACCAACTGCTCTTGGAGGCCTGCAGACACAAAGGGTATCAGCAACAAGAACAAGAATCTAAATATACAAAGGATGCTACGGAAAAAATAATTGTCCTAAGCTACCTTCAGCATGACTAAGGGACTCTTCTAAACTATGTTGAGCCTCAGCAAGGTCTACCTCATCCGCATCAAGGTCTTCCACAAGGGTATCCCTCTCCGTCCGAAGATCATCAACATCTATTCAGAGCGAAGCATTCTCATAGGATAAAGCTTGGTACACATTCTCTAACTATCCAAACCTTTTTACTAAGGATGCATGAGACATGGAAGAAGGCACGAAGCTGGCATCAATAAGTTTGTTCTTAAGAGAACATACCTCAGAAGTTAAAACATTACGCTCCGCAGTAATCTTAGCTAAAGAAGCACAAGCACCTTCAAAATCGGCATGATATTTTTTGCGAATAATTTCTTGGGCAGAGAGACGCTTCTCGACTAAGGCAATATCCTCCTTTTGCTTTAAAATGAGACTCTCCTTCCAGCAAAGGGCTTCGTCACACTCCTCACGAAGCGAAGCCATCTGCTTCACTAAGTCGGCATTATGTGCGGACTCAAGGGAAAGTTGGGCCTCATAATGAAAAATTACGTTCATTAGCCTATCAGACTTCTTTTGATAATACCAAACATCGGAGGTTAAGCTGGCCACTTGATCTCAGAGACATCTAAGTTCACTAGAGCTGCCGGCTGGCAGATGAAGGTTGTCTTAGGACTATGCAACCAGAAATTAAAGAAAAAACTAAGGAGAAGAAGAAACAAACATATGGCTTTAGAAGACTCGGCAGCTAAGACAGCATCAACGGATTTGCGACCATCTTCGGCAACCTTAGAAGCATTATTAGCTCTCTCAAGAGCCAATAAACAAGCCTCCAGAGACCTCTGGGTTTTCCTCAATTCATCCTCCAACGAAGATGTCTTAGCAACAGAAGTAGCATCACCCGACGAAGATTGATGAGCAATAGCAGATTCTTAGCGAGCACGTTCCAGCAGGACACTCAAATGAGTGCACTTAGCTCTATAAACCTTGAACAAAGCATAGCTAACATCGATCTTTTTGCAAAGCTGCAAATAAGGGAGTATAAGGACAGACGAAGGATCAAATTAAGGAGAAAAACGATAAGGTAAGAATCACTTACTGAGAACGCTGAGAGACGAGGGAGGAAATGGGCGTAGGTATCCATGAAATCCTCCATCTCTTGGATGTTACCCCTACGGATCTCACCAAAACTCTGACTAGAGCGAAGACAATCAGGGTCAAAGAACAAGTCCTTCGCAGCACGATACTAGGCAGATAACACGTCTAACTGTGAAGCTATCTCAAAGGAACTACCAAGGTGATGATGATCAGCTCCGACAGAAAAGGGACCCTTAGATTCCCGCAGGATAGCCTCAAGAATAGCATCATCAGAACTACCTAAGCTCAAGCTCTCCGGTAACCTACCTTGGCTAGATTCAGCAAAAACACCCTCGTTTGTTTGCATACGAGCAAGGGGCACGACTGCTGAGCCCTCACCACGACGAAGGGACGGCATGGTGGAAGAGCTAGGAACAGAAGAAGGATCTTGAGAGCCTCCCAAATCCATGTGACCATCAGAAGGAAAATTACCCAGTACGGTCCAATTTGGTGACGAAGGTGGAGGTCCAACAGGTTTGCTAACATGGGCAGTAGAGACAGACTGAGCACTCCCCAGTGAAGCAGGAGCATCATTGAAGGAGAAGCTGGCTAGTGAAATCACAACCTTCTTCTTCTGCTGAGAATCCGAGCTACCAGCCCTCGCTGAAGGGGCAACAACCTTAGCAAACGAACCGCTAGATTGAAGAGAGGTAGCAGGAGACGAAGGCAGACTCTTAGAAACCACAACAGCAGCTCCGGTAGCAGCAGAAACAGCAGGCAAAGCTTTTCTATGAGCAGAAAACGAAGGCATCTTCGAAGACAGCGTAGGTGCAGGAGATTGAACACTAACAAGCTCGACCAACTGAGCACCAGCACCAATAAGAAGGTTCTCACCCTCAACAGAAGCAACTCGGACTGGGCTAGGGTTCTCCTTGGAAAAATCCTCCTCAATATCATCCAAATAAGGACTAAAACCAGTATCCTCGATATCCTCCATGTCTTCGTCACCTGGTCCCTCATCAGCAGCCTTCGGATCATCATCTAAAGCATCAAGATCAATCACGGTCTTCAACTTACCCTTCCTCTGGGAAGACTACAAAGAAACACATGCGTCGGCAAAGAATCAGGGGCAAGGTACCAAGGAATATACAAGCACAAAGGTATGATCCTTACCTCCGAAGGCGTTTCGACCGCAGCCTTCCTCTTCCTAGTCCTCGTAGCCACATAATTACCAGCAGAGCCTGGAGTAGTCCTAGCAAAAGAAACAGGGGCAGACTGCAAAAGAAAACAGTCAGAACGAAGGCTTCAAAGTAAACAAAGATATTAAAGTCGACAAAGATATCAAAGCAGATAGAGATATCTAAGCAAGACGAAGACATTAACAACAAAGGTACCTCGTGAGAAGCAGCAGGATTAAAAATCCAAGGCTGATACCCATCATACTTCTCAGGCAAAGAACGAGCTGAACGAGGAACTGAGGGATCCACAGTAGTGAAACCATAAGCCCAAGGACCCACCACACTAAGAGGAGTGCGGGTCCCAACGATCATCGGGATCAAGATGAATACGATCAGACTTTGGAAAAGGCAGCCTAGCAGAGTAGGGGATGGTAGTCAAACCAGTCTTATCAATCTCCTCCAGCAAGCGAAGGCTATTACCTTCCCTGATCTTCCTAGCAGTAACATGGATGCGATGAGGACCAACACTCCAAGGAAGAAGATTACTCTTCTGAATAGCATCAGCATAAGTAGCATTGAATTTGACATGGGTATAATCCCCCGCATAGACCTCCCCTCAGCAAAGGGATCATAAGACTCCAGGGTTGTCTTGTTCTTGCTATGGTACCATCTTTCACGAAGAGAGCGCCAGTAATTACCAGTGTACTTGTAAACTCCTCGAATTTGAGTCTTATTTGCCGGGTCATCCCTTGTGGATAAAACGTCATAATAGAAAGGATCCTTTCTACTATACAGAGGAAGAAGCATACATGCGGCCAATTGTCCAACGCTAATCAGAAGATTGTTCTCATCGTAGGAAAAATCTCGAATTAGAGACTCGGTGAGAACGTCAGGGCCATTAACAAAAGAAATCTCAAACTTGTGAAGATGAAAGGACTTGGTAATCTCAGCAATAGACAAATGAGCGAAGCTATCTTTGTCGCGCAGTTGGATCCTCTGAAGCTCATAGTGAGGAGGAGGAGGATCTCAAGCATAATAAGCAACATCAATAAATCTCCTAGTCCGACAACGATACAACAGGGGAAAGCATGGAGAAAATCAAGACCAAAAACGAGTATCACTTACTTGTACGATCGACACAGTGGAGCCAAAGCACGCGGAGAATCGAAGGAAAAAGGGGAGCAGTTAGCAGCAGAAGAGTATCTCAATAAAAGGGATAGAGAGCGACATTTCGAAGAAGAAGAGGAAAGGGAGTTAATAAAATTCCCTTCTCTTTATTCCCCTCTTATAGGCGGCTGGAAAATCCAAAAAAATTGGATGTCCCGAAATTCAAGGGGAAGTTATTGCATGAAAGGACATGTAGAGACCACCCAATCGGTACGTGCAAAATTGGCGACGTAACGGAAGTTTTCTTCCACTTCTACCAAACAGTAGAAGATGAAAGAAAATGGGAAAACTGTAAATACCAATATTCTGTGGAGCACATGTCACGATCTTAGTGCCGCATACATATCTAATTGTGTAGCCTTCGCTAAGCAGAGAAGCTTGAGTAACAAGGGATACCTCCGCAGATCTACTTTATCTCATCCCAAGAAAGAAGGCGTGAACGGTCAAGATAAGGAAGGAAAAAGCCTAGTCTATATAAGGTCAGCTGGCGAGGGGACAAAGGTAGATGACGCATCCAATCAGCATTAAATGCTCAAATCTCTTATCTACGCGCATGAATCTAGGCACATGAAGAGAGAAAGCGTGGCAGAACCCGATTGGCGGAAGCTGGCGGTGAACGAAGGTACAACCTGTACTAAGGTTGGGTAGTTTCCGAAGGAACATGGTCCAGCTGAGGTGGCGAAATACAACTGGAGAAGTACGCGGTGGACGAAGGTACCATTGGTACGAAAGGTATATCAGCAAACGACGGCCCCAGAGGCAGCAAAGATATACCTGGAGCAAGAAGGGCTATAAATACCAAGCCTGACCAACAAACTAAGGGCATTCAATATCTAGGAGAGAAGATCTAGTCTTAAGCTTATACCTCTTTAATGTTTAGAACTTAAGTATTTACTTCAACTTGAGTTCTCTATATTACTTTGGGAAGCATTTAAGATCTTTGTAACCACCACAACTTAATACAAAAACAAGCACTCATTATCCCGTGGATGTAGACAAATGTCGAACCACGTAAATATCTTGTGTCTCATGATAACTTAGAAGCTTTTTCATTAAACGTGTGTTCTTCGTTATTATTGTGATATTAGATATCATTTATTACTTAGCACTATCAGTTCAACGGAGGTATTAATACTACTTAGTATCAGATCCTCAGAGCTGTATACATTACGTAGACTACGGGAAAACGAGTAGTCACAATGAGGAAGTCCAGTATGATGTTAATCGCATCTTTCATCAGACCCATGTTCTTGGTGTGGATCTCCTGAATCTGCGCCAAGTCAATCAGCCTTGGTATTCCTTCTTCGATTGCGTTGTTGGGGGTTGCGTTGGGGGAGGAAACATTGCCGTTCGCCTGAGTGGAACTTGAGGACACGGATTCATCCCTAAAACCGACCATCTTCCTGAGTTAGAAAAATCGTATTCTGAAATTGGTATTGGAACCGAGAGATTGATCTCCCACTTTGGTCTCCAATTGTTTGAGGGTGAAAACGGTTTCTGCTGATTTTGGTAATTTCGGGTGTGTGGGTGAGAAACGAATTTAAAACCTAAACAATGTACTACAAGGGAGTACTTTAGATTCGAGAGATCAATCTGTACAAATCCGGCCTAAACCAAGAAATGGCCGTTCCAGACTTGCTTCGGTCACAAAGTGAAGGAGAAGGGTTGGTTTTGGGGAGGGAAGCGAAGAAAGTGTTGAGACCAAAATAGTTGATTCTGGAAGAGTAGTTGTTTTCAATGACTTGTATCAGAAAGTGGGAAGCTAACAGATGGAAAGCTAGCAAATGTTTTCTGAGTGTTGTATGCTCCTGACCTGAACTTGTTGTTCGGTGGAAATAGGTAATTCCTATTTATACAAGTCGAAGTGAAACGTACTCTGGTATCATTAAGAAATGGAAAACGGGTGAGTAAATGGGAGGAGGTGGTAACCGGTAACGCCTGGAATTGATGTTCCATAAAAGAAAGTGTTTCACCATTACTCCCTGTATTTACTAACCGCCTCATCCTTATGACACTTTCTTATAACGGGCGTAGTGTACGCCACGCTGTAAACCGCCAAACCAATACCCAATGAGCATCCCCCAGTTTGTGACATGCGTTGATGTCTCGAGTGTTTTCATGGAAAACATGTAGCACGTTGTTGTTGTCTGGCAAGTTGAGCCTGGGAGACTTATCGGCTCGGTGGTGACCTTCGACGGTCGAAATTTTGCATCTTAAGAGGAAAGGTAGCCGTTGATTATTGCAACCCTTCGTTTGGTAGCCAGTGGCATGAAAGCATGATCAGTATGGCTTTAATATGGCCTAGTTTAGGCGCATCCAAAAGTTAGGGTTTTGGCTTTGTTTAGGCGCGACCAAACTAGGGCCAAAGGTTGCCATGCGTTAACTGGTAACCTTGGACGGCTAAGATCTGCACCTTAGATGAAAAAGCGGTCGTTGATTGTTGCAGGCCTTCGTTTTGGTAGCCGCATAGGGAAGGCCAGTATGGCGTGGCGCGACGAGGTGGTTGGCATGCCATTGGCACATGTGGCATGGTATGCCTTGGCGCGGTTTGGCGTGGCCAAAACTAGGGTTTGGGGTTAAAGGTTACCATGCGTTGTTTGGCAACCTTGGATGGCTAGGATTCGCATCTAGGATGGAAGGGTGGTCGTTGATCGTCGCACGCCTTCGTTTTTGGTAGCCGCATAGGGAAAGCCGGCATGGTATGGCGCGAAAAGGTGGTTGGCATGCCATTGGCACATGTGGCATGGCATGCCTTGGCGCGGTTTGGCGTGGATTTGGGCCAAAGGTTACCATGTGTTGTTTGGCGACCTTGGACGGCTAGGATTTGCATCTAGGATTGAAGGGTGGCCGTTGATCGTCGCACGCCTTCGTTTTTGGAAAGTCCGGCATGGTATGGCGCGGCAAGGTGGTGGGCATGCCATTGGCACATGTGGCGTGGCATGCCTTGGCGCGGTTTGGCGTGGCCAAAACTAGGGTTTGGGGCCAAAGGTTACCATGCGTTGTTTGGCGACCTTGGACGGCTAGGATTTGCATCTAGGATTGAAGGGTGGTCGTTGATCGTCGCACGCCTTCGTTTTGGTACCCGCATAGGGAAGGCCGGCATGGTGGGGCCAAGGAAAATGGCGCGGACGGCTTGGCATAGTGGGGCCAAGGGTTTGGCACGAGCGGCTTGGCATGGTGGGGCCAAGGCAAGATGCGGTTGGCTTGGCATGGTGGGTCCAAGGCAAGGTGCGATTGGCTTGGCATGGTGGTGCCAAGGCAAAATGGCGCGGACGGCTTGGCATATTGGGGCCAAGGGTTTGGCACGGGCGGCTTGGCATGGTGGGGCCAAGGCAAGGTGTGGTTGGCTTGGCATGGTGGGGCCAAGGCAAGGTGCGGTTGGCTTGGCATGGTGGGGCCAAGGAAAAATGGCGCGGACGCTTGGCATATTGGGGCCAAGGGTTTGGCACGGGCGGCTTGGCATGGTGGGGCCAAGGCAAGGTGCGGTTGTCTTGGCATGGTGGGGCCAAGGCAAGGTGCGGTTGGCTTGGCATGGTGGGGCCAAGGCAAAATGGCGCGGAAGTCTTGGCATGGTGGGGCCAAGGCAAGGTGCGGTTGGCTTGGCATGGTGGGGCCAAGGGTTTGGCATTTCACTGGCGCATGGTGCAGCTAGCATGGTTGGGGCCAAGGCATGGTGTGGTTGGCTTGGCACGGTGGGGCCAAGGGTTTGGCATGCCATTGGCGCATGGTGCGGCTGGCATGCGTTGGCGTGGAGATGTGGCTGGCATGATTTGCCATCGGCACAGTGGTGCGGCTGGCATGGATTGCATGCCATGGTGCGGAGATGTGGCTGGCATGGTTTTCCATTGGCACGGTGGTGCGGCTGGCATGGTCGGCATGCCTTGGCGCGGAGATGTGGCTGGCATGGTTTGCCATTGGCACAGTGGTGCGGCTGGCATGGTCGGCATGCCTTGGCGCGGAAATGTGGCTGGCATGGTTTTCCATTCACACAGTGATGCGGCTGGCATAGTCGGCATGCCTTGGCGCGGAGATATGGCTGGCATGGTTTTTCATTGGCACAGTGGTGCGGCTGGCATGGTTGGCATGCCTTGGCGCGGTAGCATGAGAGTTAAGGTTTGACATAGATGATGTTAGATTCAAGCTAATATTTCTCAACCATTAGATCGAAACCTTAGATTATTACACACAAATGAAATGTCCAATTTTGGGTTTATGTAACCGTTCCCAAACATTAACATTTGTTGGTTCAACAATAGTTAACCAAATGGTTAGACATATGATCACTTTCATATCCACCATATTCTTCTTCACCGTAACTAGTCCAAATGACTCAAATGAACTAGTTAGAGAGTTGTTCAATTGCTTAGATCTTATGTAACTACACAAGACACAATCGAAGCAAAAACGGTCTGATTCACTCGAATCGGTTTATGGACTTTATAGCCACAGTTTGCAAAAGCATTCCTTAGTTTATATAAACATGAGTTCAAGAACACCGGTTTTAGATATAACCTGCTCAAGTTCGCGGACTGGGTTCGCGGACTTAAGCTTGCGGAAGGAGTTCACAAACTTCAGCAGAAATTCTCGGGTCGAGAACTTCCGGCAGTTCGCGGACTTGGCTCACGCCACATTCTGTTTCTCTTGATCAACAAAGTTCACAAACTTTGGTTCAAGGAATAAGGACTTATACAGATATGTGTTTCCACAATAATGCTTATATCCTACCAATGGTTATGTAATCTAAACTCTCATTTCAATCATTGAAACATTCTCAGAGGACGTTATATAGTCGTTATTCACAGACCATTTTTCGTCTGAGCAATTTCCAAAGTGATTGAAACATAACATGACATTCGTCACTAGGTAAAGATGAATTTGGCTAAAGCGAAAGCTTACTAACACATATTTCGAGAAATAGATAGGCGAGTTAAACTCGGCTCGAAATAACAAATGTGTATAATGAAAGACTATATATCAAAACGACTTTTGTCTCAAGAATAGGAGATAAAGTAAATAGACTTTTGAGTGACAGATAAGTTCAAGTCTCCACATACCTTTTAGTCGATGAAGTTCCACCAGTTCCTTGAGTAGTCCTTCGTCTTGTATGATGATTTCCATGGAGTCTTGGGCTCAACTACACTTTTTATCCTAGTCTGATACCTTTAGCTATAATAGGCTAGAAATCAAGACTTATAGTTTTGATCACTAACATTGACAAACATGCTTGAGATAGTAACGCATTCGAGTTCGACCGAGCAATGCTCTAACATGATGCTCCACATTGATCCTGCTAAACATCTAATAATTATCAAGTTCTATTGATGTAAACTCTCTAACATTAACAAGGGTGGTGAGCCCTTAAATTATGCAATATATGTGCTAAGATTGTTTAACAAACGCATCATTTCTTATGAACAATAACTAATTCAACACCTCGAAATATCCACCGAAACCATAAATCACTTGAATTTATAGGATTTGAAATTGTATCAATTGTAAATATAACCATTAACTACTAATAAAATTACTTGAACTAATACGATTTAAAATTGTAGCAATTAGAAATGTAACCATGTGTGACATAAGTTCGGTTGCGTGGCTCAACAGATGTCGCACGACTGTATCGCTGTGCAATAGATGTTGGGTCATGTATCTGAATATTTATCGCGCGACATATGTGAAGTGGGCCAGTAACTAACTACCTTTTATATATTTCTCTAATTGGCAAACTCGGTTTTCCCATCCACCCGGCTATTCAGATTTGGTCATTTGAACATCCCCAAAGAATTGCCCTGAGAAAAATTAACAAAAAATAAATGTATGGACGCTTTTGCATCATACCTTCATCAGAAACTTCAGACATCTACCACTTTCTGCAACATATCCCCAGATGCATCACAGTTGAAGATAACATTGATCTTGAAGCAATCCCCATTGAACAAAAGATCCACCAAGCTTTAATGTTCATGGACCCTCGGTCTTCTCCGGGTTCGGAAGGTTTTCCGTCTAGTTGTTATCAATCACAATGGCAACTTGTGAAAAATGATATATATATAAGATGATCAGAACCTTCTTTCGTGCTGCTTTTCTACTGAAACAGCTAAGCAAGACAAGAGTCTCCCTAATTCCCAGAACTCAAACCCTTCACAAACCGGAAGACTTCAGGCAGATATCTTTGCGCAACAAAATGTACAAAATTATCTCAAAAATAGTTGCTCTAAGAATAAAGACATCATTAACATCATTTCTCCTATGCAAGCAGCCTATGTTCCTGGTAGATTAATTTCTGAGAATATTTGTCTGGTTCAAGAAATTGTTCAAGCTATGAAAAAGAATGAGGAAAAGGTGGACATCTAGCTCTATAATGGACATTTAGAAGGCGCTTGACAGATTGGAGTGATCTTTCTAATTTATATTCTCAAAAAAATTGGTTTTGGTGACAAGTTCTATCAACTGATACTTCAATCCGTTAGCACAACTCAAATAGAGGTGATTTTTAATGGTTCTCCAACTGAAGCTTTTAAAATTCATCTCGTGGGATACGACAAGGTGACCTATTGTCACCCTATATCTTCATCTTAGCAATGAATTTTTTTTCCATATTTCTAGCTCACTACGAAGCAATTGGTCAGTTAACAGGTATGAAAATCTCCGGATCAGCATCAAAGATGAACCACTTATTGTTTGTAGATGGCTGCATTCTATCTTGCAAGTCCAACCTATCTCAAACCAACAAGCTTCATCAAGTCATAAACCAGTTTATCCCTTGCTCAGGATAATTAATTAACTTCAACAAGTCAACTCTTTACTTCAGCTCTAATATGGATCTAGATGATTATCATGATATCAGTGGCATGCTTCAGGTAAGACAATTAACTTCAATAAGGATAAATACCTGGGCTTACCAGTTTTTGTACGGAAAAACCGGAAAATTCCCTTATCTGTCCTTGTGGATAAGATGGACTGCAGATTTTCAAGATGGAGTGGTGATAATATGTCTGAAGTAGACAGATCAGTCATGATAAAAAATGTTACAAATGCCATTCATATTCATCAAATGACCAGTTTCAAATTGCCAGATTTCACTATCAACAAAATGAACTCTTCTCGACAAGCTTTTTGTAGGAATAAAAAGAAAAACAAGGGGAGGCATATCGTCACCTGGAGAAGGGCCAACAAACCTAAGGAAGAAGGAGGATTAGAGACATGCATACTTTAATAGAGTCTTCTTGCTAAAACAACTTAGAATCTTTCTTTGAACTCTGACTCAATTATGATCTCTTCAAGCAAGGTACTATCCAAATGGAGATATTTTTAATCTAAAAAAGAATACTAACACTACTTGGTCTTGGAGAAGTATAAGTTCTGAGCTAGATTTTGTGAAGAAATATAGTTGTTGGAATTTTGAAGATTGTAATACAATACTCATCACTGTTGGATCCCAAACATATAATCTCCACCATCCCCTAAGCAAGGGTGTACTTCTCATCAAAATTTCTCAAAAGTTGGTCAATTGTTTGACCCAAAAGCTTATTCGTGGAATGTATCTCTTTTATAGGAATTATTTAAACCAAACATTGTAAGTATGATTCTTCATATCACCATTCATAAGAATCAAGAAGACAGGTTAGTTTGGCTAGCTTTTGGAAAAAAAATGGTAACTTCTCGGTCAAGTCTTGATACAATAAGATGTATGAGGAGACTCATCTTCAAGAATCTGTTGGTCTAAGAATGCGGAAGATCTTCACGTCTCTATGTAAACTGCCTACTCTTCCAAGAATTCATCAGTTCTTATGGAATTGTATCTCAAATCTTCTCCCTACTAGAGATATCTTGTCTAAGTTTATATATGACATGCAAGAAACTTGTCCTTTCTAAGATAAGCACTATGAATCTTCAGCTCACATCATCATGAACTGCAATCTTTATTGGGTCGTTCGGTTCTCTACAATTGGATTGACTTCAAATAGCTCAAATAATATAGCTGATTGGTTTTGTAGCTAGTTTGATAACCTTGTAGTAAACTGATAACATAGTTTGAAATAGTCAAGTTAAGTATCACTGCCTGGTGTGAACGCTGTGAGAAAGTTTTTCAGAATAACAATACTACATATGAGAAGATTATTAGGAAATGTTGGATTCTGTTTGAGGTACATGCAGTTGTTAAACCATCAGTTTTAAACTGAGTAACAAAAGTAAATCACAATAATGTTCACTAGATTCTTCCCCCTCTTGATGTGCTTACAATTAATAGTGATGGCTCTTAGTATGATATGAATAATTCAGGAGGAATAAGACCAATAATTCGTAAGTTTTCAGGTATGCAACAAGCAGCAAAATGCATCCACCTGATAGGAATCAAAAACGCAGAGCAAGCAGAATGTATGTGATTGTAGTAAGCTGTTAGTTGGGCAAAGAATCTTCAGCTGGAGAAGGTGCATTTTGAGCTCGATGCGAAGTTGATAGTAGATGCAGTGAATAATGAAAAATGCTTAGGTTGAATAGAGACTACATAACTTGATTAAAGACATTCGTTTAATTTTCAAAGTTTTTGCTTCTTGGCGGTGTTATTATGTCCCAAATGAGAGAAATAAAGTTGCTGATATTCTTTCCCAAGTTAGCTAGAGTATAAAGACTCACAACAATCTGGAATGATTCCAGTCTAGAAGAAATTATATTGCAATTGTATCATGACGCTATTCATGCTTCTACTTATGATAGGTTTGTTTATAGAATTCGCAATTTGGAGGAACTTATTATTTCATGGGATTACAATTTATGGGATTCATGTCAATCCCTCGTGTATTTGATAAGCCCTTTCCAGGTTGCATATGTTCCCAATAGGAACATTCATGATAATGTCATAATTGCTCATGAAATGGTTTAGACTATGAAAAGAAAAAGGACAAATGGGGTATCATGGGCCTTAAACTTGACATGTCTACGGCCTTTGACAGAGTTGAATGGGGTTTCCTCAGAGATATCCTTAAGACTTTTGGTTTCTCAAAGCATTGGTGTGATCTAATACACCAATGCATTAGTTCCACAAGTATATCCATTATGTTAAATGGTTCTCCGTGCAAATCTTACAGACCAACAAGGGGTCTGAGACAGGGTGATCCCCTGTCTCCATACTTGTTTATCATTTGTATGGAATCTTTCTCTAGGTATCTCTTACATGCTGAAAGGAACAACCTCATTCATGGACTTAAGGTTTGTAAAGATGCTCCAAGTATAAGTCATTTGCTCTTTGCAGATGACTGTCTTATGTTTGCAAAAGCTTCACATACTGAAGCTTCCAATTTACTGAGCTTGATCAAATATTTTAATTTGGCCTCTGGCCAAGTTATAAATCTTCAAAAATCTGGTTGCTTTTTTAGTAATAATGTTCACCCAGCTCAAGTTGTGTCTCTTATCAATGAACTTAAAGTTAAGAAAATAACTTTAAATGAGAAATATCTAGGCATTCCCTTTTTTATTACTAGGTCTAGAACAGATTCTTTTAATTATCTTAATGATCACTTTGATAAGAGAGTTGCTAAGTGGAAAGGTAAGCATTTCAATCAGGAAAGTAGATCAGTTATGATCCAAAATGTGTTAAAATCTTCTCCCATCTATCGCATGAACACTTTTACTGTCCCAGATAACATTATCAATAGCATGGAATCCTCACAAAGAGATTTTTGGTGGGGTAAGTCTAGCCCAGGAGGTATCTACTTTAGAGCTTTGCCAAGAATTTGTACTCATAAACACCAAGGTGGTTTAGGTTTTAGAAATCTCAAATACATGAACCTGTCACTTTTATCTAAAACTGCTTGGAAACTGATTCATAACCCTAATGCTTTATGGGTTATCATTCTTAGATATAAGTACTTTAAAAATGTTCACCCTTTTCATCATCCCAAAAAATCTGATTGCTCTTGGGCTTGGAGAAGTATAAGTAGAGGTCTTGATTTTATTGCTCAGAATGTTGTTTGGGAAGTAAAGAATGGTAAGAGTATTTCTGCTTTTGAAGATAAGTGGTTGCCTAATTTTGTTGAGCCAGTTCTTAAAGCTAGGCCTAATCCTAAATTTATTGTTTTTGCCCTTATTGATGAAAACATTATAAATTGGATACTTGACCTTGTTAGTTCTTTTTTCACTCCTCAAAATGCTAAAAACATTCTTGAATCTAGGATACCCTTTTCTGGGAATGATAAACTCATTTGGCCTTATTCTAAAAATGGTCAATTTTCTGTCAAGTCTGCTTATAAAGTTATTTCTGGGGAGATAAATTACATGAGTAACAATCAAGGCAGTAATCCTTTCTATAAGGCTTTATGGAAACTCTCTATTCTTCCAAAAGTTGCATTGTTTATTTGGAAGTGTCATGAAAATATCATTCCTACTAAGTCTGTTCTTGATAGGTACAATAATACTCATGAATCTCCCTGCAGCATGTACAATTCTGGTCAGATAGAAACCCCTGAACACATTGTCATCCACTGTTTGTTTGTTAGGTCAGTTTGGGCTCTAACTCCTTATGCAGATTTAATTGAACATGATAGTGCTTCCTCTATCAGTATTCATGATTGGGTCTCAAGTGGACCACTGATAACACTTTGAAAGACAGGGAAGGTGTTGTTTTTACTATTGCCTGGAGCATATGGAAAGATAGATGTTTCCACACTTTCTAAGGGAAAGCTCTCAATCATCACTCTACTGCTAGATTAGCACTTAAATTACTCATTGATATTGAAACTTACTTCAGAAATGATACCTCTCTTTCTGCCCATTCCCATGATTCTGTAGAAGAAAAGAATTTATCTTCTGTCACTGCTTCTTTATCCCAAGATTGTGTTATTCTTGACAGATATCTCAGGTAGCTTCATTGGATGCAAGCTTAAGGCAGGGTCAGTAAGGAATGCTGAAGAAGCAGAAAGTCTGGCTATATTGGAGGCAATACAATGGGCAAAAGAGAAACGCTTTCAACAAGTTTGTTTTATTAGTGATGTTAAATTAGTGATTCAGTCTCTAAACTCACTTTCTAACCGGTTATACTGGTATAATAAAACAGTCATAGATGACCGCAAAACTTTAGCTTCTAATTTTCAATTTACACAATTTAATTTTTTAAAATGAAATCATATTATTCTGGCTGATCAAGCAGCCAAGTTTAGTAAGAGGTCTAGAACCTCAGGGGAATGGTGGGGAAATGTCCCAAGTTTCCTTAATCTTTCAGTGTAATAGCTCTTCTTAGTAATAAAAAAAATTTCTTAGCCAAAAAAAAAATAGAGAGTTCTTTTGTTTTAAATACCATGCACTGTTTGACATTACCCAGTTAAAAAAATGGGTCCATAAATCCCTTGATAAGTTTCCCAACAAATTTTAGAGGAGAAAGGTCGGACTTCATATAGAGGATTTGTTGGGAAATTGATTCCAGTAGGAAACGTGATTCTAAAGATTTGAACAACTAAACGTAATAATTCCACCGAATTCCCTAAATCTATAAATCCCACTTTTAAAATTCTACATCCGAACCCACATGTTGATGGTGGATTTTCAACAAAGGGCAAAACTGTAAAATCATGAGGCATGTTTTCGACACGACTTTCAGGCATGCAACGATTCATATTTTACGAATCCATGATGAGTATGTTTTCGAAAAGCCTCCACTAGATGAGCGTTTCGATCCCTGGCATTTCGTCGTGACCTCTATGCAGAATAACGTATTTGGGCGGTTCTCCATAGATTGAGAGCTTAACGCCTTCAGGACGTTGGTGACACTCATTGTTCCCTGACTGCAGGAGAGAGACCCACCTCCACATAGAAGAATAGTTGGGCGGCGGACGCCTTCAGGACGTCGGTGACACTCATCGTTCCCTGATTATGTGGAGAGACCGTGTATAGATTCAAGCGGTTCTCCATAGATTGAGAGCACTAACGCCTTCAGGCCGTAAACAATATTGTGACTCCCTGACTATGCACCATTCAGAATAGATGTGACGCTTTAACTGGCTAACATCTTTTCTGCAATAGGTTAATTCTGTTGTGACATTCACTACTGAACTCCCAGAATAATCTATTATTGCTCCCATTCCATGGTCGGATCCACGGCCTGATCCCATGGAATAACAATAACAATTGCTCTGATTCTATGATCGAATCCACAGCTTGATCTCATAGAATGGCAATAAAACAACTATACTATAAATTAGTAATTGATAGGGGTCATAAACACCTATATTTATTATCTATTGATTATGCTTTCTTTGCTATTTTTCGTGTGAATTATGTATTTTACGTTTGTTTTGAGCTTTTAGGCGTTTTGGAGTCGTACGGAGGAAAAGAAGAAGTAATCACCCAATTTGAGCAAAAAGGGTAAAATTTCCATTTCATGGGAGAACACTATCTGGATCCCAGTTAAGGATAAGGGGCAACTCTATTGGAGGTATTAAAGACAGACAACTCATGTTAAGGGGCTGCCAACTTGGGTAGCCTTTATCCAGAAGACGGGTGTGTTGTTGGCACCCAAATCCAGCCTAACCCTAAATCGAGAAGATTTATCTTCTCAATCATTTTGCACCTGAAATAAAGAGAGAGAGAAAAGCAGCGCAGCTGCTGCTGTATTTGCTCTGTCCGAGAGATTGAGAGATGAAATGTGGTGAATAGAGATGAAATCAAAGGTGCTTAAAGGGTGAAATCGAGAGAGAAAGGAAAGAATTTGAGTTCTGTATGATTGGAAATGCTGGGTTCTTCTCAGATTTGAGATATAAGTAGATTTGGTGGTGCTGTGATATTCTTAGAAGATTTAACTCGAGTTGCAGTTGGTGATAGGAATGGTGGTTGTATTGGTTGAACCAATGGGTTTCTGGAACTGAGATTAAAGATGGGTTGTAGCTGATTGAGGAATTATTGTTTGAATCTGGGATGAAGATCGAGAAGAATAAAAGATTGGGTATGTAATAGAGTCGTTGCTGTGAATGATGGGTTCGGTCTGTGAGAAATGAAGATGTTTTTCTTGAGATAATTCGAGACATTAGAGATGGTTAATGGCAGAAATTGAAGTTAGGGTTTTCCTGGTGAATGAATTGAACCAAGGACGATGCTGGTGCTACTGTTGAATGAGATGGAAATTGGTATGACTGGTGGTGGATTGAAGGAATTGATAAGGTTCTGAGAATGGGTTTCTGAGATCGAAGAAGAAGAAGAAGAGAAATTGAACCAAGAATGGGTATGAGGTGGATGTGCAGCTGCTGTGTAGAAGAGTATGAGGCAGAGCTGAAGTACATGGAGAATTTGGAGTTGAGTGATGAGGTTAAGCTGCAATGAATTAGCTGAGGAGTTGTTGATGATGTGAATGAAATGTTGCAAATGAAGCTACAATAGATGTATGTTAGGATTCTTAACAGGAGAAGACCAAAAATGGGCCTGAAAAATGGCCGGAAATCAGCCAGAAGCAGAGGAAAATCTGTCTGATTCTCCAGTATGGTGAGTCGACTCGGTGACTCCAGATCCAACTCGGCTGAGTAAGACCAGTTAGCCGAGTAAGATGCTGACTCGGTGGCTAACTCACTTTCTCCCCTTGACCCAGTTGACTAACAGAAGACCGTTAGGTCAGCGGTTAACTGTAACGGAATCTGACGGAATATTCCGTCAACTGAGAAGAACTTTCAGGTGGCCGGCGGCATTGATATTCAGGTAGCCGACGGTGTCTTTTCCGGCCAGATTCCGGTGATGACGTCATCAACTCCGGCGACCAGTTTTGGACCCAAAATTCCAGAGACATATTTCTCATACATGGGCCTAGTGGACCACTTGGAGATGGGTTTTGAGAAGACCTAATTTTAGAAAGAGTATCCTTTTGGAATGGGAGAAGCATATAAATAGAAAACTCTTTCTCTAAACCTATATATCTCCATATTATTATCTTCTTCTCTACTTTTGTTCTAGGGTTTAGACATGAAAACTCTTATTTTTATTCTTGTTATGAACTCCATTAACATGAGCTAGTTTTTATTATTGGTTGAGGAATAAGTTGGATTTCCAAACATGGGTTTTGTTCAATAAATTAGTTTTGTCTCACAATTATCGATTACGATTCACTAGAAATATCGCATGTATGATTGATTGTTAGTTTCATCAAGTTGCAAATTGGTAGAACTCGTAATCATATCTATTGCTAGTTTAGGGTTTATTATACGTAAACGTGATACACCTTGAATACACGTAGCATAATTGTGATTATTGCTTGTAGTGATACATCTTAGTAGTCACATGTGGATCATAACCTTTGTTAAAACGGATTAGTGCTTTTACACGTTCGTTTGCATTGATTAGTCTTATTTCATAGAACTTAGTGCTCTTAGGGAGTTAAACTTAATTGTGCTTTTACACTTTAGGTTGCTTTCTAGGAAGAATTCACTTTCGCATCTTTTAATGTGTTTGTTGATGACAAGAGGAAATTAGCGGGATATTCTTGCGATCAAGGTATCCTAGGACTTTTGATAAAAGTTGAGATTAAATATCTTATTGTTACAAATTCATGTTTGTGAATGAAAACTAATCCTTGACCAATATCTTCATCTTATTGATTTGCTTGTTTATTTCAGTATTTGCTTTTAGTTTATTTTCCTTTACATAAAAATCAGAAATCCCCCCTTGTTTATATAGGAAACCAAAACAATTTGACAACCTAGATCCTCTATGTGGGAACGATCCTTTCTTACCCTTGCTATATTATTTATTTTGAGTTGTGAGAAAGTAATTTATTTTTGACGCATACGATAGCGATCAAAATAAATACTCAACAACCGGGCAACTGGACCATCACTAAGTAAGCCCCACAAAAATGGTGCGAGTGTACTCGACAATGATGCACGACTGAGCACCCAGATGCACGAACGAGCATACAAAAATATGAAATAATGAGGAATCCTTCGCAGAACAGGAGAAAACAATAAATAATAATAAAATAATACGAGGCGCTCAGGATGGGCCCATCAGCCGGTCGGCCGGCCGTGCCCTAGCCATGGTCGGTCCATGCCTCTCCCATTATTTTCTTTATTCTTTGTTATTTCATGAACTCATGGAAACTCCTTGGTTTTAGCAACTTTCTTTGTTTTTGCAAAACTCGTGAATTCTCCATAACTTCGTGGATTCACAAAAAATATTATAAAATAAAGAAAGGTGTGCGGGACCGGGCAACCCAGCCGGCTGGCCATGCCCGAGCTGTGGTCGGTCCCACACCTCACAATCCTTAGTATTTTATAATATTATTCCATAATCTCATGAAACTCCTCTGTTTCAACAAAAACTCGTGGATCCTCCATAACTTCAAGGATTCTCCATAACTTCAAGGATTCATGAAAAATAATAAAATAGAGAAAGGTATGCGGGACCGACGATCTAGCCGGTCGGTCATGCCCTATCCGTGGTCGGTCCCACACCTTGCAATCCCTAATCTTTCATAATTATTATTTTCCTCAATTCATGAAACTCGCGGGGTTTGAGCAAAATTCATGATTCTTCATATTTTCTCAAATATTGCTCAAATCACGAAAAACCAAAAGCCAACATGGTCACACGACTAGCTAGCCTCTCATGACAATTTTAAATATTAAAACACTTTTATTTTAATATTTTCAAAATATTGATGAATTGAGCATACATGCTCATTCCAATAAAATCGAGAATTCTCAGTCCAAATGAAACTCTTCTGAAAATTCACGATGTTGCTAGAACGCGCATCAGAAAATACTGAAACTCTCAGTATGGAAACACGGACACCACGGCAACACGTGCATGCCTTCATGACCGACCAGAGTCATTCCTAGGGCTTGCACAAATGCGGTCCCACATGTTTTCATAATTCTGACCTAATTTGCTCAATTGCCCATACTGGGCCCGAACTCTCTCCAACCAACTGGGGAATCCTTCAAATGACTAACAACTGGTCCCGTGATCACCAAGAACCGGTCCCATGCTCTCTTGGTCGGTCCCTATCTCTCATCTCTAGTTTTTATCATCTAATGCTGAATCCAGCAATATTTCAATAAATGATGAAACCGGCATTTAATCATCGTTCTTCCACCAACCCTCAAACTGACTGAGAACCCTGTTGCGTGCTCACTCGAGTACTGGGCACCACATGGACGCTCATCATCCCATGTGGTCGGTCCCTCTTCACTCATGACCAATTTTCAGCAATTCACCAATTGTTGAAGGATTGATCAAAAATTAGGGTTTCGAACAAACGCTACACGAATCACCATTCCGAGCAAGTTCAAACACAAAATTATGTTGATTCAGCAATCAACATCCAAATTAATAATATTCCATAATTCACCAAAAATTTTTGATTAATATTTTATTGGGTCACGACACCATTAAATAATTCATCGAATTGAGCAATACTTGCTCAGTTGCTCGAATATTGATCCAACCATCAATATTCAGTAATTCATCAGTAGTTTGTCGAATTGAGCAACACTTGCTCAATTGCACGTCAAATTACCAATATTCAGTATTTTGTTGAATTGAGCAACACATGCTCAGTTGCACGTCAAGATTATCAAATTCGTCGAATTGAGCAATACTTGCTCAGTTGCTCATCAAACTCTTAATATTCAGCAATTCGTCGAGTTGAGCAATACTTGCTCAGTCACTCTGGTCAGTAAGTCATTGACATCTCAGAGAACTACATGTTCAATCCATGAATCGCTGAGCATTCACCACTTATGCTCGATTCAACAAACCTAGACCCATTAGAAATCAATCACGTCACAAATGGGGGATATCACTTAGGGTTTTGGCCTAGCGGTCTACGACACGTGGATTCATCCACAACGAGAAATGTGCGTAAGTCGTGTAAACGGTTGAAGGAGTTAGCAAAGTAGTGGGTGCACGATCAGTCAAGTCTCCACACGACGTGGATCTGACTTTACCACGATCTCCCACTTTCCCACTCTTTCACTCAAGAAACAGTCACACTTACAGGGATCAGTGGTACATCATTCTGGCAATATAAATAAGTCTAAATTGAGGACATCAGGATATCATCGATTATCATCGTCATCTGTCAACAACTCGATAAAACTTATTCACAGAACTCAACTTCAGCAGTTCACCAATATTGCAGAAACCTTCAACACACCCACAATCCTCGATCATCATTGATCCCACACAATTCTCAGCTTCCCTCCTACAGATCAACCCATCTCCCTCTTTACGACCGAATTGACTCTGGAACGACCATTGTCTTGGTTTAGGTCAGAGTCCTACAGATTGATTTCCCGAATCTAAGCACCCCCTTTGCAGCGGTGCATCTGTGTGAGGTTCAGCAGTTTGCTCGGTCGAGGAGTCTCGACAGCACGCTCGACTCTCCACTTTCCTAAAAAACCAGTAAACCGTTTTTCCTCATCCACACCCCCATTAGTTAGTTGTTTTAATTTCCACGACGTGAAAGCAGGTGAGCCTGGGAATATTTGGAAGATCGAGTAACAATAATTTCCACCTCACTAAAAAACAACATTTTCTCGAGGTTAGCCCTTACACGTGTAATCTATCTCGGATAAGATTACACTATTTATTAACCTACTCAAGAGAACTTCCACTCTGATTGGTCAATAATTAACAGATTCAGAAGTAAACAAAAAGGATAATTGGATGGTGCCTAGCACCCACATTACCCACGAGTGAAACTTCTTTCATTTTTTTTTTTCTAACAGAATTTAAAACTTTACCCATATATAAAGAACATAAACCCCAATCCACTTCTTCTCCATCTTCTTTTCCTCCCATCATTTTCGTTCGCAGTCAACCTTCTTCATCACTCTGATTAGAACTAGATCAGAGAAAATCTCCGCAGATTAATCCATGGAATTTCTAAAAATGATTAAGATTCTATTTTCACCACCTTATTAATGAAGAATGTATTGTTAGTAGATCTTTGTTATTATCTAGGGTTTTAAGAGTTCTGAGTAAAAAAACAAAAAACCAAAATCAAATTTTGAGATTTATTAATTTCTCTTCTTGATCTATACTTATTATATAGTAGGGTTAGACAGAGCATCGAAAATGCTCTCGATGCTCATCGTTCTTGCGATGACGATGGTAATGGTTTCAGCTTCTTTTAATGGTGGTTCTAGTTCTCATCGTCTTAAGCAGCTTGAAAAATGGAATCGGCGTGGTAATCTGAGTTAACCTTAGAGATTACAAAGCATGGATTTGCGTTATTTTTAGTGTTTTTTTTCCCTTCATTTTTCATCTCCCTTTCTTTCTCAGTGTCCTGCCTTGTGTAGGAACAAATCAAATCAGTGATTTACAAAAGTCTGCCTTACCTTGTTTCTCGATAAGATCAAGAAAATTGTTATCAGAAAGTTGTTGTTGAAGTGGGCTTAGATTCTGTTCTTTTTGGTGGTAGCTAGATAGAGAAAGAGTTTGGATTATCTTACAGGTAAAGATCCTGAAGTTTTGCAGACTCGTTTTGTTAGGATGATTAAATGTATTAACTTCTGTAGTTTGTTTTGCTTTTTATCGCAAACAGGATGTGCACAGAAATGAACACTTTTAGCACCTAATCATACGTAGATAATCACATCTCACTCTTAGGCACATTATTTGCCTATGCTGATTGCACAGGAGTATCAATGCTGTTATAAATGATTAAATTTTAATTGAATACAATACTAATGCAAGCCTATGGTTATGTTTTTGGATTCCCTTGGTTGCCTTACATGATATGTTGTTCAATATGCTTTCTGTCTTTCCTTAACCGAATTATTTGAAGTTTCTTTATTTGCCATCCGTGTAGGATTTTCTGTAAGCAATGGATAAGTTTAGTTCTTGTGATGATATGGTATCGGATTACCTGAGTAGCCATAACGAGTTGAAGCAATCATATGTTAGTGGCAAGCAGTTCACAAGCAAGAAGAACGGCACCAGTGAAGTGACAGAACTTGGAGCTGCTTTTAGTAAGATTCTAAATGTTAAAGGTACTCCTCTACCTACACCTGGCTGTATTCAACCTTCAGATTTGAATGAGAAATGCCACCTCGGTCCAGGCGAATTCTGTGAAGATTCTGACAAACAGGATGACAAATTGTCGGTGAAATCAAATCAGAAAATGATGAGCAAACCTATTAATATTCCAGTTTCCAGAAAGACATTATCATGTTTTGTCTCCAATAGTGAGATAGAAGGGACATCTTGTCCAGAATTGCATGGAAATGCCTCTACCCTCCTCAGTCGATTCTGCTCACGTTCACTTTCTCTGCCTGTAAGTTTCCTTATCTATATATCTCTAAATAGTGATGGTTGATTTTATATGAGCAGCTTAATGATTCATTAAATTCATATGTGGTATTTCTATGACGGGAATAAATTACATCATCATATGGACCCCGATTCCTTGGAACTCCCAACCTTTCACTCTCCGAAACCCAACTCATAATAATAGGCAGGACAGGAGATGTCTACGTTAATGCGAGTTAGGCTCCTCTCACAGTCCCACCACAAGAGGGGTTGGTAATGCTTAGAATTTTAGATATTTGTTAAGAAGGACCCTGCATTCCTGAACTCCTATTGCATGTGCAGAAATGGGTAACTGCTTTCTGTTTTGTATTTATTTATTTTGCTGGTATTTTTTGTTAAGAAAATGTTCCATTTCAATGTTCGTAGTCAAGTTTGGTGGATGGTTGAGATATTTACTGACTTTTGTTCGTATTTTTTTTCTTGTTTAAGTTCACCAAATAAAGCAATGAATAGAAGAAAATCTGGTTATTTTCTCGTCCCATAAAGGCAAAAGTACACATTCCCTTAAAGGGGGACTATTGTGTAATTTCTTTTTGCTAACCTAGTGATGCTGAATATCACTTGCAGAGTTTTAGCAATTTCCTCACTCAATTGAGTTATTCTGGGATTGTTTGCTGACTCATTTGAATTATTTTGGATATTCTTGACAATGAGTTTTGTGCTTCTACTCTGGTTCAAAGATTTACCATCAGGCCCTGGGACCTGTAGCCGAAAGTAGTATTAGAGTTAAGAGATGATGTTATTTCTGTAAACTAATTGAGATCATCTATGCCGAGGCAATGTGTTGTCCTTGAATCATGATATGTACAGTGATAAAATTCCATTTTTTTATGTTTTACAATGATGGGACATCAGAACATGCAGTTTATTATCTGGACTTCTCTTTCAGAAGTTAGAATCATAGCCAGCGTGATTTTGCCATTCTGGTGAATGTTAGTAGTTATTTAGTTACTTCGGTTGGTAAGTTGGCATCATTATTTTTGATTATTTGGTATAATTTGTTGCTGCTTTGGTATTTCCTTTCTTATCCGATTTCCATTTCTTTTTGTTTTAGAGTTAAACTCATTGATTAAGTATGAGGGTTTCATGAATCCCGACGTGGTTGATCATCTGCTCTTTCCACTTGTACATTACTCTGCATAATGTTTAGTAACTTAAGTTGTTTTCTTAGTCAATTAAAACCCGAAGATAATCGCAAAAACCTTGTTATCTTACCTGGTTTGGTAATCAGGTGGTTGACGTGTTTAGGTGTTGAAAAACTTATTATCATATACTTATATCTTATTAGCTATTATAGTTTCTAAACTTTTTGTAAGCAGTTATTTTTTATCTTTGCTTAGGTTTTTCTTTTTCTTGTTTTTGCATCATTTAAGTGAAATGCTGGCATTAATGTGAAACCGATTCTGGCAAAAGCTGTGCCATAATAGATTCAAATCTCAGGTTCATGCGTAAGGATAATAAATTTCCACACTTGAGCTCATATTTATGTAAATTTTTGTTCCGCTATTATCTTCTGAGCTTGCTCTAGAAATATCAAAATCATGACAAGATTTTCTTTCCTTTCCTTTGGTTGTTGCTTTGTTTTACCCCATCCCATCAGAATTCTCCAAATTCAGTGAGATCTGCCATGAAAGGAGGCCGTGAGCAACAAGGAGTACAACCACCGGAGAAGCTGACAGTGAAGTGGGCTTCTGACGTGTATGACCCTCCTTCTACAACAGTGTCGCACACAGTTAGGAGTTACATCCAGCAGCAGCGTTACAGTTCCAAATACAACAACAAGAAGCATGGCAAGCACAAGCAGAAGGGAAAACATTCACGAGGAAGCAACAACACTGACAAGAAGCAGCAGCGCAAGTCTACTTGTAACTCAGAAAACCTACAATCAATCTCACAGGCCACAGTTGATAGATCGCAAGACCTGAATGGTTTTGAGAAAACGAGTGTGAATTCAGAACTGGTGCACTTTGATGGTGTTACTACTGGGCAAGATTCTTCCAACTGTGGAAGCAGCTTTTTCAAGATATCATCTCTTGCGAAAATGCGTGTGTCAGTTGCCGAGGCTACTTAGATGTTCGTTTCATCATCCCTTACAGAAGGATGCTACAACTTGGTGTTTGTGTAGATAAATAAACTCGGGTTACTTCACCTGTAGGTGTTTGTTTTTGCTTAATCTGTTTGAAGCACTGTGTTGGTTTGGTTTTTTTTTTGTAGTATGGTTCCACTGGTGTTTTTGTTATTGGGGATGTAATGCCTTTGTGGTAAGTAAATATATTAGCTAATTACTAAAGAAGTTATATAACTACCAGAGTGCCAATATATTTTTATATTCATAACGACCAGTGTTAACGGAATTTCGAGATGCACTCAAGTTCCCTTTGTTTAATTTGACCAGAATATGCAATTGCCATAATGACGTATAAGACCATGAAGTTGAAGAAACAGCAAAGTCACTACAACAGCAAAGTTGAAGACCTCAATTACATTGCTGATAATGTTTACTGAATTTAAAAATAACACAGATAAAACTCCTCTTACAACACATAAAGCACATCGTCTCCATGTTGTCTATGTGGTGTACTCTGCATTTATCTTGACATAATCATAGCTTAGATCGCATCCCCATGCTTGTCCTCTTCCTTGCCCATTTCCTGCACGTGTAACAAACGCAAATATTAAGGCCGAGGTGGGGTCTTCTTGTCGCATTTCAGAATAATTTATGAGGCCATCTACAGTAACCAGAAGCAAAGAAACGTTCAGGATTAATATTCAGCCGTAATAAATCCATGGTGTAAGAGGGTCTTTACTCCATGGCTAGTGTATGAGGCTTACCAATGGAAATGTGAATCTCTACAGTTCCGTGGGTCTCTCCTGCTCCCTTGAGATAATCACTGGCTGCATTGCTGAGAATGTGTTCCAAGAGAAACTGTGTTAACATAAGGTAAAATTGGAGCGACGGTGCATTATACTCTCAACTCTCAAGCATAAAAAACCATCTAGCAACTGTTCTCACCGGTCAAATGGAAGTGGTTGTCCACCATCCATGAGCAGAATGTCTCCAAGTGCTATGCGAAGCTCATTTTGACTAAATGGAACACCAGCATATCCAGCACCACAAGCAATTCGCCCCCAATTTGGGTCTCTGCCATACACTGCCGCCTGAAGAGATCAAAATTTAAGCAGAAAAGCAAAGTTAGGACAGAGAAAAGTCCATAAATTGCAGTTGCGGAAGAGAATGCTTTTGTACCTTGACAAGGGAAGAAGCTGCCACAGAACGTGCAACCTTTGCTGCATCAGCTTCATTGTTGGCCCCAGTTACTGAGACCTAAATGTATGAAGAAGTAATTAGACACTGTAAGGCCGAATGGGAACATACATTGTCCTAGTGAAAGCTGACTACTTCACTATAGCGAAATAAGATTCATTAGATCTTCAACATAAAATGCAGACAAAGTTACTGATCAAGAACTTAATAGACAGGTGCAAAGAATGCTAGTTTGTGTCTTGTCAACCTCAATCAAGCATGTAGCTCCTTCTCCATCCCATGCAATTGATTTTGCAAGACCCTGCATGACCTGCGAAAGAAATTACATAGAATTTTAGACAGCAAGAAAGACATTTTTAATCCAAGAAAACTGAAGAAAAATGTTAGCAAAAGAGTGTAAATTACTGCGTCGAGGCATGCTTGAAGTTGTGTTGCTTCAAAACTATCCAGAGAACTAATTGCGGTTGACCCAGATATTCCACTAGCCAATGCAATAACAGTATCATTGGTACTACTGTCTCCATCTACCTGCATTCAAACTTAACCTAATCACATGCGAGAAAAGAGTGCAAACATTGAGATAGTAATAGTGATGTGTGAATCAATGACTGTAAACTGTGTACACCAATAAACTAAATAGTAAGAATAAACAAACACTTGCCAAAATTGCAGCGTCAAGTTACTTCAGTTTCTACTTACTGTGATTTGGTTGAAACTCCGATTTACTGCAGTCTTCACCATTTTTCTCCAGACATCACTTGTAACTAGTGCGTCAGTAGTTACGACCTAAAAAGTGATTATTAGGAAAACTATTTATGACTGAGAATATTTTCAAGATAACAAGGGAGTTCATTATTGAAGATACATACACCAAGCATGGTTGCCATATTTGGGTGGATCATTCCAGAACCTTTGGCCATGCCCCCAACCCTTATTTTTGTACCCCCAACCTGTCAAAAATACTCAATTAGGTAAAACGAGTAGAACCACATTCAAGAAGCTTCTATAACGGGTCAAGGTTGGATAGGTTGACTACGTTGGTAGTTGGTTTCAGTGACCACATTGTTTTCCTAGAAGAAAGGCTTATCCATAACCATAAGGTGCAATTAATCACCTTCTCCCGCCTAGTTAGTGAACAACTGAAAACAATTGCTTAAATGGAGATTCCATCCCCGACCCCTGAGTAAGTATGAGCTCTTTGTTCTCCCTAATGAACTTAATATAAACATGGTTAAAGCAAACCTCAGTTTCAACAGCCACACTCTTGCAGACAAGGTCAGTGGTTGTTATTGCCACAGCTGCTGCATCAGCACTGCAAACATGATTGATCTCATTAAAGCAGGACATTCTAGCCTATTTAGTATCCAGAAAACAATAGAACAGAAACAGAAAGTAAGAATAATAAGCTATCATCAGCCACATGTTAGTACAGTACCATCTTATATAGAAAGAAGTAGAAAGCTAAAGAAATACAAAAGCAAATGAACATACCCTTCAGTGGTTGACGACAACAATTTGATCAGACTTGGGAGAGACTTGAGAAGAGCATCCTGCATCAAATAGTGGCGGCAAAGATAAAGTAAATCTATTTGCTAGAAACTGATCAGAAAAAAGATGCAATGTTTCCACAAGAGACGAAGAAAAACACAACAAAGAAGTAGACAGTTATACGCAATGTTTCCATTCTCACTTTCTTTATTCTTTGCCCAATCACTCCAGTTGATTCGATTAACACCTCTTCTGGCCTCAGTTGGAGAAGCTACAAACTATAGAGACTTAGTACAGCAGTGACAAACATATCCAAACTAATACTGTTTCACATACGAGACAAATACCTTAGCAACAGCAGATGCACATTCTATAACATCTTGGTAACCCAAGTCTCCCTGAAATAAGATGATATATCTCCTTAGCCACAGATAGTTTAGTTGCAGTAGATCATAAAAGGGAAGACAAACATGCTTACTGTTGCTGCATTTGCTTGACCAGCATTTACTAAAACTGCTCGTGCCTGAAACAGAATTCAATAATAATAATAAACTCAAGAGCTCAATATAAAATATGAGTCGAAATAATTGTTAGCATCACAAAAATCAACTGGAAACACCGTAAACAGAAATACTAATGTTGAATCAGATGCAACAGTTGCAAAAATAACATTTACCACATACTTTGCGCAAAAGGCAAAACACTTACAACGCCAATATGGGAGAAAATACATTTAAAACCAACTACGATCTCTGGCTGAAAACTGAAATTACTTTGGCATATTGGCATCACAAAATAAATCTCAGTAAACTCCAAAGCTTAGTGGGAAAGCATACGGTTGCTTTAGCTTACCGTTTTTGAAATGTCCAATACATTTCTGCAGTATAGCACTGGTGCAGCTGCGACCACGTTCAAAGTGAATACCCCTAACAACAAGTTATGATGATATCGTTAAGAATTTATGAATCTCTAATAGCAAATTTTTTATGAGCACAAAACTGTACCAGGGATAGATGAAAGGGAAAATTGTAACTGGATATCAGAAACAAATTAAGCATATGACAACGCAAATTAACCTGCAGCAACGGCATCAACATCACAAGTGACGAGTGCAAGGTCTGGTTTTTCACCCTTTGCACGCAATCCACCGTACATACCAGCAGCTTTAAATCCTTTTGCCGCTGTTACTCCACCAGGGATCTACACACATTTAAGATGAAATTAAATCTGAAAAATAAGTTAAATAACCAATGTCAAAAAATAAATAATAAAAAAATGATTAGTCAAGAAATTAATTAGAAAAACAAGGGGATTAAATGGAATAGTAAATTACCTGTTCCCATGGGCCTTCGGGGAGAAGAATTGGAGCAGCAGGTATATACTTAGCAGCTTCCAATATAGTAGTAGTATTATTATTAGAAACGGCACAAACCCTTAACCCACGTCGGAAAGATGTATTAATCGAGCTCTTAAGCAGCTGCAGAAATCAACCGAGATTAGTCAGTTTTATGGGTCCTATTTGATCAAGTGAGGAACCATTTTTTATATTCTAAAAATGTAATTCAACTATAATATATGGGGAAACATAAAAAATAAAAATCCTGCCTTTTTGTGATTGAGTTCTGGAACTCGGATTGAGATGGAAGAATGTAAAGAACAAGCCATTGTTGGTTTGCACAGAACTGTGTCTCTAATTTAGTTTTAGAGAGAGCAAGGGTTTTGGGTGGGGTGTCGTTTACAGAGATGGGATTTGGCGTTTTGGGCGGGAATAGATATTGTTGTTTACGATCACTTCCCCCAATAATAGTGTCATGCGATGCGATGGGGGTTGTTGAGAAATCCAATGGACAAGGACTATACCATTTTTTCGCATACATTAAACTACTTTTCTTACTGAAGAGAATCTGGATACCTACCGGTAGACGAATCGGGAAAAAAAAAAAAGTTAAAACAGCGACCTTGGCAACCCAAGGTCCAAAACATGCGACCTCACGTGTACTATGACGTGAGATGAGAAATTACAAGGTGAAAAATACTAGAACCCCCTACTATATGGGTTCAATATATAGAAGCCACACTAAATGGATCATCCCCTATCAATTTCATACTTTTTTCCAATTATACGAGCAAAATGGAGAGAGAAAGAGCGCAAAATACACTCTACCTGGAGAGGAAGATTTTCAATGTTTCAATGGAGGTTTTTGGAAAGGCAGCAGGAATCGGACTAGAGGAGAGAAAGCGAGGGGGTTTTAGTACATGGATTCATCTCTCAGTGGATATGGCATACTGGATGATAATGTGATACAAGAATCGATGGATCATAATTGTACTACAAGACGATGGACAAGAAGGGAAGGTGAAGCATCGTTTTTAGGTGAAGTGAAGGAGAATGAGGCTGGGAGATATTTCAGAATTTCAAGAGTAAGACGAGGTGATGGTCCAAGATCTTATGGGCTATGTATTCCATGTGGTGATGGCTGTTACTACTGGGGGATTTTATGTAAGGAGATTTTGAAGGTTTTGCAGGAGAACAAATTGAACAGGAGGACAACTAAAATCCTACCTGACAAAGATGACTTTCAAGCATCTTTACCAAGGAAGGAGTTGCAGGAGCAGTATTGTAAAGGAATGATCAAGGTAGATGGAATTGTGCATTGGCAGAAGGTAGCAGGTGAAGTTCTTAAACAGATGCCATGGGAGTCTTTTAAAGATTTTGAGATCATCGATGCACATTTTGCGCAAATAGTTATTGCGAGGAATTATTGGCTGAGTCTATGGCGTACAAGGAAGATTGTAGTGGATGGTGTGGTTGTTACTATATCACAGATGGTGGTAGATACGCCAAGAACGATGTCTACATCCAATATTAAGGATCAAGATGTGATAATCCCAATACAGGCGATGTCGAAATACGGTAAATGGATGAAGATAAGGGGAGTTCCACAGCGATTCTGGAGTTATAACTTGTTCAAGTCCATCGGTAATTCATTGGGAGGATTCATGGATGTTGCAGATAGCACGCTCAGAATGGAAAGTGCAAAAAAAATTAGAATCAAAGTCAAAAGAGATTTTACTGATATTCCGGCGATTCTGATGGTGGAAGATGGAGACCAAGTTTGGGCAGTTTCGACGGAATGGGATTACAAGTTCAACCCAAGAAATAAGGCTACATTGGAGGAGTTTAACAGGCTGTTAATTGAGTTTGAAAAGGCACAAAATATTTCAAATTCAAATACAGTCACTCCTGTTTTTTCTGGTGTCAGGTCAGTTCGAGTTGAGCAGTCGAACTCAGAGAGACTGACGCAGGGAGTTAGAGTTGGGTCAGTGGCAGACACGGCCAACAATAACGCCTTAACTGCAGAGAGGGTGATGTTGGGGAATGGCTCATCAAATCCTGTGACACTAGGTTCGAAGGAGAGGACTGGAGGGGATATTTTTAAACCTAAAGGGTTTGAGATTGATGGCGTTGTTTTGGAGAACACATTTGGTGTGGGTGTACCTGCTTCTCAAAGTAGTTACATTGTTCACACAAGAAATAATTTTCAACTGCTAGAAGAGGGTAGTGATGAAGGTGCAGTTCACACTACATCTAGGTTGGACATTATTGATAGTGTCATGGCAGCTGAGTTACTTGTTTGGAGGGATGGGGTTGGTGTGAAGGGGCATTACCCAAGCATTCCAAAGAACAAGAAAAATCAGTTAGTCATGGTTTAATTGTATCAGCTGAAGGGGATGCAGTTAATCAGGATTTTGTGATGAACGTAGACAATATGGTTTCTTCCTCAACTATTGCTGACGACCTGCAAATTGTTCTGCATGGTTCATCGACAAATGGGAATGTTGGGGTTTTGGAAAATGGTGACAACAATTTACCGCTTCAGGTGGTTAATCCTAAAGAATTATTCACTGTTAAGGAGGATCAAATTGTCATCTCTTTGGGGAATTTGCAGGAAACGAACATTGATTATAATGAGGTTATTTTCTCAACCTCAAAGATGGTGGTGGAGTTATGCTGCAATATGGGAGGAATTGCTAATAAAGATGCGAAGAGAGCAAAGGAGGTAGTGGACGATATTTTATTCAAATATAGGGATAAATACAAGGCCCTTGCTGAAGGGAGAGCAGTGCAAGACAGTTGTGACTCGTTCATCTCAAATGAATCGCAAGAGATGGGAGATGGAGGGGATGATGTAGATGAGGTTAATTCAAGGGAGTTAGTGGTGGACAATGGGATCTAAGTTCATTGATTGGAATATAAGGGAATGACTGCATATGACAAACAAATAGAAGTCAGGGATCTAATTGTGGCTCATAAATGTGTAATTTGTGCTATACAGGAAACAAAACTGGTGAGTATGTCTAGATGGTTTGTCAGACAGCTATGGTTTGATAATGAATTTGATTGGGTTTTCATCCCCTCTCAAGGCAACTCAGGGAACAGTGGGAGAATGCTTAAGATTTGGGATAACTCGGTGCTGGAGTTGTTAGATAGAAGAATGGGGATTAATTCCATTTCTTATTTATTCAGGTTCCGCAGTAACGGATTCAAATTTATACACACTAATGTTTACTCACCATGTGAGTATAACATGCGTGAAGCTTTCTGGAAAGATTTGGCAGATTTCAGACTATGGTCATCTGAACCTTGGTGTTTTGTTGGAGATGTAAACACTGTTAGAAGTGACGCGGAGAGGAACAGAGCTGGAGGTGATACTCGGAATATGAAATTTCTTAATGAGTTCATTCTGGAGCAGGAACTGATTGATTTACCACTCAGTGGTGGTGATTACACTTGGAGTAATAAGCATGACATACCGTTACTGTGCAGGTTAGACAGGTTTTTGGTGTGCTCAGTTTTTGATGCTAAATTTTCTACTTCAACACAAACGGTGTTAGTGAGAAAAATCTCGGATCACAACCCTCTTCTGTTGGAGTTAAACCTAGAACTTAAGAATTTCTCAAGTTTTAAGATAGAAAATCACTATCTACAGCATCCGGATTTTGTTAAGCAAGTGGAAATTTGGTGGAAAGCTATGACTTTTGAGGGCAGGCCTGATTATGTGTTGTTTCGCAAGCTTCAAAACTTGAAGTTTTTTATCAAGCCATGGAGCGGGGAGGTGTTTGTGAATGTAAAGAAATAAGAGAGTGTTTTAACTGAGAAGATTGGAGTGCTAAACTTGGCAGAAGAGGTAGCCAGACTTAGTGACAATCAATTGGAGGAGAGGGTGAACTTACTGAGCAAACTTAATTCTGTTAAAGTGACAAGGGCAAGGATGGATTATCAAAGAGAAAAGGTGCAAGGCTTTCGAGAGGGGGACAAAAATACTAGATATTTCCATAGAATTGCAAATGCTAAACGGCGTAGGAATTGTATTACTAAGTTGGGGGTGTCATAGGTTGATGTATTTAATCAGGAGGTGATAAAGAATGAAATTCAGCACTACTACACTGATCTGTTCACAGCTAGGGATCCAGTTTCTCTTACTTTCAGCAATTTTCAATTTAAGACCATTGATGCAACTCAACAGGCGTGGTTGGAGCGTCATTTTGAGGAAGATGAGGTGTGGAAGGCAATAAAGGGTTGTGGTAATAACAAAGCACCAGAGCCAGATGGGTATACTTTAGAATTCTACAAAGCTTGCTGGAGTTTTCTAAAAGTATAGGTGATGGCGGCAGTGAATGAATTTCATGGTAAGAAAAAGTTGGATTGGAGGTTGAATGTGGCTTTCATGAGATTAATCCCAAAGAAGGAAGATTCGGCTACAGTCAAGGACTTTAGAACGCTTAGTCTAATAAGTAGTTTCTATAAGATTATTTCAAAGCTTCTAGCGGAGAGAATCAAGCTTGTTATGCCTAGTCTGATATCTAGTGCGCAAGGTGCTTTCATGAAGAACAAGCAAATTCTTGACGGAATTCTTATAGCAAACGAGTGCATTGATAGTAGATTAAGGCAGAAGAAACCGGGGATTCTATGCAAGATCGATATGGAAAAGGCTTTTGACAACGTCAATTGGCCTTCTCTTTTCAGTATTTTGAAGAAAAATGGATTTGGCTCAAAGTGGATTAAATGGATCGAGTGTGTGTAACAGGTTCACAATTTTCTATTTTGGTGAATGATGAAGCAACAAATTTGATAAGGCCTTCAAAAGGCATTCGACAGGGAAACCCATTGTTCCCTTTTTTATTCTTACTGGTGGTAGAAGTTCTCTCTTTGCTACTCAATGAAGCGGTGGAAGATAACGGGATTGGGGGTTTTCAGGTGGCGGAAGGTGGAACAATAATTCACATCTGCAGTTTGCGGATGATACTATTATTATGATTAACGCTACAAGGATGGAGGTTAGAAGACTACTTCTTATTTTGTTGATTTTTGAGGTTTTGACAGGTTTAAAATTAAACTTGGAGAAGAGCTCGATGACAAGTATAGGAGCAGATGAGTTGGTTGAATATATGGCTTTGGAATTAGGCTGCAAAAGGGAGACGCTGCCTATCACATATCTAGGTATGCCTGTTGGTGTTGGTAATAGAAATGCATCTATTTGGGACATTGTGATTGAAAGAATGAAGAAAAAACTTGCACCGTGGAAGAGAAGATTTCTCAACAAAGCAGGTAGAGTAACTTTAATCAAAAGTTCTCTTGAGAGCATTGCAGTTTATTTTCTTTCTGTTTATCATCTGCCAGTTTCGGTGGAAAAGCAATTGAACAGTATCATGTGTAAATTCTTATGGGGTGAAGAGGAAGGGAGTAGAAAGATGAGTTGGGTATCTTATGAAAAGATTTTCAAACCTAAAGCAAAGGAGGATTAGGAGTAAGAATCTTAAGGAAGATTAATAGATCGTTATTAGCAAAGTGGCATGGGGGATATGTGAAGGAGACGACTGCGTTGTGGAGAAAGATAGTGAATGAAAAAACAGGTTTGGATGAGGCTTGTTTAGTTCCCTTGCAGAACAAGGAACCAAGGGGCGAAGTCTTTGGTACGGAATTCTCACAGCCAATGCAGATTTCCATGAGGCAGTTTCGATCCAATAAAGAATGGGAAGAGAACCAGATTTTGGCATGACTGGTGGAACGAGAAACGGGCGTTTAAGGATAAATACCCTGGGCTTCACAGGTTAAGCAAACAAAAATTTGAAACAGTGGCAAATGTGAAAACTAGGGTCTGGAATTTTGAGTTCGTTAGAGAGCTTAATGCTGCTGAACGTATTGACCTTTTGGAGATCAA
This sequence comes from Papaver somniferum, assembly GCF_003573695.1. Lineage (NCBI taxonomy): Eukaryota > Viridiplantae > Streptophyta > Magnoliopsida > Ranunculales > Papaveraceae > Papaver > Papaver somniferum. The sequence goes on along the minus strand of NC_039366.1, from coordinate 144,385,805 downwards.
ACATGATTTAAGGAACGTCAATTTAAGTCAGGATGAGGAAGATATTATTGAAGGTGAGTACACAACGAAGGAGTTATACAACAAGCTGATTGAACCAGAGGAAGATTGGGAGTTGGCAGATGTTGCAGTTAGTAAATATGCTCCACCGAAAGTGACGTTTCTTATGTGGGTTGTTATGCATAAGGCTGTTCCAACAAGGTGGATGTTACAGCACAGGGGTGTGACAATGAACTCTTTATTATGTCTTTTCTGTGATAGACAGGTTGAAACGCAAGATCATCTTTTCTTGCATTGCAGTTGGGCAAAGACAATATGGGATTTCTTCATAAGTGTTGTGCAGGTGAAGTGGGTTATGCAAGCTGAATTAACGACATGTTTGCAGAGCTGGAATCTGCAGGGAGTTCCCAAGAAATTAAAGATAGTTTGGCACTTAATCCCATTCGCAGTATGCTGGGAGTTGTGGCAGGAAAGGAATAACAGATATCATGGTGGAAGGGCAAAAACTAAAGAGGAGTTGATTGTGGCGGTGCAACAAGACATATACTTGTGGATCTCAAACACTGATATCTTTAGAAGTTGCTCTATGAATCAAATTTTGTTTCAATGGGAGGAAATTATGTTTTGAAAATTAAGATTAGATGAAACTCAAATCAAATCGAGGGGTAATAAAGGCGATGATTCATTGATATAGAATCTCAAATCAGTTATTAGATTTTAGCTAGAAATTGAGAGATACTACAATTTCGACGAAGAACATATCTGAAAATTTTGTTCAAGATTCTTTAAAATATATACATGAAAATGATCTAAGCGAGTAGATGACTGTAAATCTAAGATCTGATTTTGAATCAGATAAGTCAATTGAAACGAATTTGAAGATTTAGATTTTGGAAATCCTAAATTGCTTTTCTAAATCAATCAACTAAAATCACTTAATCGAAGTACTGTGACAAGAGAAAATGAAATTAACTTACCTTATACTTCGTTTGCTGATGATTCGTGTTGAGGTTGCAGAGATTTGAAGTTCGCCAATGAATTGTGCTAAAACCTAGATTCAAACAAATAATCAATCAAATCGACTGAGCCTGATTTGTGAAGTAATTGATGATAAGTTGTTAGATCTATAGATCTAGGTTCCTTGTTTGATTCTACACTGATATGATTCTGCTATAGATCTGCTCAACACTGATATGATTCTTCTCAGATTTAGGTTCGTTGTTTTCTTCGGTTTGATGAAGGAACCCTAATTTTTTCAGAGCAGAGACGAGAGAGAAGTGAGAGAAAGTAAAAATGAAAATGAATCTCGAAATGAAACCTATAGCCTATTTCATTAGGTATATACACTAAAGGGCATTTCGGGTATTATGAATTTTTCCCAAACCCTAAACTTTATTACCAAGCTGTGAAATCTAAAGTTCTGGGCCTAGAAATATTAAAAATTGAAAGTATGGAGTTCTTTTTTTTGAGAAAAAAAAGGATATATTAAAAAGAAAAGAACTGTACAAGGTATTTACAAGAAGCAATAAGTGCTTCAAATCCCAGAAAAAAACTCAAAACCAGATGACTATCTCATCTCATAGGAACTGATGTCAACTTGTTCTGTTCTTGATAAATTTCATAAAGTTTAATGTTTATTTTTTAAATTTGTTCAAATTATAACAACAAATGAAATTTAGTATCACGGCTGGAACTATGTATCTAATAGAAGAAAAATCTTCCTTGAGTTTCATTGTCAATTCAATCTTTTATCGAGTATCTAGCAATGTCGAAGATGTTGTCGATTCACAACAAGTACGAGCTGAGATCTCTGCAACCTGAACTCGCTCATAGCAACGGAAGCTCTTGTAATACATCTGTGAATTGATATTGAAGTGTAATGAACTCATATAATTCATTATCTTCTTAAATTTTTTTGATTGATATATCTCTTTAATCTTGTTGGTTTCTTATGTTTTCTGAATTTTGTAGCCTACTGCGTGGTCGCAACGAAGCTTCCAGAAGACAAGTTCCAGTTGTATTTCTAGAACGTGTCAAGGATTGACTTCATCAAGAGATATAGAGGAGGCAAGGCTGCAATTGTTGTTGCACACAACCTTAACAAGTAGTTTGGGTAATTCTTTCAAAATTTACCTGCCAATAGGAAACAATAATGTTAATAATTATGTATCTTTAAAGTCATGAATTTGAGTACTGCTAAGCATATGGATGTGTAACTGCAGATTACACTAGCCATGTGGATATGTAACTTCTTATTACATAAGCCATATGGATGTGTAACCACAGTTTACACAAGCCATTGCATGTGTACCTGCTAAGTATATTTTTGTTTTACGTTTCAAGTGTGTAGTATTCGTAAAAAAAAATAATTATTTGTTCATTTAACCTATTTAAATTTTGGCTTCGGGTAGGTGTGGGCACTGTAAGAAGCTTTCACCAGAGTATGAGAAGCTTGGTGGAAACTTTAAGAAGGCTAAGTTTGTTCTTATTGGAAAGGTTAAATGATTCTAACTTATTTACTTTTGATCTATATTGAGTTTTCGCAAGGAGCTGGTTTGTTTGGAATTCTCATTATTTGTAGTATGTTTGTTAAGATTTGGATGGTGCAATATATGATACAGGTCGACTGTGACGAGCATAAAGTGTCTGAGGTAAATATGGCGTTTCTGGTTACCCAACACTTCAGTGGTTCCCCCAAGGTTCTCTTGAGCCAAAGAAGTAAGTGTTAAGAGTTAAAAGGACAGTGCTCATCTTTTACTTCGTGTAGTTAGTATTGTATTTCATATCGAATGCATTTGTCTTAGCTGTTAGCAATATATATATATATATATATATATATATATATATATATATATATATATACATAAACTGAATCGCTTAAAACTTGTAGATATGAAGGCCTATGTACAACAGAAGCCCTTACTGAGTTTGTGAATACTGAAGCAGGTAGGCATTCAACAATTTCCCATATGATGTCGTTTCACTGCTTTATTCTGGTTAATATCTCTTCAGTTGTTTAAGTACATTGCTGAATGGTGCTCAGTGGTTATACTGTTGTTTCTGGATTGGATAATGTAGTAGCTTTCAGTTGTGCTGTAAGGAGAAAACATATGTTCCAATTTATTGAATCATGTATTGAATTTGGAAGATGTCTTTTCCCCTTTCCTCTCTTTATCTCCCCAAAAGTTATTAGACCTAAAGCGACTGCAAGAACCTAATCTATGCATATCATCTTTTATGTGATATGAGTTTATTTTATTGGATGGAGAATTGTGTTTCTAAACATTTATGATATGCAGGAACTAATGTGAAGCTCGCAACAATTTCTTCCAGTGTAGTGGTTTTAACAGGAGAAAACTTCAATGAGATTGTCTTGGATGAAACCAAAGACGTTTTGGTTGAGTTTTATGCACCTTGGTGCGTGTTCTTCAAAACTGACCATCTTTAAATAATGATGATGACAATAAAAGCGTTACCTTGCTGCTTCCCTATCATTGAGAATTAACCTGCTGTCAGACTATTTCATGTAACCTTATCATGTTTCTTTTCCTTTGCAGGTGTGGTCACTGCAAAAGCCTTGCTCCCGTAAGTAAAAATATAGACATTTCATTGTCGCTGACCCTTAATTTTAGGCAACATCTAAGGTGTCAAGTATGAGTTATGCCTTTTATTCTAAGCTCTCATTTTCTTTATTTTCAGATATATGTAAAGGTTGCGTCGGCCTATAAATTGGAAGGAGATGTTGTCATTGCTAATCTGGATGCTGACAAACACAAGGATCTAGCTGAAAGGTGGGTTAGGTAAGGCAATTAGTGAATTTGCATTCTGCTAAATTTTCAACTTGTATTAAGTGGTGCATGATATATTTCCATTCCATATGCAGGTATGGCATTAAGTGGTAACGTAATATACCTAAGATGGATTTACGTAACTGATGGAAGTGGAGATTCGGAATGGCACAAATCTTCATGGATCTTTCAAGGATTCACATTGGTGTTATGGCCACTTGGTGAGCAAGGGAGTGGGTTAATTTTTACGGTTCTCTATGTTCTATATTTTCTAAAGCTTCAAGTTGCAAAGGTCAAAGAGGAAGCTTTTAGCAGGAAAGATATACTTGAAAGGGTAGACAAATGTATGACTGCCTGCGAGGAGGAGGCCTAGCTTGAGGAGTATAATAGGGCTGGTTATTATACTATTAGGGACTTGTTATTTTTCTCCTTTTGGCTGGACTGATATGGCGTGGCTTATTTCAGAATGATAATCGTTATAATGCCAGAAGAGGTGCACAACTGACTTTGAAGCGCGCTGAAAAAAGCTCGTGCGGCGGTTAACAAGTTGCCAGGTAAATACTCAACACTGTCTATTTCCATTATGGGGCTTGTTTAGTTACATGAATACATTGTTCAGAACTTCTGAGTGAACTGTGGTATTTTGCAATCGGGGAGCAGCAATGATTGAAGACCTGGCATCTAAAATCATAGCTTGGGAGAATGAAAAAGGTGTCGAGTTTACTTGGGTCAAAGCCAAGTCCTTCGAAACCTCAGAGTACAAAAAAGATACCAAGCAGACCATCAACTGGAGGTGGTGGTGGTCACCATAGAAGACTCTCTCTTGGTGGAGCCAACTTGCGAACTCCCAAACCTATTCCAAAATCAACGCGAAAGAGTGATCGTGTGCAACACCAGGAGGATGGTGCAGGTTTATCCGCAGGTTGTTAAATTTTTTATCTCCGACTATTTGAACCTTGGTTTTCCGCTTTATTTCCAGGGTAATATTTATATTTCATATGATATTTCAGCATCCCTTGGTAATTCTTGCATACATGATCTTTTTCTAACACTTGATATGTTCTTTGGATATTTTCTTTTGGTACATGAAGTAGAGGTTTAGATATTGCTGGTCTCCCTGTGAAAAAGCACACATTCAATTCCACCAATGCTCATCAAACCGAAGTATGCATACTCAAATGGAAGTTCTAGATTATTTAGATATTGTTGGTCCCCCAGTGAAAAAGCACTCATTCAATTCCACCAATGCTTATCAAACCGAAGTATGCAGACTCAAATGGAAGTTATAGATTAATCTGGTATGCATTTCGTTGGTGTATTACATGCTAAAGGAGCTATATGCTTTTTGACTTAATATGTCCATATGTATTGATATTTCATATGCGTATCAGATGCATGCGTCAATCCTACCTACACTGCTCGGATACATGTGTAACTAAAAATTACACATGTCATATGCATGTGTAACTGCCAATTACACATTCCTATGACATATGTAACTACGACTTACACATGATATATGCATGTGTAACAGCGGATTACATGTAGTAGAGTTTGCTTGTGTATGAAATTTTTCCATGTTTTTTTAGTTGTTTTACTTCTTTTAACTGCCTTAGTATTCAAAATGTTCTTTAACACATTGTTATTGTCTACACAAACCAGATATTTTTACTAGCTTAGTCTAACACAGTGCACTATGACATTATTTGTTGCTGATATGTTATTTTCATTGTTGATATCCGCGCTGACAAGAAGAAAATCAAGGATGCTATCAAGAAGATGCACACCATTCAGACAGATAAAGTGAACACCTTTATCAGGTAAGCCTTCTTGATTACTTACGACTAGCTACTTATTTCCTTGAAAGGTAGTATATGGATATATAGGTGAACATATAGGTATAGAATGGTTTCACTTAACTTATTTTCCCTTTTACATCTGTTTAACTGCACATTACACAAGCCATATGCATGGCAGTTTGCACATTTAACTAGCATTGGCAGACTATGGATGTGTAACTAGTAGTTCCACATGCTAATTAAATGTGTAGCTTCTAGTTACACAAGCTAAATGGATGTGTATCTACTAGTTACACATGCAAATTAGATGTGTAACTTATAGTTACACATGCTATATGTAACCTAATATGAAACTTCTATATGTTATTAGTTGATTGAAATAGCTTCAATCGACATATTACTTTAACTTTAACATTGCTGCTGTAATTTTAACAAAACAATGAGGTTTTAAACCTGGAATTTGATATATAATCGAGAAAGTATAATGTATATTTCAGATTTTCCACATGTATAACTGCTAGTTACACTAGCCATATGCATCTTCAATTTTTCTTCTCTTTTATTTTTGTTGTTCTCTTAAATACTGAATAATATTTGTTTGCATTTTTGTTTTGGCGTTGGTTCATATGTCTGTTCATTGTAATTGTTATCAACATTAAGCACTTTTATGGACTATTTTTTGTTGTTCTCCTATAAATATTGAAGAGTATTCTTTTGCATTTTTCTTTTGACACTGGTTCATGTTTGTTTGTTGTTATATTTCAGGTTTCCGATAAATTCATAAAAGCTAATTGCTTATTTGTGGTATTGGTCTCGCTGGATTTGGAGTTGACACTGAATACACAAGTCAGATGCATGTGTAACTCTCAATTACACTAGATAGATGCATATGTAACTCTCAATTACACTACACAGATGCGTGTGTAACTTCTAGTTACACATGCTAAGAAATTATTATAAATGAATATCAAAGTGATACATGTATTTTTTGTATGCGTTCTTTTTGATGTCTATTTTTTCGATGTGTAACTTCTGGATACACATGTCATAAGGATGTGTAACTTCTGGATACACATGCCATGTGCATGTGTATCTTCTGTTTACACATTCACACTATACATTAATAATTTTGGGCCTATATTTAATTATTTTGGGCTTAAATTTAAATTTATTTAATTCGTGTCTTGACAATATATAAAAGGGTATGAATGTTTTTTAATAACTCGGGGCCTAGATTTAAACTTCTTTTAACTAGGGGCCTCATATTATGGGTTATCCATGGGTCGGGCCTTAGCCTAATTTTCCCAATTACAAGGGCTAAACTTAGTACTATTTTATTTGAAAAAGAAATTTGCTAGTCTCTGACATTGATGTGATCATCTTTTAGTAAAGAGTGTTGGAATTTCAGTTTCTTAACCTTTATGATTTACCATTAAACATCATATAAGCTCACTACCAGGGGATCACATACCATCATGTAACATCCCTCTAAGGGAAGTTCCTATGGCAATCAATAAATATGTTTTTTTGTTGAGCCACGTGGATGAACAAACTGCGTTTTCCACTATGAAAAACTAGAGCAAAATGAACATATTTGGTTTTTCAGGGCTCACTAATATTTTTAATATAAAATGTTTTGTAGGATAAAGGTAAAATATAAAATATAATATTTAGGTGAGATAAAATAGGATGAAGTGAAATAAAATAAGATAGAGTGAGATAAAATTGGATAAAAAAGTAGTAAAGTAATCAAAAATTGTACTTGGCGTTTTTGGTACAACCGCGGGTGTTTTTGGTACTACTGCCCGATGTTCCGTCACACGCGCGTCTCTTCTTCCAACTCACTCAACAAACCAACAAATTTGTTGGTTTGTTCATCCGTTTTTGACGTTTGTTGAGTCCATAGTGGGAGCAAAATGAACAATTTTGTTCATTCCATAGGAACTGCTCTGATAATTTAATAAAACTTTATGCTTCAAAAAAAAAAAAAATATAAGCTCACTACATGCTGAAATTAGACTAGAAACTAGTATTAGCATATTCAACAACTCATTGAAAATAGCACCATACATAGCTATGACACAACATATGATTCATAGTAAAACAAGTTGAGAACAAGGAAATAGAAACACTCAAGACACTAAACCTTTCATGACTTATTATCAACCTTTATTTCCTCACATTACATCATAATGGATGAAAACAAATTTTCTTTTTAAAACAAGTAAGGCTAAAAGTGAGTCCTAGTCATGCTTGCCTCATGTCCGCTCCAACCTTTCCATCATGAGTTGGATGACACCTCATGGCTACGTTGGACACCTCACATGACATGTCAAATTAAAGGACATGTCATGCTTAGACTCAACCTTATCTAGCATTAACCTTAAGTTAGTCTTTAATACATGGCGATTAATACCATAAACATGCCTTAACGGATAACAAGATTAGTTTAAGCAAATGGATATTTGTTGCGCAACACATAAATGCCAACAGAGAGAACACCAGGGAGGCGGTAGGGAAAAGTCATTCCGGTCGGCCTATGAAACAGGGTCCAATTTTAAGGAAATGGCAAAATCAACTTTTTTTTTCCTAATTGGACAAGCAATTTTTTTTTTGAAAGAGAAAAAGCTTTTAATAGAAACTTTTCTGGGGTGCAAAAGCCCCGTAGAATCATTCATTACAATTACTTTTAGGAAGTTTAGACATGAATTGTCCTAAATAAAAGTATTAGTACCACCTCCTATTTGTAGTTGTTCGTCTATCGTATAATGTGCCAGTCCATCCGCCGCCTGGTACCCTTCCCTGTAGATATTTGTCGGTGTGTATTCAGGTATTTGTTGCAGATGTTGGTTAATATCTTTAATCATATGTCGAATGATCCATGGAGCCTTGTTGTCGCCATTTTTGATTAGACTCTCTAGGGCAGATGAGTTCGTCTCGAAACACAAATGGTTCCATCCTCTAGTGGTAGCCATTCTAACTGCCAGTAACAGTGCCCAAGTCTCCGCCACCAATGTTGTTGTAATTCCTATTGGTGCAGCCATTGCCATGATTGTTGAACCTCGTGAGTTCCTGCAAATCCATCCCGCTCCAGCCATGTCCGGTTCTCCTCCTGGTTGTCCTCTACTTGCTCTGTCTATATTAATCTTCATCCAATTTGGTGGTGGTAGTATCCATTTAACCCAAATTGTTGTTTTGTTAGGTGTGTTGGGTTGTTCTCCCCGGTGGTTCTGGTTCTGCCCTTGGGTGTGAAGATTGTGCTTTTGTGCCCAGTTGTATTCCTGTGTTAATACCAGAGCAATTTGGAAAATTTGTTGTGATGTAGTCTTTTGTAGACCGTTTCATTTCTAAACAACCAAATCATCCACAAAGTATGGCACCAGAGTGAATTCTTTTTTGTGTGTTGCTTGGTTTATAGTTTTGTGGTACCTTAAGTTGGTTACCATTTTGAGGACGAGGCAGGTTTCCCACATGTTGCTGCTGCTGGATGTTTCGTTGCTCATTGTGTTGCAGATGATGTTTAGAGCCGGATGCGGTAGTGGCACATCAGTTCCCAGGTGTGTTTAGCCCGCGAGCATTCAAACAAACAGTGTTGTGTTGATTATATGGCATTGTAGCAGATTGGACAAGCAAATGTATACGCATTCATGCATATAAAAGAAAAAGAAAAAACAGAAAGAAAAGGTTTGCATGCATCAATATTAGGTTATAATTCCGTGCCTCTTGTTGTACACTTTACATACAACTTTTTTCTTCTTTTCCTCTACTGGAGGAATATTTGGTACATTAAATAACACCTATCAATTAATCTTCTTTCTCTCTTCTACCAAGGCTTGGCTCTTTATCAATTAATCTTTCTTTCTACCAAGGCTTGGCTCTTTATCAACTCGACATTTAACTGCTAATGAAGCAAAATTGCATACAGAGAACAAATAAATTGGGAACTAAAACTTGAAAATAAATTCAGGAACTATGGCTCTTCTCAGGGAAAGATAAATACACAGCGAGAGAGACCATTCAGAAACTACTACAATCCGCCGATCCTTGGTGGAACCGGTTTCTCTAGCATCGCCGTCTTCTGGAAAAACATCAACTGAGTATCCCTTGTGTACTGCAGCAACTGCTCATGATTGAAAAGTAAAACTGAATGAGAACAGATACATTAAAGATAATAATAATCTGTAAAGTGACACGAGATAATCAGGCTTCCCCTTAAAAACAGTTCAAACTCATAAACGGTGTGGGGAAGGGCCATTTACTCGCTCTTCCGTCATCTTGGTGAAGCCAAATTTATTGATCCAGATAGATTCGGCTTCTTCAGCAGCAGGGAGGACAATATTCTCCACATTCAAGGAGCACAGAAGCCTCTCAATACACGAGAACAGTGCTTGGAAATAACCCTATAAAAAATCAGGACCAGTTAGCCTAAAGCTGGTATAAATATATTAAGCTTTGGTAAATAGAGATCAAGATCAAGATCAAACTCGCATTATGACATTAAAAAGGCTCACCTTTCCCTGGCTATCTTTAGTTGTAGCTACCAAAGGAAGCTCAGCAACACCCGAGCCAAAAATCCTGAGAATTCCAGCTGACACCACAATAGAACTGAATCCCATGAAGTAAGTCAACATTATTCAAGAAGAGAAAAAGAACAATTTCATGACCACCCAAGTTTTACAAAACAAACAACGTATTATTTCTAAAAGACAACTTACTTTACAGTTAAAATTGCACAGTACATTCCCCCAAACTCCTGCCCAGCTATATTTCGCCTGCATAAAATAACAACAATCATGCATGAGAATATTAGTTTGTTATTACTCGTAACTGCTAAGGATGTCTTTATTGCTATTAGGCTTAATGAAAATTTGAGCGCATTTTACCCTTTTTCCTCGCAAGATAACTCAACATGTTGCTTAATTGAAATTCCAGATTCTGAGGTTTTCCATCTAGAGCAAGATGTTTTATAACAGAAGCGCAACTAGTGTGGTATATGCAATGTGCCTAAGGAGATCTGGGAACTCATGCGTATGTATCTGTAGGTGTAGCATATCAATTGCAGCACTGCTCTGAGGTACCATGCGTGGTTATAATATCTTAAATTTTATGACTACGTATCTTATGGTCATTTCTTGGTTATAATCCTAATTCAACCAAAAGGTCCAACACATTCTTATGAGCATATTTCAGTTAGCTGTCACACATTGTTGGACTTGACAATAATATATGGAAAATTATTATTGCACTCAAATCAAATTCCAAAATAGATTGAGCATAAATGGTATTTTAACCAAGAAGTCAATTCAAATAATGAAATGAACTTACCCATAAGCCATAGCAGGAATAAGATCACGACCTGACCTTTCAACTATTGGATCAAAGCCATGCTGGAAACCACAAAGATTTAAGAATTAATCTACCAATTCCGTGATTAAAAGCAGAACATAACTGAATATATATATACTACCACTAGATTTATCTAATGCAAAAGTCCAGTCAAATAAAACCCTTCTTCCTCACCAAGGATTTTCTTTTTACCATCTTGTAGTTCAACTACCTATACAAACTAAGCTAGTAAGGATATAGCAAGAGTTGCAAATAAGCTATGTTTACAAGTATGTCAAATGTACACTACAGAGATGGATAACCATTAACATAAATGTATCATATATGTCAATGATATAATTCAAATGAATGTCAATGATATAAACCAAATGAATTAGTCAAGAAATTGAGGTTTTTCAAAACAAACCCGTGTCATAAAAGATATTAATATTATTATCTGCAAAGACTTACTCTAAATATTGCAGCAGCCTTAGAAAGCAGCAGCCGATCTTCTGAAGATCCATATTTTCCACTTAAAAGTTTCCATTGCACATTAGCCCCAACTTCATGAATTAGACCTTTCTCAATAAGCTTTTCGTCAATGATACTAGTCAGTGAAGCTGGAACACCCTTTGGCCAACCAAAGATCAAGGCTTGTAAAGCAGTATGTATACTGGTGCAATCCTCAGAGCAAAACCATTTTCCTTTGGGTAATTCCTGTGTTTAACCATGCGATAAGTGCTAAAATATACCATTTAGAACCAAAAGTGACTTGTCAATGAAGAAAAGATGAGCTAGGACGTACCTTCAAATCACAAAATCCATGGTCCCTTAAGCAACCAACATGGTATTCCTTCTCACACTAAACAACATCAATAATATGAGTTTAATAATGATAACCTCATCTAATGTGTGCATGGGTGTAGTTGGAGAATCAAGTGTTATAAAGACATACTTGGTCACAGAGCATAACTGTTCGCTCGTCAAATCTTGCTACACTGAAGTCATGCCCTCTAACAGAAAGTAAAAGAAGAAAAGATAACTAAAAGTAACTTTTTACACATGTCAACCCATATCTTGCAATTATTTAAAATTAAGAGCGCTGCTAAAAAAAATTGACATAAAGTAAGCAGACATTAGAAATATATCGCCGACACCTTGGTGAATTACCAAGATCGTTATCACATTTGATATTGTGGCATAGGTAACTTTTACTTGATACCTCTAGCAGAAGATTCAGCTCTAATGATGCCATAAAAATGCTTTATATAAGATGACATCAGTACTGAGTACTGAACGTTACCTGCAAACAACACATCCACCTATTTCAGCAGCTGGGGCTCTAACAACCCGCGACAACCGTATTGTTAGTGGTCTGGAAACACCAGATTCGCTGAAAGCTGACATTCCATCTGCCTGTATCTTGTCGTCGCAATATGGGCAATTCCAATCACCTTCTGGGAGGCACTGTAATTCCAAACAAACTGCAAACACAATGGAAACAAACTGCAATTCCAATCACCTTCTATCAAATAAACATCACAATTATGTGTAAACCACAATGTTCTGAAGCCTAACGTCGGCAATAAAAAAAGTAGTTCTATTGTTTCGGGTAAAAAGAAGGGACCTCATATAACATGTGTAGGAATTTAAAGTTTCAAAAGTTACAAGATAGTAGGAATTTAAAGTTTCAAAAGTTACAAGATAAAATTATGAGATAATAAGAAGCACCAGAATTTGTGTATCTCCTTCCCATATGATAAAATATGGAACTAAAGTGACACACACGATCATATCTTGGAATTTGGAAAATGTCTTAACAAGTACAAACCTCCATGGAAAGCCCTCGGGCATCCATCACAAAGTAACAGATCTCCTCCATCTCCACATACTGTGCACATATCATCACCACCGTATGTTGCTAGATTTTGTCCACTTGCCAGAGAAATCGCTATATCATGAAGTGATAGTCCACTAGAAGTATAGATATGGCGATAGCTACAGAAAGAAAGTATGTCAATTAGAGATGTAAAACAATAAAACATAAACTGGCTTTAACAAGTAAAAGGTACTTGCGAGACACTCACGGTTGACGCCTAGTCGCCCATCCAGCATGAGCTTCAAACTGTGAGGGACTAACCTGTTCCGCCAAGAGACATAATAAGTAAAGAAGAATACAAATATGGGACTGGCTTTAAAGATGTAAGGGGTCAATGACCATACCTCGCTATCACAGCAACTACATAAAATACCATTTCCGTGCTTATGTCCCTCAAGTACTATCTGCAGTTAACATATACACACCAGTCAGTGGTCAAATATATATGTGATGAAGATATGGCAACACAGGTAGATGTATCAGCCAAACATACTTGTCCCTTCGAATAGTAAGCCAGTTCAGCTCCATCTGGAAGTCCATTAGGCATGAAAAGTAACCTATGCAGATCATTATCTCTGCAAGACAAATGACAAACTGTTACGCACTAAAGCACACTAAGTACGAGCGATAAAAAAACAAGATGGAAGGTGGGGGAGTAGATGATAGGAACCCAAATTTTGTACTGTACCTCTTTTTAGACTGACGACTGATATACTTCTTCTGCCGAAAGGAGCTACTGGGGTGTGGCTTCAGTAGTGTTGGCCTAAAATTAATACAATTTCAGGATCAGTAACCAACCAAGCTAATAACATAAAATAGTAATTACTTATTTCAGTTTCTTTCTTGCACTGCAAATCGAAAAGAAAAGAGATGTATAAACATCAAAAATAGAGAAATTTTCTCAACCGTTCATGCAATTGCACTGTCTCATGCGTTGCTAAGGAAATCTGTGCAGCCGAGTACTTTTGAACCAAAGAGTGCTGCAAAGGAACATCACTATCCTCGGTGGCTTCATTTGGAATGCTAACAAATTCAATAAAAAGCCGCTTAGTTACTTATCATATTATCTCCGCTAAAACTCTAATTAGAAACAGAAAAGAATGTTCATTTCCATAATCAATCAGCAAAGCTAAAATATAACAGACTCGCCTTAAAATAGGGTGATGATACACGCAATGCTTCGGCTGAAATACCTTGCCTATTTCACTCTTTCGTTCAACTTCCACCGAGTTCTCTGTTTGAAGTGATTCTGTAATATCGATATATCAAGTCAGAGTAAATCTTACTAACACAGGGAGAAATAAAAAGTAGGAGCTTTCATCAATTACATTCTCGCCACCATGCACAATTCAATCACTGGTTCTTTTTCCTCTGTATATTCAAGACAATAAGAAAGCCTCCCAATGCCAGTCAAGGATTCCAATCATAAAGGTTCATTTTCAATTAGCATGATGTTAAATGCAACAGATGGTTCATTAAACTACCAATCGGGATATAAAGATAAGCAGGCCAAACACATAAAAAACTTCAAAAATAAAACTCTTAAGTTTGTTCAGAACACAAAATTACGGCTTAAAAAAACATTCGGAGGAGTGAATCTTAATTGGAGTAATAACACAAAAGCCTGTGTTACCTTTCCAACAAAGGTAAGACTGCACATTGATTGATGGACCAACCACAGATTGAATTACTTTATCCAGCGAGCCGAGAGGAATATTCCTTAGCTCTTGCACTGCACAGTAGATTGATTTGCCATTGTCCAACAAAACATAATTATTTGGATGCTTCGATTTGCTACCAGCATGTTGCTCAAACACATAAGCATTGACTACCTGCATAAATCATCTTTGGCTGATAAGATGGAGAAATAGATCACAGAAAACTAGTAGTTAAGTTAGATGACTCACATTAGAAAAGTTGCACAATCCACATCCGCACAGGTAACCACAACCACTTATAATTCCACGCAGCATTCCTTTCTGTAAGCATTGTAGAGAGCAGATCAACTAAAGATTAACAGCATGTGAGGTAAATAGAAAACACATAACAACCATTATTACCTCTCCTTTATAATACTTCACAGATACTCCTTCGAGAATACCAGTTGACAACAACTTTCTGACGTTGGTAGGGTAGCTATTCAAACCAACCTTCATCTTCATTTCCATCTTCTTAGGAGCCAAAATGATCGAATCAGATCCAGAAGTGTCTACAAGCATATCTGCACTTGAATCAACCAACTTTGAGGAGTTCATCCCACGTCCTGAGTGATAACGGTTATATGGTAGATAATTGTCCACCCCATTACTTACAGGCTGACTTGTTTTACTAACTATACCACTTTCTGGCTCCTTTCTCTTTCCAAACTTGAATATAATTCTTCTTATACCAAAACTAGATGGTTCAGAAGCTTCCAATATAACTTGAGTAGTTGAAGCGCCAGAAGGAGAAACAACACCTCCAGATAGGTCCTCATCCTCATCAGTACTTTCATCATCGCTGCTGTTATCATCAGAGCTTTCTGTACTTGAACTCCGGGTACTACTACACGCAATATCACCACACACTTTTGTCAATAACCCATTAACAAGCTGACTTGACACAGTTTGACAACTGGAAGCATTCTCATGCAAAGGAAGATTTGGATTCAACACCTCCGATTTGGATTCTTCATTTGAAGTTTCTTTATTTTGCTTCTTGTTGGGGAATGTCTCTATTTCTGAAGCATCTATAACATATTCATGTGTGCGCTTCAATTCTGTTTTGGGAGAATTTACATCATCCATTGTCCCATCTGCTGGTGGTGTTAGACAAGCAGGTACTTCACCCATCCACAATTGCTATATATCCACCACCGAAAATATAATCAAAATCCAAAACAGAAATGGAAATGGAAAATAAAAAGTCATATTAAAGCACTGAAAAATTACTCAGCACTGAATTTTATTAAAAAAAATAAAACAAATGAAAACAAAAAATATCTTAACTCACTCTCTTTAAAGCAAGAACAGTAATGGGACAGTTTGAGTCCAAGTATCAAGTTCTTGCTTCACTATTTAATGCACTAGAGTCTAGGAGTTCCATACGAGCAAACACGATGCCCGTGCATATCTGAGATTCTCGAGTCAAAAACAGATCAAGCTATCTCATTTATGCTAACAAAGGACTTTGCTGTCAGAACTGTGCACGAGCATTTATCTTTCTCATATGGTATCATAGATTCAGGCTAAACTATAAAAAAGAAGCTCCTAGTTATGTGAGAAGATCATGGAAGGAGAATCAATTTCAAGCAAAATCTCTATTTGGGATATCATGAAACATGACATGGGACTATCGTAAAGTAAGGAGCTCTCAGTATATCTTGGATGCTAGAGTGCATCCACAGAATGAGGTAAAATTTCTCAAGCAATTACTTTCACAAAACAAAGAATCATATTCCTTGTGCAGCTGATGTAGGTCCATTGATGTCTATACTTCTGAAGCTTGTCCACGCAGAGAAACATTGAGATTGGAGTTGTTACTTGAGACTTACTTTTCCTAACAGTTGTTTCCATTCCAAAACATTGCAAATATATAGGCATTTGAGGAGACTGAGAAATGCTGGTGGATACTTTTTCAGTTGGGAGAAATGTAACATTCCGTGGAATTGTATGGAAATACACAGCTTAGAAAATGAAAATTCAACTGAGTAAGGTGAAGAGACAACTCACTTCAGAGTATCCTCAATTCAGAAAAATAAATAAATTAAACTTAAACCTGTCCCAAGAAAGTAAGAAAAATGGCGGAAGAACCCTAAATTTAACAACTCGGTACAACCAAATAGATGACATAAGAAGTTGTTAGAAATCTACACAAAGGTAAAAGAAATGGAAGAAGATCTGAAAATTTTGATATAACATACCTCAAACACCAACCAATTCAACCTTCAAAAATCACATCCAGATTCCACCCAAACTGAGTGAACTAAGGTTCTCTCCTCCTCCTCTGCAACTCCGAGATCTAATTTCTAGATTAGGGTTAAGGATTTTGGAAAGAGAAAAGTAAGATTTCGATTCGATCATAAAGGAACAAAAGTAAAAGTACAGATAGAGATAGAGATGAAGAAAGAAAATTAGGGTTTTCTCTGCAACAAAACGGGAACGCCAAATCCCAATCTGAGGCCTTCGCGGTTGATGTTGTTGGAGCGAAAACTGGAAATTTAGAAAGGAGAGAGAGAAATTAAAACAGGCGCGCCGAAAGATAGGGGCGGTTTTATATGTTCTTGTGGGGCCCACAAATCTAACACACATAAGACACGTGGCATATAACAATCATGATAATCACCATTAGAGCTGGCAAACAAGCCAAAACCCGCGGGTTTGCCCGGCCCGACCCGTGAAAAACCCGCACCCGGCTCGGCTGGTGGCTAAACAAGCCGGGTTAGGGTTGGAGAAATGCCGGCTTGTGAGCAAACGGGTTAATCCGTCCCGGCCCGTAAAACCGCGGGTACCACCCGTTAACCCGTCAAAAATCCCTAAGTAATGAGTTTTAGTTAATATCCACCGTCAGATTATCTAGCATCAATCCTATTCGTACGTTTAAGATATAAAAAGAACGGAACCCTGGCAGACAGAAGATCTCATTTCTTTTCCTCTTTCTTATCTTTCTTCTCCCACTGCGGCTGCTCCTCACCAGTCATCACCTGATTCACCTCCATCTTTCTTCTGTTTTTTTCTCTCTTCTTCTCTTCTCAAAAAAGTACAAATCAGGCGTACATAGACATGCGCTTCACCACCGGTGCACCACCACCACCTATGACCAATTTTCTCATCTGGTAAACTCCGTTTCTCTTATTTTTCTCATTATCTTAAAAGAAATAACTATTCAATTTTTAGCATTTTACAGAAGAAGAAAAACCCTAAATGGTTGCTTTCTTATTAATACTGATTCAATTGGGTTGGGTGTCTCATTAGGAGGATTACAAGGCCTAAATTAATCGGGAAGAAGGAAGACTACGACAGTAACTGGCTAAACATCTGGTTAATCGGAAAGAAGGAAGAATACAGCAGCAATTGGGTTGAATGTTTTTGAGATTTTGATTACTACTTTCGCTTAAATAACTGTTTTGGGTTTCAATTTAATTTGGGTTTGAAAATTTCAAATTCATTTATGTTTGTATGAATTTGTATAAGAATTAGATCTAAGTAAAATTGCTCTTGATTTTTGTCATATTTGAATTGTGTTGCAGCTGTTGATCTAAGCAATTTTACTTATGGTTGAATGTTTTTGAGATTTTGATTACTACTTTCGCTTAAATAACTGTCTTGGGTTTCAATTTAATTTGGGTTTGAAAATTTCAAATTCATTTATGTTTGTATGAATTTGTATAAGAATTGGATCTAAGTAAAATTGCTCTTGATTTTTGTCATATTTGAATTGTGTTGCAGCTGTTGATCTGTTATGGTGTTTGAATTTGATGAATTGAAAAGAGGAGAATGTTGCGGATGTGGTGTGAGTTGATATGAAGCTTGGGGGTGCTACTAATGGGTTGTTGTGCAAGCATGAGGTGTTGCAGGTTATGGAATTGAAATCTTGGTGCTGGTGATTATCATAGGCATGAGTATGAGTTTGAGCAGAGAACACAACTGGAAAGAGTTCTTGTTAGTATTGAAGTCGTGAATTTCAGGATGGATTGAGCTTAAAATGATGTGATTAGATATTTAGATGCATGTTAGGTGTTACAGGGAATGAGTTAAAAGGCCTGAAAATGGTATAATGAATTTTAAGATGGGTATGGAGGTCTAATTTTTGTAATTTGTATTTGATCATTTTATAAATTAAGTTAATTAATTTTTAATTTTAGTTCTAATTAAACAAGCCGGGTTAACCCGTGAACCCGCAAGCTTTACCCGTTACGGGCGCGGGTTGAAGAAATGATTACCCGTGAAGAATGTCAACCCGCGGGTTTTGGCCCGTGTTAACCCGTACCCGTGTAACCCGTAACAAGCCATCCCCGGCCCGCCCGTTTGCCAGCTCTAATCACCATAATATGAATTGAGGTCTAATTGATGAATGGTGTTATTTTTTTCTAAATTGGGGCATATGTCACTTAATTGAGGTCTATGGATTTCTTCATCCACCCAATTGAAAATGATAAGGAATGTCTAAAGATTGTAAAATTACTAGATTAACCTTAAAAAAACTTTAATTATTCTAACACAAATACAAATATAAAATCATAACTTAATTAATAAATACAAAAATTATTAATCAAAACTCAACTTCCATCGAAATTAAAACTAAATCCTAATCAATCACAGACAACAATTATAATCTAATTTCCTTTTGGTTTACAAAAAAGAAAAAAAAAAAAAAAGCTCCAAAAACAGACAATTCAAGTGATTGAGTTAAATCCCTTTAACCCCTTCCTTCTAAGAGATACTCTACAATGATTTACCTCTAAAACTTTGAAATTCGCTCATCAAGGTATCTGAAAATCACCCATAATCGGTTTATATATAAACCATAGTAATCCGATTTTGAAGCTAATCAGATTTTACTGTGAACCTACATACCCCGATTCTGAGTTGATGTGATGAACATCAACTATAATCGGATTACGTTAATACACAAATCAACCGATTCTTGATTCATGTTCGGATCATTTTGGACCATATGTAATCCGATTGTTTAGTTAAAAATATTTGTATCCAATAATCGGATTACATTATACTCCATATAAACCGATTCTGAAAAAGCTGCAACAAACTACTTCAAGAATCAGACTTTATAAATAAACTTAAAGTCTGATTCTGGAACAAATTCATGAGTCCAAGTTTCCCAAAAAAACAAAACCACTTTCATTCATTAAGCTTGGTTCAAGTTTGCAAAATATAATATAAGAAAGCGACAAAATATAAGCATCCGATAAATCAGGTTTTTAACATAAGGAAAATACTCATTCCAACAAATGGAGACCCTCGAATTGATCCGGCTCAATCAATTCCTCCCATCGCCTCATGTTGGCATCGTATTTTTTAAGCCACTCCTTGGTGAGCTTTGAGACCTCATTTAACTTATCTACCGGTGGTAATGGACAATCATCACGTACTTTAAGACCGATATAATGTATGTTGTTATGGTTGAATAAAACAATTCTCCGATCCTTAAGCGATTCATCCCAAATGGTGTATTTTGGTGCGTATGTATAGCATGATCCCTTACCAAATAGATGAACAACGCAACTTCACGTTTCCGCCAAGAGATGACCACATACAGGCATTTGCATCCAATGCTCTCGGGTAATTGGTCAATTCCCCTTTGGCCCTTGTACTCTAACAACCATTTCTTCAAAAATCACTTCTTTGTCTTCTCTTGTTATTCCTTCCTTCATCATCGATATGTAAAATTCCTTGTCTTCTTGTAGGCGCAAGGCCATCATCTTTCTAAATACTGACATTGGGTTAAGTTCTCATCGTCCGCCAAACTTATATGTCCTATTTGTTCCGATGCAACGTGAGAACCACAATTCCCATCTGCATCCACGTCGTCGGTGGATAACACATAGGGCTTAATGATTTCAGGAATTTTCGAGTAATACTCCTTAAATATAGTGTAACAAGTTCGATGGGGTCTACCTCGTTCATCCCTAGGCGTGTTTCCATCACCAAGAGCGGCCCTTAGGGTCACCATAGAACCCTTTTGTCTTGCTTCTCCCTTACATGCACGTAACCTTGATACTCTTGTTGTACTCGTTTGACTCTCTTGATAAGGAACGAATAGATTGTTTGGCGCTTGACTCTCTTGAGTAGGAGCGATTGGATCCTCATGTTGCGAAGGAGTTTGATCGCCACGATATATCTCCTTCAAGGTCTCTAGCATCCAAGTAAAACTCACATCATTCTCCCGATCCATAAAC
The DNA here is from genome assembly GCF_003573695.1 of Papaver somniferum. Lineage (NCBI taxonomy): Eukaryota > Viridiplantae > Streptophyta > Magnoliopsida > Ranunculales > Papaveraceae > Papaver > Papaver somniferum. The sequence goes on along the minus strand of NC_039366.1, from coordinate 144,365,120 downwards.
CCCCATGCTACCGTGAAAGTTTGCTTGTCGGAAGTATGGCAAGCAATGTTTAACAACGACATATTGTACTTATTGGTCTTATATGTACAATCTATTAACAAAACTTGATAGAAGCATTGTGCCAACTTGATCATCTCCGAATGCGCCAAGAAAATACGAGTCACTTTTCCTTCCAATACTTGCTTCCTTATTGTGTATCCGTGTTGATCGACTAACCATTGAGGTTGTTCCATAACCGCTCTACCATCCCATGACCTCCTCCTAAAGGCTGCTCTTGCCGTGTAAATTTGCCTCAAAGTGGACAAGTTATCCTTATCATCCTCCTTAATCTTCCTAAGGATGTCACTTGGTTTACACGCTTTCATCGACCTCACCGTTTCCAATTGATGTGGTTTCAACCCACAAACGGCCGCGTGTCCAACAAGAGATTCCGGATCATCATGATTATGACAACCATTCATCACTTTAGAGAACTTGTATACCTTACTACCATCGGGTCTTTTGGGTCAATTAACTATAATCTTAAACGGGCAACCATACTTCTTTGATTTAGTAATGTATTCCCTTGTCGTCTTCTTCACATACAGTCTTTCCTTTGCCCAGTGACTTTCTTGCTTTCCACCTCTCTCACAAACAATTTCCAAACGATCTTCACTTGAATGACGGCCTAAAACTAAGGCGCATTTGATCTCTATTCCCTTGTCTATAAACCATTGCTTTGCATCATTCCTTTCTTTCCATTCCAAATCGGTGTAATAGTGGGCAGAGGTATCAACACCTACGGTTTTGGGCTGATCTTCGTCGAACGCAGCAACAATCTACAACAAATATCAACAAGTTGATGATTCAAAATCGGTTTATATGTTACAGTCGAATAAACCGATTCTCCACAATCGGTTTATATGTGCAACTATAAAGACCGATTAAAGATCTGTCTAAAAAATTTCAAAGTACACAATCGGTTCACGTCTCGCGTCATATAATCTGATTGTTGTTCACATTTCTCCTGGAACTTTAGGAATCGGATTACATATACACGAAAATAAACCGATTGTCCACTTACGTGATTATTCAAGTTAAGGAATCGGAATATGCACATCACCAACATAAACCGATTTTCGTCACATACCCAACTCCCCAAAAATTTACTACAATCGGTTTATATGGTGATGAACAAAAACCGGTTATGATACCCAATTTGGGGATTAAACTGATTCTGGAAAACTATTTTGATTTTTTTTTCCTTTTTGGGCGATCGAGACGTGCAAATGTATGTTTGTAGATCGTTACAACTCATACCTGTATATTAGAAGCATTATCACCTTCTTCTTCTCGACGAATTTGTTCTTTTGCTTGAATAATATCCTCAAGCATTCTTTGGTTGACATCCTCTTCTTCTTTCAACAAAATATCCAATTCGGTAGGATCGAAATCATGATAATCTGATGCACTCACTTCTTCATCACTACTAGAGTCTTCATCATCACTATAAAGTTTGATTTTGCTAACAAAAATCATAAACCCTAACTTTTTCTTTTTCCCTCTTCTTCTTCTTTCCCTCCAAACCTTAAAAGAGGAAATGAATTTCTACTCTAATCCTAACACTATAATCAAACTCAAACACTAATTAATTTAACTAATACTAACTTAATTAATCATCACTAATTTAATAAGGGTATATTAGGTATTAACAAAAATAGTGGTTAAGGGGTTTCTAGAAATTACTTGTTAGTGACCCTATTTTGTCATGTAGCTATAGGCCCCAATTTAGCTAGGATTTTTTTTCAGAACTAGAACTAGTAGTAAAATACTAAGGTGACCAATTTGGAGTATAAAAACTCCGTTAAATGTTAGGATCCATTACTCCAAAATCTCCGTTAAGTGTTAGGATCCATTAAAACTCTATGTTAAACAAAATTGATACAAAAATTCAAAAATTTTAAAAAATAAAACAAAAACCCCAAATAAAATTGGTTTCATCAATTTTTTACCTATTTTTATCATGAAATCAAAGATTTTAATGTTGAAACGTAAGTTTATGATGAAACCAAAATTTGGTGGTACTGTTTCTGGTTAGTGGTGGTGTTGGTTGGTGGTGGTGCTTTTTATGGTGATGGTATTGCTAGTATTTGTTGGTGGATGTGGTGTTGGTTGCTAGTGGTGGTAGTTAGTGGTGGCAAAAACACCTTTGGGTGTTTTTGTACTAGTATTACTTTTGTTTTGATGGGTTTTTATGGATGGATAGTGACACCTTTGGGGTACTCACGTCCCAATTTTTTTTTTATAAGAAAATAAGAACCATTACTCTAAATAATATATACTGGTATTATAAGCACATATGCCAATTTAATTCAATGTTCATGCTAATTTCCCCGATTGAACTGCTGAGATTATTCCCTGTGCATCTTTGATTTATTACAAAATGGTTGCTATAGTAGAAATGTTTGCTAGTTGATTTATCAAATCGACTAACAAGATTAAAGAACATGGCCTTAACATTTACCAATCGACGTCTGTAGTCGCTAAAATTGGAGTTATTCTTAAATCTTTCTTCTTTAGTCTTAGCATACATTCCAATTAGCAATTGAAGAGTAGGTTGAGAGTCGTTCTGAAATTCAATGTGATGTCTGCTCAACTTTGTTGCCCACTGGAAAGACGCTTCGACTTCGTTTATCTCTAAGAGTTATCTGGAATTCCAATATGATGATTCCCCCTAGCTTCTCTACATATACATGTATCATCAATCAAAGTTAGGCCAATAACAAAATCACAAATAAATAGTAGCAGAATCACAAATAGTTGGTAGTTTGGTTTGCTTTTTATCTGTGGCCGGTAGTGGTATGATGTTAATTTGTACCACGTATGTAGGATTGTTCTAGAGCCGATATTGAGTTTGGGTATTGAAGTGACAATTAAAAAGTGATTATTGTTATACAGTGATGCGCTTGTTGTGCGTTGTAAAAATAATAATATATACCTTAAACTTATTCACCCCCTTTATTCATATCAGTCCATCTGCGACTAGATCTCGTCAAGAATTTTCAGTTTTTTAAGTTTTAAATTTAGAATTCCATTTATTTAGTTATTTTTTTATTCCAGTTTTCAGATTTTAGGGTTTATTTTATCTTATGCACTTTAAGTGCTTCTAGCATTAAGCGTTAATGGTGATTATCGCCTTCATTCTAATGGTGACTCTATTTTATTTTAATTACTTTCAGTACATAGGTTTTCAAGTACGACGATGTTATCTGGTCACCGAGTTCTTCAGATTGTCGGTCAAGATATGGAGCAGACTACTCCTATTTTAATGGAGTAACTCTTAATGAAGAAGAAAACTTATTAAATGGTCGGGTTAGCCCTTGAAGACCATCCCTTCTCCGATTTAATCAGTTTTGTCACCCTTGTTTTATGTAGTTCTTTTGATTTTCCTTCTTTTGCCTTGTCGGATTATTCAAATATGTATTATTTCAAGTATGTTTTTCTTGTTACAATTTATTTTTTGATGTACTTGATCTTTATGTAACTGTTTAATGATACAATTGGATGTTTAGTACAATATAAATATAACATATTAGGGGTTAAAGGCATTTCTAATGGGATTGTATATTTTTGATGTCAGGTCTAACGGTGTTTGCCTGCTCTTATACCAATTGAAAATGACAGGGTACCAAGTATTGTCACTGCTTGGTCAACTAGCAAGTTTTGTTATCTCAAGCTTGTTATCAATGTTAGATGCACATAACTATATCTTGATTTCTAGTCTATTAAAGTCAAGCCTCAGACAAATATTAGAGTTTGGTAGTTGAGTATTTGACACCACGGAATGACCCTCGAAGATTGAAGATTGAAGAACGAAGAACACATTTGCAAGAACTTGATCAAGAAAGAGGTATGTGAAAACTGAACGACATTTACCATTCTATCTATGAGATTATGTCGTATAATTTTAGTAGATTTAATATTACAAATAAGATGTTTCAAGTCAAGCTTTTCTCGATGAATCTCTCGGAATATGATTCGAGCAATAAATGTTCTTAGATCCTTAACAATCTTGTTAAAAAGTAATTTATTGTTCATGAACTATTTTTGCTTCGAGTTGATAATTTGAAAATTTCCTAAGCTATAATGTTTATTATTTATTATTGGGAATGTTTCAAATCGTTTAAAGAGAATCTTTATAACATCTGAATCTCGTGAATAGGTGTTGATGGTGGTTTTTAGCTTAGGGTTAAAATCGTAAAACTGTAAAATCTGACATGACGTCGCTATGACCATTAACACATTTATTGAATCAATCAGCATGCCTACGTAAGAATTACCGGGGTACCTTTTTTTTACATGGGTCATGTTCCACGGCAGAATCCTTAACACTGACTGACATCATCTATGCCAAACCCAAATTCTCATGCTACCACACCAAGGCATGCCAACCATGCCAGTCGCGCCACTGTGTCAATGGCAAACCATTCCATCCACATCTCCGCGCCAAGGCATGCCGTCCATGCCAGCCACACCGCTGTGCCGATGGCAAACCATGCCAGCCACATCTCCGCGCCAAGGCATGCCGACCATGCCAGCCGCACCACTGTGCCGATGGCAAACCATGCTAGCCACATCTCCGCGCCAAGTCATGCCAACCATGCCAGCCGCACCACTGTGTCGATGGCAAACCATGCCAGCCACATCTCCGCGCCAAGGCATGCCAAACATGCTAGCCACACCATGCGCCAATGGCATGCCAAACCCTTGGCCCCACCATGCCAAGCCAACCATACCTTGCCTTGGCCCCAACCATGCTAGCCGCACCATGTGCCAATGGCATGCCAATCCCTTGGCCCCACCATGCCAAGCCAACCGCACCTTGCCTTGGCCCCACCATGCCAAGCCGTCCGTGCCAAACCCTTGGCCCCACTATGCCAAGCCGTCCACGCCATTTTGCCTTGGCCCCACCATGCCAAGCCAACCATACCTTTCCTTGGCCCCAACCATGCTAGCCGCACCATGCTCCAATGGCATGCCAAACCCTTGGCCCCACCATGCCAAGCCAACCGCACCTTGCCTTGGCCCCACCATGCCAAGCCGTTCGTGCCAAACCCTTGGCCCCACTATGCCAAGCCGTCCGCGCCATTTTGCTTTGGCCCCACCATGCCAAGCCAACCGTACCTTGCCTTGGCCCCACCACCTTGCCGCGCCATACCATGCCGGCCTTCCCTATGCGGCTACCAAAAACGAAGGCGTGTGACGATCAACGACCACCCTTCAATCATAGATGCAAATCCTATCCGTCCAAGGTCGCCAAACAACGCATAGTAACCTTTGGCCCAAAACCCTAGTTTTGGCCACGCTAAGGCATGCCATGCCACATGTGCCAATGGCATGCCAACCACCTTGCCGCGCCATACCATGCCGGCCTTCCCTATGCGGCTACCAAAACGAAGGCGTGCGACGATCAACGAACACCCTACAGTCCTAGATACAAATCCTAGTCATCCAAGGTCGCCAAACATCGCATGGTAACCTTTGGCCCAAAACCCTAGTTTTGGCCACGCCAAACCGCCCCAAGGGATGCCATGCCACATGTGCCAATGGCATGCCAACCACCTTGTCGCGCCATACCATGTTGTCCTTCCCTATGCGGCTACCAAAAAGAAGGCGTGCGATGATCAACGGCCACCCTTCAATCCTAGATGCAAATCCTAGTCGTCCAAGGTCGCCAAACAACGCATGGTAACCTTTGGCCCAAAATCCTAGTTTTGGCCACGCCAAACCGCGCCATGCCACATATGCCAATGGCATGCCAACCACCTTTCTGCGCCATACCATTCCGGCCTTCCCTATGCGGCTACCAAAATGAAGGCCTGCAACAATCAACGACCACTCTTTCATCTAAGGTGCAGATCTTAGTCGTTCAAGGTTACCAGCTAACGCATGGCAACCTTTGGCCCTAGTTTGGTCGCGCCTAAACAAAGCCAAAACCCTAATTTTTGGTCGCGCCTAAACTAGGCCATATTAAAGCCATACTGATCATGCTTTCATGTCACTGTCTACCAAACGAAAGGTTGCAATAATCAACGACTACCTTTCCTCTTAAGATGCAAAATCTCGACCGTCGAAGGTCACCACCGAGCCGGAAAGTCTCCCAATCTCAACTTTCCAGACAACAACAACGTACTACATGTTTTCCATGAAAACACTCGAGACATCAACGCAGTCACAAACTGGGGGATGCTCATTGGGTATTGGTTTGGCGGTTTACAACGTGCGCGTACACTACGTCTGTTATAAGAAAGTGTCATAAGGATGAGGCGGTTAGTAAATACAGGGAGTAATGGTGAAACACTTTCTTTTATGGAACATCAATTCTAGGGATTACCGGTTACCACCTCCTCCCATTTACTCGCCCGTTTTCCATTTCTTAATGAGACCAGAGTACGTTTCACTTCGAGTTGTATAAATAGGAATTACTTATTTCCACCAAACAACAAGTTCAGTTCAGGAGCATACAACACTCAGAAAACATTTGCTAGCTTTCCATCTGTTAGCTTCCCACTTTCTGATACAAGTTGTAGAAAACAACTACTCTTCCAGAATCAACTATTCTGGTCTCAACAATTTCTTCGCTTCCCTCCCCAAAACCAACCCTTCTCCTTCACTTTGTGACCGAAGCAAGTCTGGAATGGCCATTTCTTGGTTTATGCCAGATTTGTACAGATTGATCTCTCGAATCTAAAGTACTCCCTTGCAGTACATTGTTTAGGGTTTAAATTCGTTTCTCACCCACACACCCGAAATTACCAAAATCAACAGAAACTGTTTTCACCCTCAAACAATTGGCGACCATAGTGGGAGATTGATCTTTCGGTCACGACGTCGGTTTTCAATCCTCGATCTCATACCTCGGCCCAGACGTCAGGACAGTAGAATCAAACGATCAGCTCAGGAATCGACGACTCATCTACCAGGCGGCTCGATTACCAGTTCTAACACAACAAGGGACGACTGGGGACTCCCGAGGGGTTAGAAGCAAACGATCCGACCAAGAATCGGCGGCACGACAAGGAATGACTGGGGACTTTCCACAGTCACGGCGATGTTTCCCACAAAAACTCGGTCTTACATCCTGGAGATTCCTTTTTCACCAGAAGATCCGAAAAACGAGTAAGTCTTGCTAGACAAAATACATGGTCTACTACCTCAAGTCTTCACAGGAGAAATGAAAACCAATAGCCATATTTTCCCGTGCTTTATGCTTTCTACTATCGCACAACATTCACAATTTCATGACGCTTATGTTCATAACCAAAACATCATTATTCTAAAACGATTCATTCTAAATAATAATTCAAAACCCTCGGGGTAACATCTGTCTACCAACCCAAAAATTCTGGAAATCAAAACCATAAACTAGACGTTTCATTTGCCTTTCAGAAAAAAAACAACCTAAAATAAGAAGTTCAGAAGACAGAAATGCGTTCAAGGAAAGTTTTTCAACAATGGCTTGCTCTTCTTGGAGAAATCCTCCTTCGTGCTTTGGAGAGACGCCCTCTTCAACTTCAACGTCTTGGACAACTTTTCGACTTCCACTTCCTGCTTCTTCACCATATCCGCAGAAGGACTTTCGACTGTTCCGGCCAGCAACTTTTCAACCTCAGAGAGACCTTGAACGAACCAAGGAACACTGAACTCGAAGTTTACGCACACGTCGCGATGGAACCTCCAGCTCGAGACTACATCCTCAGAAACAGTATGACCTGTCACGTTGCACATGTCATCAATCGAAGACAAAGCTTCCTCCACACGCTTAACCAATGCAAATCGACTAGTAATTTTCTTGGTCGTGGCGATATGTCCGTAGCTTTCCCATGTCTTAGTGTATAACGCCATATGTTTGGCTGGAACGCTAAACCCCCCGATCAACACATGATCCGGATGAGGAACCAGGTATGGAGGATTGAAAGTGGCGCCCGCGATTGCGTCAGCGACAGGCAAGAGATTCCTAACGACAATTGCACCTGCGGCCACTGGAGTACTCTCCATTGTCTGAGTCACTACGACGTTTTCATCTCGATCAACATCCATTTCAAGGTCACCCGGTGCGGCTGCCACAGTTGGAGATAAAGTTGTATCTCCGCCAGTCTCCATCTCAGGGCCATCTTCAGAAATGGCTTCCCCCTATGATATCACGGATTAGATATTTTCCAAAGAGAAAGGGAGAGAAAAAAAACATGCGGGAGACTCACTGATTCGCTTTCTGACCGACTAGATAAAGATTCAACACTGCTGTCGGAAGAACTACTCTCGCCATCACTGGACTCTGAACTTTCATCCTTCTAGGGTTCCCCATCACCATGGATAGGCTCTGCACCGCCACCCTCCGTCTCGAGAAGCGGTGTTTTCTGACTACTTGCAAGTTTGGTAAAGGCATTCACGCTGCTGAGACCCTAGGAAAGATACAAAGACGGATACTCAGAAAAGAAACAAGGATATACACGATCCGACTAAAGTCAAGAGAAAAATCATACGTACCTGCATATTGGACGAACTGAAAGTCGGTAGGGCTGTCGAAACTGACTGGGAACCATCTGCACGGCTTTTAGATCTTCGCTCTTTCACTTGGGGACTATCTGCATTCGGGCTAACGAATTTTCGCTTGGGCGAAGAAGGATCCCTCAGCAGTGGATGCTCTGCTAAAACCGCAGGAGAAGGCTTACCACGACGGTTTTATACCACATCATTCACGAATCCATGGAAAACGAGAAACTCATCCTGCCAAAATATGTTATATTTGGAGGTTGTTGATGGATTTCGTTCCGCAAGCAGGAAAGGGAGATTTTTACCCGACACAAGAACAGTAGCATCGAGAAAAGTTGGCAACGAGACTTCTGGAACAACCGGCTGACAAACAAGTGGGACCCCTTGGTCAAAACCCATATGCCGAGCCGCCCTATCGATATTGTAAGAGACTGCTTTGCAAGATCCTCGAAAGAAATACGACACATGACCGGGCGTGCAGCTTCGCATGAACACCATCTCTCCAACACTCATATCCTCTTTATCAGAAGACAAAGACATGCTCGGAGCAGGAGCAAAGGTACTGATCTGAGTTATGGACGCATGCACCAGAGCCCATGGACGAAAATTGACCGTGTGCGAGTTGTCAAGGAATCCAACCAGGTTCGAACCAATCTTTGGGCGCCTATTCGATCAACGAAGTATTCTAGAGCCACCCCAAGACTCGGGAAGTACGGCCAATGATTTTGGAGCATACCTTTCGAAGTGCTCCCATAGCCACGCTTGGAGAAAGGCGGCATGAATATACGAATCCACTTTCATGTAACCATTTGAAGCGCACATATCCGCGACCAGCTGATCCAAGTGTGTGTATAGAGAACTAAGAAACAAGCTGCCAATGGGGAGAACGACACCTTTTGCCAATATTATGGCAAACTTAATAAGTTCATGTCTTATTTCCTTCTTACCCGAGCCGTCATCGAAAACATCTCTGGATAACCAAAGAGCCAAGAACGCCGCGACATGAAGCGTACTATTCTTCTGATTCGGCTCCAACTCATCGGGAAACCACTGAGACACCCACCAGCCATAGAAGCACCTCGTCTTGTTTTCTTTCCGAACGAATCCTTTTGATTTCGCAACCAGATCGGCACACATTTCTTCTTCATCTGCAGACAATTTGACATCGAGGTTTCCTATTACGGGAAGGTTCAGCAACACGGCCACACTCTCTAAGGAGATAGTAATTTCACCCCACCTGCATATGGCCGTGTGAGTGTCTGGACACCATCTGGAAATAAAAGCAACCAAGCCTGGAATATCTTTCCTAATTTGAAGCACTGCGGAAGCCGCGACAACATCAATGATCTACACCTTGGTCAAACTGGATTTTACACATTCCTGGCTCATCATGAATCGCATCCATTTCTCAAAGGGACGCAACGGACTCACAAAGATTTTAAAGTCAATAGGAGAAGCATGATACTCTTTCCTCTGAAGACAAAACCTTATTACACCTCCTGGCCGAACCGACCGGGCGTCTCCTTCACCTTTCGGACCAGTCAGAAGAATCGACACATACTTGGGATGATTTCTCTTAATCGTGGCGGATGTTGTAAAGAAATCATCATCTATGTTTGGCTTGGAATTGCCAACATCTTTCGGTACGGCAGAACTTTTCTCAAATGACATCTTAACGAATGTGCCAGCCACATCTCCGCGCCAAGGCATGCCGACCATACCAGCCGCACCAATGTGCCAATGGCAAACCATGCCAGCCACATCTCCGCGCCAAGGCATGCCGACCATGCCCGTTTTCCATTTCTTAATGAGACCAGAGTACGTTTCACTTCGACTTGTATAAATAGGCATTACCTATTTCCACCGAACAACAAGTTAAGGTCAGGAGCATACAACACTCAGAAAACATTTGCTAGATTTCCATCCGTTAGCTTCCCACTTTCTGATACAAGTCGTAGAAAACAACTACTCTTCCAGAATCAACTATTCTAGTCTCAACACTTTCTTCGCTTCCCTCCCCAAAACCAACCCTTCTCCTTCACTTTGTGACCGAAGCAAGTCTGGAACGACCATTTCTTGGTTTAGGCCGGATTTGTACAGATTGATCTCTCGAATCTAAAGTACTCCCTTGCAGTACATTGTTTAGGGTTTAAATTCGTTTCTCACCCACACACCCGAAATTACCAAAATCAGCAGAAACCGTTTTCACCCTAAAACAACAGGATAGATACGCATACCTGGTACACGTACCCTGTTAATCTGAGTTCGGAATGAGGGGAGGTACTGATACAGGTGTATCTTTCCTCTTTTAGGAACTAGTGATCCTCAAGACTGATCGAGGATAAAATTATAATTTAAGAAAGGAATATTGATTTTAGGCAGTAATCCAGATAAGGAAATATACCTAGACAAGGAAATAGATTCCAGGGTGGTTTGTGAAAACAAATCAAAGTAAGGAGATATTCTTAAATAAAGAATTATTCCTAGATAAGGAAATAGATTTCTTAAAGATTTGGGAAAACCAAACCAAAGCTATAAAAAGAGATGTTTAGCTCATAGCCAAGGATATTTAGATAGTGTGGTTTTGTGAGACACACTTAGACCTAGAGAAAGTTTATAGATAAACACTTATGTTATTGTCAAAACAAACTTAGCAAAGAGTTTAAGGTTATCCATTGTCTAGAGAGATTGTGAGCGTAACAAAGAGATAATTGTAATAGTTTTCTTCTTCATAATCTAGAGAAGAAAATTTCTCTGAGTATGGTTTTCAAGTATTATTTGTTTTCATGTTTTCTTATATTATTATTCTGAATTTCACCTGTATAATAATAATCCCAAGGTATGGAGACCATACATATCAAGTTGGCATCAAGATCAAGGTTAGTTTATTTTAGGGAAGATTCATGTGGTTTATGGTTTTCACTAGATCTCTCTACATAAAGCTTGGTGAGGTATGGAGAAGCAAGAAGACGTTAGGAGAACAAGGAGATCAAGGATGTCAAAATCTGATGATGAAGGTAAGCCCCGCGAACCACAAAATACAGAAGAAAAGGTGGCTACGGTACAAACATATATGAAGTGGATTCATACTAGCCTTAAATAATTTACTGAATGTATTCATTTTCATACACCCAATTCGAAAACGAAGAAAAAAATTATGACTTCATCTTGTATTTCAGAATAAGATGATGAGGAAGAAGAAGATGATGATGAAGAAGAAGATGAGAAGGAGGACGAAGGAGAGATGGTTTAAGTGGTACAACTTGAAGCAATCCTACAGCCAAACCGTGCAAGAATATACTTCAGAATTTCAGATTCAAGCTATGGTTTCAGATTTAGACTTAGGATATTATGTTATCTATATGAAGTATATTTTCAGGATCTATGAGTATATACGAAAATAGTTGAAGATATTTTCGGTTGATACTATTTCTGAAGCAAGCATAAAAGCTAATGCCATTGAAGGCAGACTTAAGAATTGGTGTAGAGAGAAACACCAAGGGGAAGTCTGGAGGTTTCGCCGCTAAAGCAGATAAAAGGAGTAAAGAGGAAGGTAAGTATAACAAGAAAGTTGGTATGCTTTGCACTCACTGCAAACAAACATGACATGTTGTCGACAAGTGTTGGACGAAGTATCCTAATTTAAAACCAAAAGGGTTGCATAATAAAGAAGCCATGATGGCAACACTAGTTGCAAAAGCTCAAAAATAAGTCTAAGGACTAGCTGAACCTAGTCAAAAACTCTCTCTACTGGCATGAGGCATAGAGAACTTACGAAAGATGATCCTACGACATGACTCTTCACAGTTAAAATGCAGGTTAAGACAATACTTATAGATGTTATTATTGACTCGGAAAGTCATAAGAATTTGCTTTCACATTCTTTGGTACAAAAGTTGGGTCTGAATACTTTCACACATTCGAATCATATCCTTTAGGGTGGCTTAAAAAGGAAGGTGAGCTACAAATTACGGAGAAATGTATGTTCAAGTTTTCTTTTGATGAGTCATACATTGATGAGGTTACGTGCGACGCGTTTGTTGATGGTGGATTTTTGACAAAGGCTAAAATCATAAAATCATGATTTTGCATATTTCTGACACGGCTTCAGACACGTATGTGAAATTCACGAACAACTTCTGACTGAGCGTCCACCCTCTCAGAGATCACAATTTTGCATATTTCAGACACGGCTTCAGACACTATGTGAAATTCACGAACAACCTCTGACTGAGCGTACACCCTCTTAGAGCTCCGTATGAATATGTTATTCGTAAAGCCTCTCAAACTGAGCTTGTCGACACTTCGCATATTTCATCAACACTTCTACATATAATCGAAATGATTGGACGGCTCTTAGACATATTGCATGCTAGTATAGAGCGTTAACGTCTTCAGGACGCTACATTGTTCCCTGACTATGTAGAATGCATATGTATAGAATTTCTTAATGATTGGACGGCTCCTAGATATGTTGCATGATAGTATAGAGCACTAATGTCTTCGGGATGCCACATTGTTCCCCGACTATGAACAATTAATATTCAGAATGAGTATGATGCTTCCATCATCTCATACCTCATTCTCGAATAAACATAATGCTCCTAGACATATTGCATGCTAGTATAGAGACATTCACAGATTAATTCTAGCGCAACATTCATCAATCAAATTCCTATAAAAATAATCTATTTTATCTCATTACTCTGTTTCATGGTTTATTCCCGACTGAATTCCATGAATTAGTAATAGATAATCAATCTATTTTATTACTCCGTTTCATGGCCTATTCCCGACTGAATTCCATGAATTAGTAATAAATATTCATTGTTCGGGCATCTGGACCACCGCCGAGTAAGCCCCGAGAAAATGGTGTGAGTGTACTTAACAATAATGCACGAATGAGCACCCAAACGTATGAACGAGCATTCAAAAATACGGACAAACGAGGAAACATATGTGAAACAAGAGACAAATAATAATAAAATAAAAATAAAAGAGAGGCGCGTGGAATCGGACCCACCGGTCGGCCAGTCATGCCGTCGTGGCCGGTCCACGCCTCTCCCCTTTTTATTTTATTTTATTACTTTCCTCATCTCATGAAAACTCCCTTGTTTGAGCAATCTTCCTCGTTTGAGTAAAACTCCTAATTTCTCCATATTTCCTCAAGTGATGAAAAATAATAATATAAAATAGGGAAGAGCACGGGACCAAGCACACGGGTCGGCCGGTCGGCCATGCCCTAGTCGTGGTCGGTCCCATACCTCCCAATTCCTTATTTTATTATTATTATTCCTTCCTTCATCTCATGAAACTCCTTCGTTTGAGCAGAAAACCTGGGTTTTCTATATTTTCTCAAATATTGCTCAAACTACCAAAAAGCGAAAAAATAAAATGGACACATGACCGCCAAGGCTTCTCACGGAAAATACTAAAATATCATTATTTTAATATTCTCAAAATATTGGTCGCGCGAGAAAAATTCTACTTGCTCACTCAAGCAAAATCGAGAGTTTCAGTCAAGATCACTCTTCTGAAAATCCAAAATATTGCTCAAACGCGCACCAGAAAATACTAAAATTCTCAAGATTGAGTCAGGGACAATATGGTGACACGGTCATGCCACCTTGACCGACCAAGGTCGGCCATTAGGCTTGCAAGGAGCCGGTCCCACATACATTAATGATTTTGACCTAATTAATCTTTTACAGTTCATATTGGGTTCAAACTCTTTCCAACCAACCCGGAACTTAATAAATCGACTACTGGATGGTCCTATGACCACCAAGGACCGGTTTCATACTCCTTGGTCAGTCCTTCCTCTATCCATAATTAGGTTTTACCACCTAATGTTCAGACAAGCACTATTTTAATAATGATTAAACGATCATTTAATCATTTTTTCACCAGACTTTGGTGCACGCTCATTCGAGCACCTGGACGCTACATGGTCGGACATCATCCCATGTAGCCGGTCCCTCTCTCCCCCATTGGTTGATTTTCAGTAAATCATCAATTGATCAACAATCGACCAAAATTAGGGTTTCAAATCAAATGCTCTGCAAAGCATAATTCTGAACACATTCAAACCCTAATAATTTTATGTTGATCCTGTAACCAACATTCTAATTAATAACATTCGGTCCAGCTGCCAGTATTTTAACTAATTATGTTATTTGGTCCCGCTACCAGTAATTCATGAATCGAGCAATATTGCTGAAACGAGCAATATTTGCTTGAACTAACAATATCTATTTTGCTCATATATCAACACTAAATTGCTTAAGCTAGCAAAATGCACGATTAACTGGGTTCATAACTCATTGATTCAACTATCAATTCCTCGACCGAGCAATATTTCTCATGTTGATTCAACTATCAACATTCGAGGATTGCATTGATCCAGCAATCAATATTCTAATTTATATTTAAAATTTGGTTTTGCTGCCAACATTTTTGCTCGACTGAGCAACATGGTTCGAACGGACAACCATCTAATATCTTTGATTTCACATATCAAAATAATTCCTTGATCGAGCAACTTCATCGGAAGATCGATCCAAATTATCAAAATATCATTATTATCTCGACTGGTAAAACGATATCAAGACTCAACATCTGAACATCATTATTGTCCCAACAGACATCTAGTCTTCAATCCACGAGTTCTAAAGCATACCAAATTCATTAATTTTGCTCGACTCATCAAGGGTAAGACTCATTGTCTAGTCAAGTCAACAACTGACTAATTAAATACACGTCTGCCTTGCAGACTCCACACTCATGAGACATCAATCACGTCACATGGGGGATAATCACTAAGGTTTTGGTCTGGCGGTCTACGACACGTGTGTACACCCACGATAAGAAATGTGTGTAAGTCATGCAAGCGGTTGAGGAAGTTAACAAAGTAGTGGGTGGACAATCAACCAAGTCTCCGCACGACGTGAAACTGGTTTAACCACGATTTCCTATTTTCCCACTCTTTCACTCGAGCAACCGTCACACTTACTGGGATGTGTCTATTATTCTTGCAATATAAATAAGTTTCTTACTCCACAATTGAAGAACAACAATTTTCGAAAAACAAGAAATTATCGCTTAACCAATCAAAAACTTATCTCATCAGAACTCAACAGTTCACAAACTTGCAGAAATCATCAACACATCTACAATCCTCGATCATCATTGATCTCATACACTTCTCAGCTTCACTCCTACAGATCGACCCTCATCCCTCTTTGTGACCGAATTGACTCTAGAACGACCATTATCTTGGTTTAGGCTGGAGTCCTACAGATTGATCTCTCAAACTCAAAGCACTCCCATGCAGTGCATCTGTTTAAAAAAGGTTTAAGCAATTTGCTCGGTCGAGGATTCCCCGCGCGCATGGTTGTCTCTTCACTTTCCTAAAAAACTAGCAAATCATTTTCTCCCATCAACAGAATGGCGACCATAGTGGGAGATTAATCTCTCAGTTGCAATCTCAATTCGTCAAAATGGTTGATCTTAGGTCAGGTTCAGTTACAAATCCTAACTTGAACGGTGCTAGCACTAGCAATAATCATGGTGGCACTCCAGTCACTCCCGCTTCCAACAGTGGCGCTACTGATACCACCCCTCCTCAAACCAACATCAGAAACAACCCCCTGTTCGGCCGATCTCCTGAAGAAATCATAGAAAATCCACCTATCATAACCGATCTTATGAAGGTTCAGGAAATTCTCGCCAAGAATCAGACGGATATGGCTGCAACCCATAAAAAGTTGTGCACTTACCTCAAGACTCTCACGGACAAGTTGTCGCCTGAACAAGCTCAGACCCTACGTCAGGAAAATAAAAATCTAAGGAAACATCCTCAAACGATGATCCTGAAAATCTCCCCAATCCACATCCTGGAAGATGATGAAGTCCGCAATGCTGTCGATAATCCACCAGCAAAGGAATCATCAAGTTTCATTACCCGTGATTTAGAGCGCTTTTTGGAGAATCGAGGAAAAGACAAGACATCATCTGTCCACTATCACCAATCGTTCTGTTATACAGAAAGTTCCTTTTCCAAAAGGTTACGCCTCTCCAACATTTATACTCTATGATGGAACTGGCAACGCCCGAGAACATGTCTCACGATTCCTCGAGTTACTGGGAGAGCATGCGTACAACCATGTTGTCTGTTTGAAGGAATTTTCAAATCTCTGGCGGGCATAACATACACATGATACAATAACATCGCCCAAGGAAGCATCGCCAATTGGGGACAAGTGATTAATGCTTTCTACATAAAATACTTATTCGTTTCGGAACAAGTTACTCTCTCTGATCTGGAAAGGATGTTTCAGAAGAACAATGAGCATCCAAACAATTACGTGAAAAGATTCAGAGTTCAAGCTTTGGATTGTCACGACCCAAATGTCACTGAACGAAAACTTGTAGACTTATGTATAAATGGAATAACCCCGGTCTGCAGAACTTTATTAGAAAATCTCTGATTCCAGACTTTCTCAGAACTTCATGAAGCAGCCAAACAATCAGCAACTATCACACCCGCTTTACTGGAAAGAGCAAAGACTACAAAAGTTGAGGAACCTTGTGAAACTTGCGGCAGCCGACGTCTAGTCAATAAACAATACAATATCTAACCTTCCACAAACGTTGTTGCTGAAGGAAACAAAAGGAAAGCCGAGGCACAACAACACAAGCACGCTTCTCCAATATCTCAGGCTCCTCCAAAAGCACAAAGGAAGGATAATAAAACTCGAAATGCACAAATGCTGACTCAGCGTCAAACACAATGACAAGGCGGACCCGGACTTTTCTTTTACGATTGAAGAAGTGATCGAGTTACTAGAAGTCTGTATCCAAGATGCTGCAATCAAATTTCCATACATCAAGAAAGAGCCAAGATGAAGAAATTGAGAATCCTTATTGTTTTCATAGGTTCGTTAATCATCCAACAAGCGATTGTAAAGTTTTGAAGCGCATCTTCAAAGAAAAAGTCAACTCAGGAGATCTTAACTTGGGGACTGAAGGAGTACACAGGGACCCTCTCCCAATCAGGACATTCACTCTCTCTGTACAACCTGTCAAAGAAGCAGTTTAATCTTTGGTCGAACATATATATGAATTCCTCTATCCGTCGAAGGTACAAAGGAGAGACATGTTCACAACACTGAATCACACTGTGTTAGGAAGACGTCTGTCCATTCCAGAAATACTTCCCGAACCTCCACCCACATACAAAGAGATGCACGACTGGGGACTGCTTACCACAATCAATCTCAAAGGAAACGAATTTGGGGGAAAGTTGATCGATGCTGGCATCACTATCAACATTATTCTACTGAAAACCCTCAGATCCGCAGGCATCACTCGACAAAAAGCTACCCATGCTCCCATCTCAATCAGAGACTATAAAGGAACGCTCAGAAATGCATATGGCTACATCACTCTCAAGATTCAACTTGGACAGGAACCAAGTTTCACATAATCAAGGAGGATCCAGGATATGACATGATCCTCGGACAAACGTGGATCCATGTTGAAAAGAGGACAACTGACAAAGCACCTTTGGCTGCACATCTCTCTGAAGAGGAAAGTTCCTATCCAGAAGATTTGGTGGACATCCCAGGCACTTGGAGGAATTTCAAACTATGATGAACTTGAAGCAAGAACCTGGAGAAGATGCATTAACATTCATCAAGAGTCTCCGCACTCATGCAAGTCTTATGCGTCTCATGTTTATGTCATATATTTCCTCACATGCTATCCTAGCATGGGGACTCAATTCTTCTAGAAACTCTGGTATTGCAAGACGTTATGAATAAGTAGCTTCACCAGATTAATATTTTACCAAGTGGATTGAATTTGACACCTTTCTAAATAGAGCATCTCACTGAGACATTCATTACTGAGAAGATGTTCAAGCACGACAAAGAATATCTTGGGTATTCCCATAACGTTCGCATGAGTATCCATATGTGCCACAAAATCAGAAAACTTTGACGTATGCAAAAGTGTGGAATCCCACCGCCAAAAGGAATGCCAAATCTACAGAAGATACTTGGGGCCGAGATGATCAAGACTAAGATATTCGACGCTTAAGGGATATGACGCTTCAACGCTCAAGCATCTAAGGTTTGAAGCATTTAGGATTTAACTTATATGTTATATTTCAATTCCTCCAAAATATACGCAATACTTGCATTAAGTAATTGAATCTATCAAACCAAAAGAAAATCCTTACCACTGTCAAGCACCTACTTATCCAAGGACAACCCAAAGTCAAAACCTCTCGTATCTGAGTGTTATATTCTTCAAAAGCCTTCAAATTGTACTCCCAATCAAAGAGTACACCTTCGATAATGGCGCCTCTAGCTTCAGCATAAATATTGAAAAGACGAGGGTACCCAAATACACCACAATATTTTTGTTTCAACCTATAAGTCCTCTTACCAAGTGGGATCGTCTATGGACAAAGTCGAGACAATACAACAACTTCGGTATTTACACTGTGTGGTTGTCTATGGATACGAGATCGAGACAATATGAATACCAAAGTGTGATACTTGATAATAGGTTCGAATTTAACCAAACTCTATAGGATCTCTATCAAGTATATCAGAGTTAACGTAAAGTGCAATTTACTTTAAGTTATATAAACAAATATAATTGCGGAAAACAAAAGTAAATCACACAACAAGATTTTGTTTATGAGGAAACTGCAAAAGCAGAAAAACCCTGGGACCTAGTCCAGAATTGAATACTCTCAGAATTAAGCCGCTATACAAAATCTACACCAACTTCGTATAGTTGCGACCAAGCAACTACCCCTAGTTCACTTAGTTTCCTCAGTATCCCTGTGCTTCCGACTTCGATGGGTCACGCACTGGTACAATTCCTTTGGATCGTATTCCAAACAGCAAAGGAACTACGAATCTGTTTGGTAAAACCTCTATTGATTCTTTTCAAGATAAAGATATCTCAAGTCATACGTAAAATCTCTGTCGTTTAATCTAATAAACTCATTTGCCTGGTTAGATCAATCTATCCAATAACTACCAAAGTAGTTAAGTTTAGATTCACAATCAATCAATATAGATCTCAAAGAGAAACTATAAAGTGATGCCAATCTCATGCAACTAATCAATCAAATAAATCTGATTCTAGTTGGATCCCAACCGATCAAGGTTTGTGCACACATAAAGAAACTAAAACCAATAAGAAATCTTCTTTAATCTTCAATAGTTACTTGCACAACACCACTTGAATCTCTTGTGATCAATCACACACAACACAGAGTATGTTAACAATGGATTATCACAAGAAGTCCTTAGATCTAACAACAGTTCTAAAGATCTCATCGATACTTCGATCTTGTTTGAGTGAATCTTATATCAGAAGAGAAGATTCTCAAGAATAAACAAACTAGGTTCAATCAAAGTTTCAACAACCATTAGTCAATCAAATCAATTGAAAACTAATAACACTGCAATTATCTAGTTTCCCACCAACGATACTCGTAGAGCTTCTTGATCCCACAGAAGTCATTAAACGAGCGATCGTAAGAGATTTCACCTAATTAGGATACTTTCCTCTCCGAATAGATGGATCCACCAGAAACAACAAGAAATGAAGTTTTCCTGGCTCTTAGGATAGTTTGCTAGAAATGCATACTTAGGTATTTATAGACTGTTGATGGTGGATTTTCAACAAAGGGAAAAACCGTAAAATCATGAGGCATGTTTTCGACACGGCTTTCAGGCGTGCAACGATTCATATTTTACGAAGCCATGATGAGTATGTTTTCGAAAATCCTCCACTAGCTGAGAGTTTCGATCCCTGGCATTTCGTCGTGACCTCTATGCAGAATAACGTATTTGGGCGGTTCTCCGTAGATTGAGAGCTTAACGCCTTCAGGACGTCGGTGACACTCACTGTTCCCTGACTGCAGGAGAGACACCCACCTCCACATAAAAGAATAGTTGGGCGGCGGACGCCTTCAGGACGTCGGTAACACTCACCGTTCCCTGATTATGTGGAGAGACCGTGTATAGATTCAGGCGGTTCTCCGTATATTGAGAGTACTAATGCCTTCGGGTCGTAAACAACATCTTGACTCCCTGACTATGCACTATTCAGAATAGATGTGACGCTTTAACTGGCTAACATCTTTTCTGTAATAGGTTAATTCTGCCGTGACATTCACTACTGAACTCCCAGAATAATCTATTATTGCTCATATTCCATGGTTGAATCCACGACCTGATCCCATGGAATAACAATAACAATTGCTCCTATTCCATGGTCGAATCCACGGCCTGATCCCATGGAATGGCAATAACAATTGCTCTGATTCTATGATCGAATCAACGACTTGATCTCATAGAATGGCAATAAAACAACTGTACTATCTCATTACTCCGATTTCATGATCGAATCCACAACTGATCTCATGAAATGGTGATAAATAATTTTAATTATTCTGATTTTATGGTCGAACCCATGATCCCATAGGATGGTAATGCATGCTTTATTATTCTGAATTCGTAGTCGAATCCACAGCTGATCCTATGAATTAATAATAAACAAGTATTCATTTTTATTACTCAGTTTCATGAATTATTCTCCACTGAATTTCATAAATTAGTAATAAATACTCAATAACCTGGCATCTAGACCATCACTGAGTAAGCCCCACAAAAATGGTGCGAGTGTACTCGACAATGATGCACGACTGAGCACCCGGATACACGAACGAGCATCCAAAAATATGAAATAATGAGGAATCCTTCGCAGAACAGGAGAAAATAATAAATAATAATAAAATAATAAGAGGCACTCAGGACGGGCCCACCAGCCGGCCGACCGGTCGTGCCCTAGCCATGGTCGGTCCATGCCTCTCCCATTATTTTCTTTATTTTTTGTTATTTCATGAAGTTATGGAAACTCCTTGGTTTTAGCAACTTTCCTTGTTTTTGCAAAACTCGTGAATTCACCATAACTTCGTGGATTCACGAAAAATATTATAAAATAAAGAAAGGTGTGCAGGACCGGGCAACCCAGCCGGGCGGCCATGCCCGAGTCGTGGTCGGTCCCACACCTCACAATCCTTAGCTTTTTATAATTATTATTTCCTAATCTCATGAAACTCCTCTGTTTCAACAAAAACTCGTGGATTCTCCGTAACTTCAAGGATTCTCCATAACTTCAAGGATTCATGAAAAATAATAAAATAGGGAAAGGTATGCGGGACCGACAACCTAGCCGGCCGGCCATGCCCTAGCCATGGTCGATCCCACGCCTTGCAATCCCTATTCTTTCATAATTATTATTTTCCTCAATTCATGAAACTCCTGGGTTTGAGAAAAATTCATGATTTCTTCATATTTTCTCAAATATTGCTCAAATCACGAAAAACCAAAAGCCAACATAGTCACACGACTAGCTAGCCTCTCACGACAATTCTAAATATTAAAACATTTTATTTTAATATTTTTAAAATATTGATGAATTGAGCATATATGCTCATTCCAACAAAAAATCGAGAATTCTCAATCAAGATGAAACTCTTCTGAAAATTCACGATGTTGCTCGAACGCGCATCAGAAAATACTGAAACTCTCAGTATGGAAACACATACACCACGGCAACACGTGCATGCCTTCATGACCGACCAGAGTCATTCCTAGGGCTTGCACAAAGCCGGTCCCACATGTTTCCATAATTCTGACCTAATTTGCTCAATTGCTCATACTGGGGCCGAACTCTCTCCAACCAACTGGGGAATCCTTCAAATGACCAACAACTGGTCACGTGATCACCAAGAACCGGTCCCATGCTCTCTTGGTCGGTCCCTATCTCTCATCTCTAGTTTTTATCATCTAATGCTGAATCCAGCAATATTCAATAAATGATGAAACCGACATTTAATCATCGTTCTTCCACCAACCCTCAAACTGACTGAGAACCCTGGTGCGTGCTCACTCGATCACTGGGCACCACATGGACGCTCATCATCCCATGTGGTCGGTCCCTCTTCACTCGTGACCAATTTTCAACAATTCACCAATTGATGAAGGATTGATCGAAAACTAAGGTTTCAAATAAACGCTCTACGAAACCATCATTCTGAGCAATTTCAAACACTAATAAATTTATGTTGATCCAGCAATCAACATCTAAATTAATTATACAATATTCGGTAATCTACCAATATTTTAATTAATATTTTATTGGGTCACGTCACCAGTAAATAATTTGCCGTATCGAGCAATACTTGCTCAATTGCTCGAATATTGACCCAACTATCAATATTCAATATTCAGTAATTCATCTGGAATTTGTCGAATTGAGCAACACTTGCTCAGTTGCACGTCAGATTATAAAAAATCATTAATTTGTCGAATTGAGCAATACTTGCTCAGTTGCTCGTCAAATTCTCAATATTCAATAATTTGCAGAATTGAGCAATACTTGCTCAGTCGCTCAAGTACTGGTCAATAATTCACCGAATCTACAATATTGACATCATTTCAGAGAACTACATGTTCGACCCATGAATCGCTGAGCATTCATCACTCATGCTCGATTCAACAAAATCTAGACCCATTGTCTAATTAGTCAACAACTGACTAATCAAAACACGTCTGCCTTGCAGACTCCACGATTTATGAGACGTCAATCACGTCACAAATGGGGGTATATCACTTAGGGTTTTGGTCTGGCGGTCTACGACACGTGGATTCATCCACAACGAGAAATGTGCGTAAGTCGTGTAAACGGTTGAAGGAGTTAGCAAAGTAGTGGGTGCACGATCAGTCAAGTCTCCACACGACGTGGAACTGACTTTACCACGATCTCCCATTTCCCCACTCTTTCACTCAAGAAACTGTCACACTTACAGGGATCAGTGGTTCATCATTCTGGCAATATAAATAAGTCTAAATTGAGGAAAATCGATCATCAATTATCATCATTATCTGTCAACAACTCGATACAAGCTTATTCACAGAACTCAACCTCAGCAGTTCAGCAATATTGCAGAAACCTTCAACACACCCACAATCCTCGATCATCACTGATCCTACACAATTCCCAGCTTCCCTCCTACAGATCAACCCATCTCCCTCTTTGCGACCGAATTGACTCTGGAACGACCATTGTCTTGGTTTAGGCCGCAGTCATACAGATTGATTTCCAGAATCTAAGCACCCCCTTTGAAACGGTGCATCTGTGTGAGGTTCAGCAGTTTGCTCGGTCGAAGAGTCTCGACAGCACGCTCGACTCTCCACTTTCCTAGAAAACCAGCAAACTGTTTTTCCCCATCCACATTTCTAAAACTAATAACACTGCAATTATCTAGTTTCCCACCAAAGATACTCGTAGAGATTCTTGATCCCACAGAAGTCTTTAAACGAGCGGTCGTAAGAGATTTCACCTAATTAGGATACTTTCCTCTCCTAATAGATGGCTCCACCAGAAACAACAAGAAATGAAGTTTTCCTGGCTCTTAGGATAGTTTGCTAGAAATGCAGGCGTAGGTATTTATATACCAAGGATGTTTGGACATCAAGGAATTTCCAAAACCGAAATATTCTCAAGATATGCAATGAATGGAAAAATTCAGTTTTCCTAATTCCAATAAATGCTTGTCCAATATTTCTGAAATCTCTCAATATAAAATCTCCAATCAGTAAATACACATTACTAATTTTTATTCTCTAGATATATGCATTTAAATACTGGTAATTAAAGCATATAAAACCAAAAACATTAATTAAAAGATTCTTAATTTATCTCGGCACGGGATCTCCTTGAGTACCAAGGAATATCTTTGAACAATAAATGATAAGAGTTATTGTACGTTTTCGAAGTATGTTTACATATCTTCATTTTAAATCCTTATTCATATTCACATGGATTTACATTCTTGGAATCGGTTATACCACACTTCCAAACAAGTTTAGAATTGGTTGACCTGTATTCCAAGACAACTATGTGATTAATCAAATATCAAATCACATACATGGGTTCAATAGGTTCTACCAATCACTAGGATCGGTTATACCTTAATATGGAAATACTTGTGATCGGTCACACAAGTTACCAGGACCGGTTACATCAGTTACCAGGATCAGATCCATATTCTCATGGTATTGCTTGTGATCGGTCACACCAGTTACTAGGACCAGTTACACCAGTTACCAGGACCGGTTACCAATTACAAGGATCGATTATACAAAACTTGTGATTGGTCACACCAATTACTAGGATCGGTCACACCAATTACAAAGATCGATCATACCATCACATGGTGATTATTTAGGATCGGTACACCAATTAATAAAAAAAAGTCATACCAAATCATAAGTCAGGCATTGTGATTAGTACTTATACCAAGATACATAACCAAGGTTAAGATCAGTTCTACCATCTCACACATATTGGTCATCCAAAGATTTGCAACGAATAGCCGAACCAATAAGCCTAATGATTTCCCTTTCGATTCATGAAACAAGTTCATGAATGTACTTCCTTTAAACAAATGTAAAACATTGTTTCCTAGGATGAAATCTTCACCATAACCCATTCACATAATCATTACAGTATATACAAGATTATGTCGATGTCATATCTACGAAGTTCAAAAGATAAGTGTTATACTTCGTAGTTTAATTCCATAATGTTAGAGCACTGCTCGGTCGAACTCGTAAGCGTTGTTATCTCAAGTTTATTTGTCAAGTTTAGTTGTCAAAACTATAAGTCTTGATTTCTAGTCTACTTATAGCTATGTCTCGGATTAGGATAAAATGTGTAGTTGAGCCTTAGACTTCACGACGTTCATCGATTGACGACGAAGAACTACTAAGGGGAGCTTGTGGAATTTCATCAATAAAAGGTATGTTGAGACTTGAACTCATCTATCACTCAGAAGTCTATTATATTCTAACTCCTATTGAGACAAAGTCGTATAGCTATATAGACTTTACATTATACACATTTGATATTTCAAGCTGAGTTTAACTCGCTTATATCTTTCTCGAAATATGTGTCGGAAAGCTTTTTGCTTTAACTATGTTCATCATTATTCTTGATGAAAGTTAAAAGATGATCATGTGAAAATCACCTGGTAACATCTTACATGATTTGTGTGAGACAATCATTTGATGTGGACTCAGAATTTTTCGTACTGATCATTCGATCACTTTAAAATTGCTTCTAAGCTAATAGTTTATGTGAGACAGCTATTATCGTCTTCTAAGAATGTTTCAATGATTAAAATGGGAGTTTAGAATAGTTAATCATTGTCTGGATATAGAACAGTATGCATACCCCGTATGCAAACTGTTGTAAAAGTAATTCAGGTCCGAGAACCAAGTATGCATACCCGTATGCCAACGGTTTTAACTGTCAAAGTCCTGGAACTAAGTTTGCATACCCGTTTGCAAACTTATTCACCTGAGTTCGGTCCGGAACGACAGTATGCATGCCCGTTTGCGAACTGTCGGAAATGATTAAGTCCGGAACTTAAGTTTGGGTACCCGTTTGCAAACTTATGTGGTTAAGTTCTAAAATCGGCTAAGTATGTTTCCATACTCATAAACAAATACATTTATATATTAAGGAATGCAATCTTTGCAAACCGTGGCTAAAATGTTCATGAACTGATTCTTTTGAATCAATCCGATTTTGCTTCAATTGTGTCTTGTATACTTCTATGATAATATAAATAATTGAACAACTCTATGATGAACACAATTAGATTCACTTGATTATCATTTCATCTAGAGGTGTTAATATGAACATGGTTAACATAAATCTGTTCATGTGGCTAACTTCGGTTAACTGTTATCGAGCCAACTCAATATACAGGTTTAGGTACGGTTACCCATATCTAAATGAAAGTATATTTCATTTGTGTGTAACAAGCTAACACCATCTAACGGTGGAAAAAAATTAGCTAGAATCTTAAATCAGGTTTCATCCAACGGTGAATATTGATTGCTTTGTTACAAAGTTATCAGACCCTGATTTGAAGACTATATAAGGGAGTACTCTAGCAACTAGGAAACCTAATCCCCACACATCCTGTGTGATACTAGTTGCGACTAGAGTCGATTCTCCTTTAACCTATGTTTTTCCTAAAACCATTATAGGTTAATGACTTAAAGACTTCATCGGGATTCTGAAGCCAGACCCAACTATTTTCTCTGTAGTTGCGTGTTATGATCTTACTTTTTCTATCGTATTCAGTATTATCTTCTCTAAGATTTTCTCGAGATTTATCTGTTAGAGCATAGCTCGGTTGAACCAAACAAGCGTTGGTATGTCAAGTTTGGTTGTCATATTTTAGTGAATCAAAAATCATCTAAGATTCGCTTGATTATGTACTAGAGACAACTTCGTATTGGTTAGACTAGAAAGTCTAGGAATATGAAACATACAAGTATTACTCGAAGACCTGAAGAACGTGAAGAAGTCAATATCTACAACGATAACTGATAGACGTATTTATGTGTCTACTTTGTCTCAATTTTTTATATTGTTAGTGCTCATTTTTGTACTTATTTTACTATTTTGTGTAATTGTGGGTGTTTTTGAGAAATAAAGCTCAATAGACTAAAATGTGGAATTTCGCTCGTACAATAGGAAATGAAGTGATTTATAATTTAATGTGATAGGCCCAAAAGGAAGAAGATGGGGAATTATTTCATTTGTCCAATTATTTGGATATGGGAGTGTGGAAAGTGTGGAGCCCATTATGTCAACATCATTTACAAGATATTAAAAAGATATATGAAGATATTTATTTTAATGAAGAAAATAAAAGTGTTAAGTAGAAATCTACATGGAGTAATTGATGGGAATTAAATATATAAAGAGTATGGAAAGAATATTATTGTTTATGGTTGGAGTTAATAAAAAATAAATAATTCCCAAATAAGGAAAATTGTAAATGCATGAGAATTATATTATTTGACGTGTGGCACATTCTTATTGGAGGATTTTTCATTGTCTTGACATGTGGCGTATTCTCATTCGGTGATGATGTGGTACTGGTGAATAGAAAATGAAAGTGGATTCCTTTGAAAGCTATAAATACGTTGTGGATACAAGAAAAGGGGGGTCCGGAGTCTGAGCGAAAGAGTAGAGTTTTTATTTCATTGTTTTTATTTCTCTTTTGTAATAATGGAGTAATTCCTGCGCTAGGGTGGAGGAAGAAACTATTTTTGATGGGTAATATTTAATATTTAATTTCTTTGACATATTTACTCCATATTTGTGCTTTTAATTTATTAAAAATTTTCTCTTCTTTACATGCTTCACAATAATTGTTCTGGGTAGTTTCTACCGATCTTTTATAAGCGAAGGAAAATTAGGCTTTAAAATAACGACGAGAGTCATAAAAAAAAAAGAACTTGTAACATTATATCTTCTAAAGAATGAGATTGGGTTCGAAAATGTTTTGAGTAAATTAGGAGTATTGTGTCAAAGGAATCATTATTTAGTTTACAAACATTAGGAGTAGTGGAATCCAAAACCCTAGATTCATCTCTCCTTGGTAACGAAAATCAAAATTTATTAGTTTTTCTTTTATACACTAAACCTTCAAAATAGTCCGAGTATCGAACCTTCTACTACTTGTAAAACTGCATCAACGACATCATCCTTCCTCTTGAGGTTAGTAATATTGACTTGAACTATTTCATTCCTAACGTATCTTTCAAGTCGTGCTATAGTGAAAATATAACTGCGAAGCTGTGAATGAATATTTCACTCTAGTGGTGAGACATGATCATATGATCATAGTATTAAGGAATTACACTACGAAGTTTAACGCTTATCTTTTGAACTTCATAGATATGACATTGACATAATCTTATGAATGCTATTGTGATTATGTGAATGGGTAAAGGTGAATATTTCATCCTAGGAAACAATATTTTACATTTTTCTAAAGGAAGTACATTCATGAACTTGTTTTATGAATCGAAAGGGAAATCGCTAGGCTTATTGGTATTGTTATTCATTGCATATCTTTGGATTACCAATATGTGTGAGATGGTAGAACCGATTGTAACTTGTTATGTATAACTAATCACAATACATGACTTATGATTTGGTATGACTAGTTTTGATTAATTGGTGCAACCGATCATAAGTAATCACCTGAGATGGTATGATCGATATTTGTAATTGGTGTGACCGATCCTAGCAATTGGTGTGACCGATCACAAAAGAGTTGTGTAATTGATCTTTGTAATTGGTGTAACCGATCCTAGTAATTGGTGTAACTGATCCTGGTAATTGGTGTAACAGATCCTAGTGACTGGTGTGACCGATCACAAGCAATACCATGAGTACATGGTAACCGGTCCTGGTAATTGACGTAACCGATCCTGGTAACTGATGTAATCTTGGTAACTTGTGTGACCGATCACAAGTATTCCATATTAAGGTATAACCGATCCTAGTGATTGGTAGAATCGATTGAACCCATGAATGTGGTTTGATATTTGATCAATCACATAGTTGTCTTGGAATACAGATGAACTAATTCAAAACTTGTTTAGAAATGTGGTATAATCGATTCCAAGATTGTAAATATGAAAGATGATTTACAAAGAAACGATGTCAACATACTTTGAACACAAACAGTAACTCTTATCTTTTATTGTTCAAATATATTCCTTAATTACTCAAGGAGATCCCGGTACGAAATAAATTAAGAATCTTTTAATTAAGGTTGTTAGTTTTATATGCTTTAATTACCAGCAATTAAATGCATATATCTAGAGAATAAAAATCAGTAATTTGCATTTACTAATTAGAGATTTTCTATTGAGAGATTTCGGAAAATATTTGACTTTTTTTTTATTGGACATTTGGCATACTCTATGTGACATGTTGTATATTGGACAAAGCATTTCCTGGAATTATGAAAACCGAATGGGCATTTATTGCATATCTTGAGAATACTTTCGGTTTTAGAAATTCCTTGGTGTCTAAACATCCTTGGTCTATAAATACTAAGTTTGCATTTCTAGAAAACTATCCTAAGAGCCAGGCAAACTTCATCTTTTTGTTGTTTTTGGTGGAGCCGTCTATACCGAGAGGAAAGTACCCTAATTAGGCGAAATCTCTTATGACCGCTCGTTTAAAGACTTTTGTGGGATCAAGAAGCTCTACGAGTACCGTTGGTGGGAAACTACATAATTGCAGTTTATTAGTTTTCGATTGATTTGATTGACTAACAGTTGTTGAACTTTGATTGCACCTAGTTTGTTTATTCTTGAGAATCTTCTCTTCTGATATAAGATTCACTCAAACTAGATCGAAGTGCCGACGGGATTTTTAGAACTGTTTGTAGATCTAAAGACATCTTATGATAATCCATTGTTAACAAACTCCGTTCTGTGTATGATTGATCACAAGAGATTCAAGTAGTGTTGTGCAGATTTAATTGAAGCTTAAAGAAGATTTGAAGACGAAGAAGATTTCTTATTCGTTTCTCATATCTTTGTGTAGTACAAACCTTGATTGGCTGGGATCCAACTGGAATCAAATTTATTCGATTCATTAGTTGCGTGAGATCGGTAACACCTAATAGTTCTCTTGAGATCTATTTTTATTGTTACAAATCTGAATCTTATTACTTAGGTAATAGAGATTGGATTGATTTAACCAGGAAAATGAGTTTATTAGTTTAAACGGAAGATCCTTTGCATATGACTTAAGATATCTTTATCTGGAAAGAATCAATAGAGTTGTTACCAAACAAATTTGTTGTTCCTTTACTGTTTGGAATACGATCCAAAGGAATTGTTCCAGTGCGTGCACTTATTGAATGTCAGAAGCGCAGGGATACTGAAGAAACTAAGTGAACTGGGGTTAGTTGCTTGGTCTCAACTATACGAAGTTGGTTTAGATTTTGTATAGCGGCTTAATTCTGAGAGTATTCAGTTTTGGACTAGGTCCCGAGGTTTTTCTGCATTTGCGGATTCCTCGTTAACAAAATCTTGTTGTGTCATTTACTTTTCTTTTTCGCAATTATAATTATTTTTATTATAATTTAAATTAAATTACACGAACGTTAACTCCGCTTTACTTGATAGTGATCCTATAGTGTTTGGTTAAGTCCGAATCTATTATCAAGTAATCACACTTTGATTGTTGTATTGTCTCGATCTCGTATCCATAAACGATCACACAAAGTGTGATACCGACTTGTTGTATTGTCTCGACTTTTTCCATAGACAATCACTTTCGGTAAGAGGACTTATAGGTGTATAAATTAAAGATTGTGGTGTATTTAGGTACCCTCGTCTTTTCAATTGGTATCAGAGCAGGCAAACATGAAAAGATTTAACAATCTGTGTTTGGTGCGATCCAACTTATAATAGTTGAATCCATTGGATGATTCAGTTAACGTAGTAGTAGGATTTGACTACTTCAAAGACTCGTGGTGGAAGACATGAATGAATTATATGATACTCTTGTTCCTAAATTTGTTAGGAACTAAGATTATGCCTATGTATGTCTTAGTTGACCTACATAATTCCTCGGATATCATAGAATTGTATCTCATGGTTTTGTTTACTAACAAGTTTAGTAACAATGGTACAGTACTCTATGTGACATGTTATATCTTGAAAATGCATCAGATTCCACATAAGATTTTTCATTATAAGAACCATGGCTATTCTGTTCTTGAAAAATCTGGGATCTTAAATATATTTTGGATTTGCTACCGAAATATATATATATGTAAATTTTCAGATCAAAGACTGTCAATGTATCGCTGATTAGGTTGCAATTTTGGAAACTTTGTAACTTTACAAAGAATGATTTTTCAGTTAATAATTCTATTAACAATGGATTGCTTCATACACCTCATAACTGTTTTAATGAAGCAAGTGATATTTTGAAATATTACTGGATTTATGATTCTAAAGATACTTTTAACAAATATCTTGTTGTGTTCAAAATTGTGTTTATATAATCTATTGGAAAATTCTTGAGTGAATTTCATAAGATATTATCAAGTTTTGATAACTATAGAGTAAACAAATCTTTGAACATGAATATAGGATTAATCCATAATATAGATTCAGTCCATGAAAAATCGGTTTTCCAAAATAAAGACCTAGTTACAAAATTGGATTTGTTTCCCCAAAAATCAAGGTTTCCGATTTTGGAAGGATTTCCCAAAACTAGTTATTTCCGGAATTTGATATCTTCTCTCCCTATAAAAGAAGATTGTTTTGTGTTTTTACAAACATTCTGGGAGAGATTGTCCGGAACCGAAACTAGGGTTTTCCATACAACTTTAATTGTTAAAGATATGGGAAAAAGGAAAAACAGAGAAGAAACTGAAACTGATAAATCTGGACTTGAATTCATTTATTCCTGCTGGTGATATGGAGAAAATCAAGTACCCCCACTTGATCAAATACAAATATGAACTTACAATCTTTATGGATAGTACATGTTTTGAAAGATATCAAGCTTTAAAAGTAGTAAACTTCACTGCTGAGAAGAGGTTCGATTCAGATGTTTCAGAAAGCAAATATGTGAAGTTTGTTCAAGATCGAAACTGGGGAAATATGTTTGGGTTTGAAAAATATTCACATGATATAGTAAGAATCTTTTATGTTAATATTCACAATATTGATCATGAGAATCTTACCTTTAGAGCTCTTGTTGGATATACTTTTCACCATGTCGACAGAAAGATGATCTCAAAGATCATCAATTACAAAGTGAAGGGAAGTCATTCGATTACGGGTTTTGAAATTGAGCACGATAACATTTCAACACGTATCACTGAAAAATCTGTTGGCTGGAAGAATGGAAGAATGCTAACCAAAGAAATAGCCTTTTACTTACGGGTTTTCGGTAAACTATCAATAACAACTCTTTTTGCTTGTACAAGAGATACATCACAATGGGACAAGGAATCTGCTGAATTTGTATACTTTCTTCTCGAAGATAATAAGCAAATTGTGTTAGAGCATAGCTTGGTCGACCTCGCATGCGTTGCTATATCAAGCATGTTTGTCAATGTTAGTGATCAAAACTATGAGTCTTGATTTCTAGTCTACATTGCTAAGTATCGGACTAGGATAGAAAAGTGTAGTTGAGATCAAGGACTTCATGGCGATTCATCATACAACGACGAAGATCTACTCAAGGAACCGTGGAACTTCATCAACAAAAAGGTATGTGGAGACTTGAACTTATCTATCACTCAAAAGTCTATCTCTTCTATCTCCTACTTCTTATGAGACAAAAGTCGTATGTTATATAGACTGGATCATACACATTTTATATTTCGAGTCGAGTATATCTCGCCTATCTATATCTCGAAATCATGTGTTGGTAAAGCGTTTTTCTTTGATCAGGTTTATCTTCACATAATGACGAAAGTCGTATTGTTTCAATCACTTTGAAAATCGCTTTGACGAGAAATAGTGTAACAACTATATAACATCCTCTAAGAATGTTTCAATGGTTGGAATGAGAGTTTAGGTCAATATAACCAATGATGGATATAAGCATTGTGTGTTAACACATATGTGCACAAGTCCTATTCCTTAATCCGAAGTTTGCGAATTTTGTTGATTGAGAGAAACCGGAGGAATTGGCTTTGCCAAGTCCGCGAACTGATGGAAGATCTTGTTCCGAGAATTTCTGTTGGGATTCCAAATTCGTTCGTGTAGTACAAGTCCGCGAACCTAGTCCGCGAACAGGCGGAAGTCTCCTTGCCGAGATTTTTTGCTGAGTTTGGAAAACTCTGTCGGTTGTCTTAAGTCCGCGAACTTTCTTGCGTACTTGAGTGGGTTATGATCTAAAGATGTGCTCTGAACATGAAACTTAAATTACTAAGGAATGCAGTATGCAAACCGTGGCTAAAGTTCATGAGCCGATTCAATTGAATCGAATCATCTTTGTTTCAGTTGTGTCTTGTGTAGTTACATAAGATCTCATAGCAATTGAACAACTCTCTAACTAGTTCATTTGAGTCAATTGAACTAGTTATGGTGAAGAAGAACAAGGTTAATATGAAATACTCATATGGTTGACCTTTTGGGTTACTATGTTGAACCAACATACACGTACACGTTTGGGCACGGTTTTCACAAACCCAGTAAACGTATATCTCAAGTGTGTGTGACAAGCTAAGATTTCGATCTAACGTTTGATAAATATTAGCTTGAATCTAAATCAGCTTTTCATCTAACGGTGAATATTGATTGCTTTGTAACTAAGGCAAAACCCTGATTTGAAGATTATATATAGGAGACATCTAGCATTGGGAAAAACTAATCCCCACACATATGTGTGATACTAGTGCGCTCGCTAGAGACGATTCTCCTCTAACCTTTCGTTTTCTTCTCTAAAACCAGGTTAACGACTTAAAGACTTCATTGGGATTGTGAAGCCAGACCGATACTGCTTTTATCGTAATTGTGTGATCTGATCTTGCATCTTCTATCGTACGAGTACAATCCATTGATTGGATTGAGATCGTGATAGTTCTCCGATAGGCAAGATAAAAAAAGTCACAAACATCTTCGTCTCACTGTGTGTGATTCCTCGACGTCCTCTTGTGTATTCAAGTAAGACTGTTGAGAGGTGATTGATTAATCTAGGTTGTTCTTCTGGAATATAAGACCGGATTATCAATTGGTTCATGTTCACCTTGATTTCATATCTTAATACGAAACAAAAACCTAGGGTTTTTCTCTGGAAGACAGATTTATCCTTTGATAGACTTTTCTGTGTGAGACAGAATTGTTTATTATCAAGTCTGCGATTTTGGTTTGCAGCAACTCTTGGTTGTGGGTGAGATAAGCTAGGGGAATTTTGCAGTATCCTGCTGGGATCAGAGGCGTAGGAGTACACCTGTACCTTGAATTAGTGGGAGACTGATTGGGGTTCAACTATAGTCCGGTCTGAAGTTAGCTTGGAGTAGGCTAGTGTCTGTAGCGGCTTAATACAGTGTGTATTCAATCTGGACTAGGTCCCGGGTTTTTTTTTGCATTTGCGGTTTCCTCGTTAACAAAACTTCTGGTGTCTATGTTATTTCTTTTCCGCACTATATTTTTTATATAATTGAAATAATACAGGTTGTGCGTTAAAGATCATCAATTGGAAATCCAACCTTTGGTTGTTGATTGATATTAACTGATCCTTGGACATTGGTCTTTGGTCTTTGGTACCGTCCAATTTATCTCTTTTTGATAAAGACTCGAAGATTTCCATTTGCTTGAATAAAGATCAAATCGAGAGATTGAGATACAAACTATTTGATATATCTTTTTATTGATTGAGTCTAACTGTCTAGTTGATTCTCATAAAAAGTATATTGGAGTTTGTCCATACAGATTGCTAAGTGAAATATTGGGTGGTGTTATTAGACCCCTGCCTTTTCAATTGGTATCAGCGCAGGCAAACACGGTTAAGACCTTACAAGTATGTATTTGTAGCGATCTGACTCTATGGACAAGAGTACTATCTCTGACAACGCAACATCAGTACAGGGTTGCTCAGATAAGTTTCAAAGATATGAAACCACTGAGGAAAACTCCTTCACGTCTCCTTCAGCCGAATCTGCATTCAATTGGAGAAATCTCTTGATGAACAATTGGATGATCTCTCGGATGATAGTGATTCAGAAGAAGGACAGAGTCTTGATGAGGAAGTTTCTCAATACATCAAGTTGTTTAATCGTGAATTGAAAGAAACAAGGACAACTGCTTGCTTGAGAAAGTACATGGGTCCTCTCTGTCAAGAAAACAAAAAATTGAGAAAATTCTTCAAAGGTTATGATGGTGGATACAAACTGTTACAATCTACCGTTAAAGATCATGAAGAATAGGTTCGCTCAAAAAAATTTGAATGTGATAATCTTCTTCGTAACCTCTGTATGTTAAAAGAGAGACTTGCCGAAACTGAAGCAAGATGTGAATCTCAACAGAAATGTTTCAATGACAAAGAACGCAGTCTTCTTACCAAAGAGAAATTATTGGAAACCAAACTCACTTCTTCTCTTAATAAGGTAAAATCACTGGAAGAGAATCTAAATAGGTTGCGTTCTAGCTCTACAAAACTGTCTTCTATGCTGGGAGCCTGTAAAGAACATCATGATAAACACGGTCTGGGATATAAAGGAATAGACGCCCCTAACAGTGGTAAGATTAAGTTTGTTAAAGCTGTTAATAATTCTCCATGTGAAGAACCTGTGTCAGCTTGCAAAAACAAGGATTCTACTTCTTCTAAACCTGCTCAAAAGAGAACTACTGAACGTAAGTCCTTCAACTGCTATTACTGCGGAAACAAAGGACACTCTGAGCGAAGGTGTCGTCTTCGGATAAGGAACGAGAAACTTCACAACATTCTTACTTGGATGTATAAAGAAGTTTTTAAACCTATATCACATATTGGAATCAACCTTGCTCGGCCTCAAGGGGTATACTGTGATAAGGCTTTTCCTAATTATGTTTTCAAACCGAAGGACGCCTACAACGGTGGAAGGAAAAACAGCAAAAGTGTGACAGGTGCTGTAAATCAGTCTGGAAGGAGAAAAAGGAACAAGAGAAAGAAAAACGAGTTAAGTTCCTCTAATCTTCTCAAAAAGGACTATGAATTCAAGTCTTCCAACTCAGATTTTCTACAGTCAACAATAGGGTGTCTGATCTGAAGATCTGTATAAACAAACTAAGACGGAATATCAAGAAAACATGGAATGTTGTTAACACATGTACTTCTAAATATTCTCTTGATAATGCTTCTTCAACTATACCAGGTAGCTTGATAAATACCGATGAAAAGGAAAAAGAAGAAGTAAATAATGATGAGCAATATGCTCATCTTATTAAACCCTGACATGTTCATGTTGCATCTCTTTTAATTATGTTTAGTTAAAAAGGGATGCTCATGATTCTCAGGATTTTCATCTTGAGAAAGCTGTCAGGATTGTACTGCACTCGATGTTACTTTATTCCGTTTGCTCCTCAACATCTATTTCTTTTTATGTTTTGGGCTTCTTTGGTCTATCTTAGGCCCGATTCTCCAGTACACGCACCAACCCTCACGAACGGCATGTTTCCTAGGGTTTGATGGAATTCCTTATATACATAATGTGTTCCAGAAGTGCAAAAAGATTTTCTAAAAGTCTTTTTGGTGCACAGTGGAGGGAAGAAACAAGTTTGATGATGTTGAGCTTTGTTCTATTGATATCTCGTGCTTTCATGCCCTTGATCATGAAAACGAAGACAAATTACCAGTTCAAATTTCTTCACAACTGGTAGAAAATCTTCTTGGAGACTTTAAGGTCGTTCGAGAACAACTCAGTATTGCAACGAGGAACCTTGACTACCTAAAAGGCGAACTAAGGAAGGCAACTGAGGAACTCTTTCTTATTCAATCCCTGGTTGCAGACAAGATTTAGTTTTTCGCCTGATCTTGGTTCTAGTTAGTTTCCTAGTATGTCTTCTTTTTGGATTAGTTGGAAGAATAACTAGCGTTTTGAATAGCGAAGATTGTGACTACACATAGCTATTTTGTTTTCATCTTCTTATGTTTATTTTTTAGGTGTATGGGTTTTAAATTCTAAAAATATTTGAAGGATGATGTTTATTGCAGTATTAATCTTTATGATTTTGTGATATTGCAATATTTTTATGGGATATGTATTGTTTGCGTCCGTGAACTTGAAGGTCCCATTTGTTGTCAAAAGTAAAGTCGTTCATGAATTGGTATTCGTATTGATGAGAGGACGAATGTACTTTTGACAAATACAAAAGTTATGCCTATGCAGTCATTTACTTGATGGAAAATAGGATAAAATCTTTTGTGTGACAAGGATAAAGTCTATTATGTCATTATGCAAATAGTGATGGGAAGATAAAATAGATACTTGTATGTATTCCACGGTATTGATTTTCATTGATCCATTCTTTTTGTATTACTGTGAAGGCTCCATTGTGTGTCTTATGTTGAGCACGATACAACTAAGTCAATTATTCTTATTGGCTTTGTTGGTTGTTCCATAAGATGCTATATGTTGAGCATTATGAACTAAATTAATCATCTTGGTTGGTTATTTAGTTATTTGCTCCGAAAGTCTTCTTTTGTCGAGCAAAACATTTGACAATTAAATTGATTACTTCCGTGATTAGTTTGGTTGTTTGTATTCCAATTAGATTAATTATGGGTTCTCTTGTAATTAGTCTAGTTGAGTTTTCATATATTCCACAAGTTCTTGTGTTGAGTATATGAACGGCTATACTAACTATGTTCTATTGGTTGATGTAGTCGTATATTCCTTAAGGTTTTCCTTATGTTGAGTATGTGAACGATTAAGTTAGTCATCTCCGTATGATTACCTTAGTCGTAACTCCGTAAGTTTACTTATGTTGAGCACAATCAATTAAATTAATCACTTTTGTGGTTTGATTTAGTTGCGTATTCCAATTAAATTAATCATGGGTTTACTTGTGATTAATTTGATTGAGCTTTGGATATAGAAAATCATTTTCCTATGGTTTTTGGTGTCCAATTAAAAATCCTTCTTTTCTTTCGAAATTAAGGTCGCTCTTGTTATTCTCTCGGGAATGACATCAAATGGGGTAGAGTTCTTTTGAACTTGTGCTTAATGGTAATATCTTGCAGGGTGTGCGGCTGTGGAATTTTATGGGGGTTATCTTGTATCTTAAAACTCCTTGATGAATGCATTTAGATTCGGCTTTATGATTGCATCTAAATTAAGTTGGTATGTATTTTTTCTTTTAGTCTATGAAACGTCTCTTCTCGGAAATTTCATTAGGATCCCGTTCTTGTACCTTTGCCAATTTTATTGACAAAAAGGGGGAGAATTAATGTGTAGTTCTACTACATATACATATGGTTTTCGGATCATTGTGTAAGGGGGAGTGGTTTCCATGTGAGATGGAGTATTGACTAAGGGGGAGTGATACATATCACCGTAGTATTATTGTTAAAGTCGTGATGCAATTGGACTTTGATGTTACATAATAATACTATGTCACTGTATAATGATGATCGAGAATCTCGATTTCTCTCATTGTTATAGCTACGGATCTTCAACAACGGTGATGTTAAACTTACAACCTTTGGGATCATTGGATTACTTGGAAGGGCGAAGATTTCAGGGAACGTTGAAGATTAGACTATGGAATATGAGCCACTAAAGTTTATCTTTTTTGTATTCCATATGTATTAATAGTTTTGTCACTGAAATTGACAAAGGGGGAGATTGTTAGAGCATAGCTCGGTCGACCTCGCATGCGTTGCTATATCAAGCATGTTTGTCAATATTAGTGATCAAAACTATGAGTCTTGATGTCTATTCTACATAGCTAAGTCTCGGACTAGGATAGAAAAGTGTAGTTGAGCTCAAGGACTTTATGGCGATTCATCATACAACGACGAAAATCTACTCAAGGAACCGTGTAACTTCATCAACAAAAAGGTATGTGGAGACTTGAACTTATATATCACTCAAAAGTCTATCACTTCTATCTCCTACTTCTTATGAGACATATATGTGTTTCGGGGTTTTCAACTTTTGCTTGAATCAACTTTTGATTTATTCCGAAACACATATGTTTATGCTAAACACAACTCATGTAAACACAAATTGATTCAACACATTGTGACTTTTTACATATGAGTTTCAATCGGAACACCTTATGATCCTTTGATAAAGCCTACCAACATGGGCTAGAACTTAATCCTGCTAAATCAAAAAGCCACACAAACCATAAGGGTTCCATCATATGAGATCGAATATTAAGGTTATGAAAACCGAAGTCAGACATCCCATAAATCGAAAACACATAACAAAAATATATAAATTCAAGCACAGGCTATGTAACCGGAAACTATCACAAGAAAAATTATAAAATAATAATTTTATTCATAAATAATGAATAGTTCTATTCAAAAATAGACCTTATACAATAATCGAAATAAATCAAAAATTGTTCTCTATTTTTCTTGGATTAAGCATTACAACATATAACTTAATCCCTAGAAGTGCTCTGATTGTTCACTGAGGTTTCTTCAGTGTTGAAGTTCTTGAGTCTTCTCTTTTCTTTCAGATGATTGAGTCTCCTCTTCAAAAGATTCACCTCCACAATTAACTTCA
The DNA here is from genome assembly GCF_003573695.1 of Papaver somniferum. Lineage (NCBI taxonomy): Eukaryota > Viridiplantae > Streptophyta > Magnoliopsida > Ranunculales > Papaveraceae > Papaver > Papaver somniferum. The sequence continues at coordinate 144,325,411 of NC_039366.1, read as the reverse complement.
AAAGATTTGAATCGAGCCACTTCTCATTCTTTACAGATGCTTCCAATTGTTCACGATCAATTTCAAAATCTCGCATTAGGAAGAGCATTAGCTCCAAAGATATTTGATTTTCCTTACGTTCCTTTGAGAAGTAGCATGTAATATCAGCAGGAAGGCAAGTTTCAAGCATCCGTAATTAAGAATCATATCAATAGTATTTTCACCCATCTTGAACCGCAGACTAAACGTGGAGGAAAGAATCAGTTCTTTAGATGTTTTATATATAGAACTTGGTTTCCAAGTTTTTTGAAACACCTAACAAGGTATTTTATTTGATAAAATTCGTGAAAATATTCACTTTCGGAAATAAAATCAGGAAGGATTTTCTGAAATATTATTGTCAAGAGAGTCCAAAAATATCTTGCACAATTTTGTCATGAACTTTCCTAAGATCGAAAGCATTTTTCTAAAATATAAAAAGTATTCTGAAACTAGAAAAATACTTTAGTTGCTCATGATACAAATGGATCAAGTATAGTTTTATACTTTTCTCATGTTCCAGTGCTCTTCTAAGAACTTCCCATTTATTTGAATCGAGCACAAGGTTGGGAAATTCCTATCAACAAAATTAGTTGTTGAAGTGAGCAATTTATGGCTCATCTTTGTTTGTGGAATATGATTTATTTTGATGATTTCAGACATTCTTTTTCCGTTTTCTGCTTTGTAGCAGATTATTGAAGGATACCAGTGTATCAATATTATTGGATGTCTTTAAATCCTTTTTGAGTCTAGAAATTAGACATTCATAGTCATCTTTATATAAGGTTACAACATGGTTGTTTTTCTTAGAATTTATTTTAGAGGACCCCCGTTTAGCTTTCACTTCAGACTTTGGTATCCACTTGTAGGTAGATATGGGATGAATATTTTTCATCTATTGCAACATTGCATTTTTCCAAGTTGAAGCACTAGATCTCATATTGGATTCCCATAATCTTGTATGCATTGGTTATATATCTTCTCCCAAAGAATTTCGGGCTCTGCCATTAAAGGGGAAAGATCTACTACTTGACTTTCGGTGTACCATGCCTTGATGATTACCAAATCTTTAATTGGATCAAATGATCCCATGCTAGTATTTGTATGAAGAGTTATGAGAGGTATAGAAATAGGTGATTAGGAGTTTTGCAAAGTGTATAAAAATAAGTGTTTGTTGTCTGGAGATAGATAACACAATTTATAATATCCCATCAAAAGTAGCCGTTAATTAAGTAGTTGTTGAGATATAGTCGTTTGGAAGTAGTCGTTATAAAGTACATTACAATTATTGAATAATAACCCAGGTTACTTGTCGTAGTAATCACGGTTGCGCTTAGCATGTGCAACAAGCCTTTAAACCCCTAGGTTACCCTAGTGGACGAGTTATAGTCTCGTGAGGGTTTACAGAAGATGTGCCCACAAAATATGAAACAACACCTGCATATACTAATCATCGGGTCCGTCTTCTGGAAGATCACCGGCATTGATTTCCGGATTGTATTCAGGAATGTTAGCCTTAAAGATTAAGTAGCACTCATAACATATAAATTTTGTACGAGTATCTAGTCGAAACACAAATTTGGCCATTTCCTCTGTTGATGGGGAAAAACGATTTGCTGGTTTTTAGAGAAGTGAAGAGACGACCCTGCGGACGAAGACTCCTCAGCCGAGTAAACTGCTTAAACTCAAACAGATGCACTGCACGAGAGTGCTTTGAGTTCGAGAGATCAATTTGTAGGACTCCGGCCTAAACCAAGTCAATGGCCATTCCAGAGTCAATTTGGTCACAAAGAGGGAGATGGGTTGATCTGTAGGAGGGAAGCTGAGAAGTGTATGAGATCAATGATGATCAAGTGAATGTGTTATGGGTTTCTGCAAATGATGAACTGTTGGGTTCGAATAAATTCTGGTTGATTGATCGAATTCTGGAGAGTGATTGCTCGAATCAGAATTCCTCTGTTTTTTCTGTTTGTTGTTCAATCATGGACCCAGAGACTTATTTATATTGCTAGAATGTAAACACATTGATCTCCAGTAAATGTGACGGTTTCTCGAGTGAAAGAGTGGGAAAGTGGGAAATCATGGTTTCACTAGTTCCTCGTACGTGAGAGGGTTGGTTGATTGTCCACCCACTACTTTGCTAACTCCCTCAACCGCTTGCACGACTTACCCACATTTGTCATCGTGGATGAACACACGTGATGTAGGCCAACAGACCAAAACCCTAATAGATATCCCCCATGTGACGTGATTGATGTCTCACGAACGTGGAGTCTGCAAAGTAGACGTGCATTTGATTAGTCAGTGGTTGACTTGATTAGACGATGGGTCTAAGTATTGTTCAGTCGAGCACGATTGTTGAATGCTCTAGGATTCATGAATCGAACATGTCTGCTGGGACGTATAGTTCTTGAATGAAATAAATGATGTTGATATTGCTCGTCTGAGCAAATATTGTCCGATGAATATTGATAGTTGAATCAATGTTTGAGCATCGGTAAATTACTGAATATTATTGATAGTTTGATCAATATTCGAACAATTGAGCAAGTATTGCTCATTCGATAAGTTACTGAATATTAGTTTGATCAATATTCGAACAACTGAGCAAGTATTGCTCATTCGATAAATTACTAAATATTGATAGCTGGATCAATATTCGAGCAATTGAGCAAGTAATGCGCATTTGATGAATTACTGAATGTTGATAGCTGGATCAATATTCGAGCAATTGAGCAAGTATTGCTCATTTGATAAATTATTGGTAGCGTGACCAAATAATTAAAATATTGGTAAGGACCGAATATTTTATAATTAATCCAGATATTGATTGCTGGATAAAATTATTAGTGTTTGAACTTTCTCAGAATTATGATATGTGGAGCGTTTGTTCGAAACCCTAATTTTTGATCATTCGTCAATTTATGAATAACTAAAAATAGGTGAGGACCGACCACATGGGATTGTGAACCACCATGTGGTGCTCAAGTGCTCGAATGAGCATGCACCAGAGTCTTTTGTTGACCGGTTGGTGAAAGAATGATCAAATGTTGGTGTTGATCATTTATTAAAAATAGTGCTCGTGTGAGCGTTAGGTAATAAAACCTAATGATGGAGAGATGGGGACCGACCAATAGGGCATGGAACATGCCATTGGTGGTCGTGGGACCGGATGATGGTCATTTGAGCGAGTCCCAAGTTGGTTAGAGAGAGTTTGGACCCAATATGAGCAATTAATAGCAGTATTTTGGGCGGTTAGGTCAAAATTGTGAATATGTGGGACCGTTTCATTGCAAGCCTTAGGGCCGACCTTGGTCGGTCGAGCTAACGTGCCCGTGTCACCACGGTGTCCATGTCTCAGTCGTGAGAGTTTTGGTATTTTCTGACGAGCGATTGAGCAGTATTTTGGACTTTCAGAAGAGTTTGATCTTGACTGAAATTCTCAATTTTGTTCGAATGAGCATGCAGAACTTTGCTCATATGACTGATATTTTGAGAATATTAAAATAATGATATTTTAATTTTTTGACGTGATAAGCCTAGTCGGTCGTGTGACCATTTGACTTTTTGGCTTTTCCATGGTTTGAGCTATATTTGAGAAAATATTGAAAAACTAGCGTTTTCGCTCAAGCGATGGAGTTCCATGAGATGATGAAAATAATAATATAAGAAAATAAGGAATTGTGAGCTGTGGGACCGGCCACGGCTAGGGAATGGTCGTCCGGCTAGGTAGCCCAGTCCTGTGACACCTTTCCCTATTTTTGTTTGATAAAAGTATGGAAAATTGAGAGTTTCTCTCAAATGAGGGAGTTTGCTCAAATGAGGGAATATCTGTGAGATGAGGGAGAAAAATAAAATAATGGAGAGGGGGACCGGCCACTGCGACATGGTAAGCCGGCCGGCCGGTGGGCCCAGACCCGCGCCTCTCGTTTGTTTTATTTAATATTGTTTTTTCTCTATCAATCGCTCGTTCGTCCATACTTTGATCGTTCGTTCGTGCGTTTGGGTGCTCGTTTGTGCATCATTGTCAGTACAATTGCACCATTTTCTCAGGACTTACTCGATGATGGTCAAACGCCCAATTGTGAATGTTTATTACCAATTCATGAAATTTAGCTGGGAATAATTCATGAAACAGAGTAATAAAATGAGTTGAGTATCTATTACTAATCCATGAAATCCAGCTGGGGGATTCATGAAATGGAGTAATGAGATAAAATAAATTATTTTCTAGAAATTCAGTCGGTGAATGTCATGGTAGAATTAATCTATTGTAGAATTGAGATATGAGATAGTTGAAGCATCATACTCGTTCTGAAAGGTGTATAGTCAGGGAACAACGTGCAGCGTCGACGTCATGAAGGCGTTTAACCCTCCAGCAAAAAATTATGTCCAGAGAGCCGCCTGAATCTATATACGGTCTCTCTACATAGTCAGGGAGCAACGAGTATCGTTTACGTCCTGAAGGCGTCAAGCCCTCCGACAAACAATTATGTCCAGAGAACCACCCAATCATTCTTCTATGTATAGGGGGTCTCCCTACGTAGTCAGGGAATCACGAGTATCGTCGACGTCCTAAAGGCGTTAAGTCCTCTAACAAACAATTATGTCTAGAGGACCGCCCAGTTATGTTATTCTACGTAGAGGGCATGGTGAAATGTGCAGCATCGAACGCTCAGCTGGGAGGCCTTTCGAGAAACATATTCATCGTGGCTCTGAGAGGAATGTTCGCTCGATCAGAGATCGTGAAACGGTTCACGGTTCGTAAAACACGAATCGTCACATGCGTTCCTGAAGCCGAGTCAGAAACATGCAGTATTATGATTTTACGATTTTAGCCCTTGTCGAGAATTCACCATCAATATTAAGTCCCCTGCTTAGTGAGGGACAATCATGTTCCGCAGTAAGCATTAGATGATGATTTTTCAGTAAACGAGATAAGCAGTCGGACTTAGTCGTACAAAGGCATTTTCAGAATCCTTGATTTGCTCCAATGATGTCATGTACGAGCAAACCATGGGTAAGGACCTTGACAGTATGATAGAGTGTCATCCCGTGAGCACGGAGAGATGAAGCACCGCTGATTTGGACAGTCAGGCGTTCAGTTTTGGTTGGTTTAGCGTTTGCGGGCCCAGGCCCAAAAAGGAAATCCATGTTTTATTAGGTTTTTTGGAAATAAAATTCATATAAAAGAGAAGAAGCCCTAAAGTTTTATTTTTCTTTCACCAACCGACCACTCTCTCTTTGATTTACTCATGCCCGAGCAGAGGAATTTTTTTTCCCGCCGGAACAACAACCGCCGATCGTTATCGACCACCGTCCGACGCCGACCAGGTAAGTCGGATTTTTTGTCTTTTTTTTTGTTGTTATGTTAGTTGTTCATGATTTGTTCAAAACAAAATTCCATGTGTGCATGCATGCGTAGGTTTTATGGAAATTTATTTTAGCAAACAGACGCTCGTCCGTCCATCGGTTTAGGAAACATATGATAATCCCTAATATGAAAGAATTATGCATATATTTTGAAATAGGCCTGTGTTCAGTGATAAAATTTTGTTTATGAACTTTCATGAAAATCAAAATTTTATTTTCAAAGCATGAATTTTCACATAAATACTTCTTTTAGGAACGTACACTCGTTCGCTAGTGAAAGTAATAAATAATGATCCCTAGAATTATAGAGATTTTTGAAATAGAGTCTAATGATAAAATTTTGTCTGAGAATTTTCATGGAAGCAAAATTTATTTTGTAATATGTGGACCCTTGCAAAATCGAACAAGAACCCATTTGACGAACAAACGTTCGTTTCGAGGTGATTTTTTTTTACGTGAGTTATTAAATCATGAAAATATTTTTTTTTTTTTAAATTTACGTGACTTATTCACGTTTTTTTTTTATTCATGACTCAAAATTTATGTAAAATCAAATTTTGATTTTCATCAATTGTTAGAGGTAAACAATATTTGATAAAATGTTGTTTGTGTGGATTTTGTGATTTGTTAGTGTATGCACAAAAACCAACAAATGTTCACCCGGTGAGAGTTGCTCGCATGGTGAAAATTATGTGAATCGTTCACATGATAGGAGTCTCGTGAATTGCTCATATTTTTATGAAAATCATGTTATGATTTCAAATACTGAATTTTTATTCGCCTCTGTAGGTTTGAGGAAACAAACAAATTCTAGAGATTTTACGTGATAATCACTACAACTAGTGAAATTGTAAACATGTAAGAGTTAAGTGTCACCATTTTTATAGATGCACATGTCCATTCCATGATCTATTGCTTTGTTGAATGATGTGTTGAAGTAGAAATGTTGTATGGATGTCATAACAACCTTTCAAAGATGACTGATTCTCATGATGGTAGTTTCAAAGACGATGCTCCCAGGGATGATGCTTTTAGGGATGATGCTTCCACCGATGCAACTTCAGAAAATGGCACCTTTGTAGATGGAACTTTTATTGAAGAAGAAGAATAAGAAGAAACAGTTGGACCAAAGAATGTTCCAAACACTGATGACAGTTTCTTTGTGGTTCAATATAGACCCGAAAAACGTCTTCCAGGTTCCTCGTTCCGTCTCCTTATAGATCCAATGGATATTGTTCAGAGAAAATTGGTGTCTCCTCGAGCGACTGTTCGATTTTGTCTACGTGGAGGACATTATGTTGCTTCACATATAGACTTCAAGCTTTCCCGAAAGCCTTTGACAGATTTCTCCGGATGGGCAAGACATATGTTGGGGTATACTCATGTGAGAACCATATTGGACCGTGCACAGGTGACACGAGCTATCCAGGCAGCTGGGGAGTTGTCGATTTATCATGACGTGAGAGGTATAGTAGCTTTTCTTGCTCGTTGGTGTGTTCCTACTCATACTTTCATATGCAGGTGGGAAGAATTTACCATCACTTTAGAGGATGTGGTTGCTTTATTGTATCTTCCAGTCACGTGTAATTTCCCTGCACCACTTTCGGCAGATGAGAATGCAATTTCTGATGTCTTGACATCTACAATGAATGTTATTAACAAATTATCCAGCAAGTCTTGCTATTCTCAATGGTTGAGGCACTGGTGGCCGAGAGATAGAGCTTCTGAAAGACCTGTAGATGGTATATTGAACAATGTTGCTTTCTTGTGCCTGTGGTTATCCCGAGATGTATTTGAAGATAATGGAAACTTGATGAAACCATTCGTGATTCCTTTCGCTATTAAGATATCTCAAGGTGAGAAACTTCTTGTTGGTAGTCTGTTCCAAGGTTCACTATTCTCCAATTTGGACTCATTGGTCGTGGTTTCCAGTATTTCCAATGGCTTCATGAAAATTGAAACATATTCCAATACAATATTTCTCCAAGATTTATGGTGGGAGCGCTCAAGGATTATGCACCAATTCCTCGTAGAATCTTGCAAGGACCGAATGCTGACGCTCGTTATGTTCTTTCTGAGAAGGATAAAGCCAGAATTATGCGTTGGTCTACAAAGAAGCCTCAAATCAAGAAATGCCTCACCAGTGTTTTAAATAATAAGCATGAGTTTAATTTCCGTTCTTGGGTGTCGATTCCTCCTTTGGTCTCGCAGTTGATCACTTCCAATGACGTTGAAGAAAACATTACTTTGGAATCGGGTGCAGACCTAAGTGACGGTAAGAGATCCTTCATACTGAGTTGTACTCCTGGTTACTTAGCATTAGTTGTTAGACCATAGCTCGGTTGAACCCACCAAGCGTTGGTATGCAAGTTTGGTTGTCATATTTTAGTGATCCAAAAATCATTTAAAGATTCACTTGATTATGTACTAGAGTCAACTTCGTATAAGTTAGCTTGAAAGTATTAGGGTATGAGACATTACAAGTATTGCGAAGACTTGAAGAAGTAAGGAGTTACAACGACAACATCATCCTTCCACTTGAGGTTACTGATATTTGACTTGAACTATTTTATTCCCTAACGTATGTTTCAAGTCGTGCATGTTGAAAACATAACTGTGAAGCATGAATGATTACACTCTAGTTAGACATAGTATTAAGGAATACAATACGAGGTTTATTGCTTAACCATTAAACTTTGTATATAATACATTGACATAATCATTTGAATGCTATTGTGATTATGTATGGGTATAAGGTGAAGATTTCATCTTAGGAAACAATGTTTTACATTTGTTTAAAGGAAGTAAATTCATGAACTTGTTTTCTGAATCGAAAGGGAAATCGCTAGGCAATATTGGTATTGTTATTCATTGCATATCTTTTCAACTACCAATATGTGTGATTAGTATAACCACTGATGACTTGTTTATGTTCTTGGTAAAACTATTCACAGAGGCCTGAGTTTTTTATTGGTATGACTTTTATTAGTGAAACCGATCTTAAGTAATCACCTGAGATGGTATGATCGATTTAGTGTTATTGGTATAACCAACTCTAGGCAAAGGGGAACCGATCCTAGTAAGAGGTGCAACCTATCACAAAAGGGAAATCGATCCTTGTATGAGGTGCAACAAGTTTTTAGTAGAAAGGGGAACCGATCCTAGGACATGTGCAACACGTTTTTAGGAAAAGGGGAACCGATCCTATGGACATGTGCAACGAGTACAAGTTAGATACCATATATATGTGGGGAACCGATCCTAGTACCTAGTCAACCGAATTTTGGTAACTAGCGTGACTATGCAAAGTACTCACATGGAGGTAGAACCGAAACTTGTTTTGATAGAACCGTGAAACCCATGTTTGGTAATTGAGTGTTCTTGATCAATCACGTAGTTCTTGAAAGTCAGATGAACCAATTCTAAACTTTTTTGGAAGTGTGGCAAATCGGTTTCAAGATTGTAAGTATGAAAAAGGACTTTCAAAGTAAAGATGTCGACATACTTTGAACATGTGCAGTAACGCTTATCTTTAATTGTTCATAGATATTCCTTAATAGCTAAAGGAAAATCCCGGATCGAAAAATAAGTTGAGAATCTTTTATTTAAGGTTTTTAATTTTATTTTTGGAAAATGAAAAATTAGTAATTTGCATTTACTAGTTTGAGATTTTCAAAGATATTTTCGGTCATTATTTGGACAAAGCATTTACAGGAATTATAGAAACCAAATTTGGAATATATTGCATATCTTGAGAATATTTTAGGTTTTGGAAATTCCTTGATGTCCAAACTTCCTTGTCTATAAATATCAAAGTTTGCATTTCGAGCAAACTAATCCTCAAAGCCAGCAAAACTACCTCAGTTGTGTTGTCACTGGTGGAGCCGCCTATTCGGAGAGGAAAGTAACCTAATTAGGTGAAATCTCTTACGACTGCTCGGTTTAAAGACTTCTTTGGGATTGAGAAGCTCTATTAGTACCGTTGGCGGGAAGCTAGATAACTGCGGTTCATCTTTTGTTTTCGATTGATTTGATTGACTAACCGTGGTTGAAATTTGATTGTACCTAGTTTTTTTATGCTTGAGAATCTTCTCTTCTGATATAAGATTCACTCAAACTAGATCGAAGTTTCGACGGAGATCTTTAGACTGTTTGTATATCTAAAGACGTCTTGTGATAATCCATTGTTAACAGACTCCGTTTTGTGCGTGATTGATCACAAGAGATTCAAGTTGATTGTGTGCATGTGTTTATTGAAGATATAAGAAGATTTGAAGACAAAGAAGACTTTGAAGATTTCTGATTTGGGTTCATAATCTTTGGTGTGCACAATACTTGTTTCGGTAAAAGAGGATCCAACTATAATCGGTTTATCCTTGTGGTAAATTGGATTGATTAGTTGTGTAGATCAGCATCAATACAATTCTTTGTGATTTGAAAGTATTGATTGCAAAATATTAACAATTAATTTGGTAGTTGTACATAAGATAGATCTAAGAACCCTACAAAGGAGTTTATTGAGATAAACATAAGAGCCTTTTGTCGAACTCACATCACTTGGTTGAAAAGAGTTGATACCAAACAGATTTGTTGTTCCTCTACTGTTTGGAATACGAACCAAAGGAATATTTACAAGTACGTGACTTATTACAGGTCGGAGGCGTGGGAATACAGACGGAACTAGGTGAACTATAAGTTTAGTTGCTTGATCTCAACTATACGAAGTTGGTTTGATTTTGTATAACGGCTTAATTATGAGAGTATTCAATTCTGGGCAAGGTCCCGGGGTTTTTTCTGCATTTGCGGTTTCCTCGTTTAAAAAATCTTGCTGTGTCATTTACTTTTATTTTCCGCAATTATAATTGTTGTTATTATAATTTAAAGTAAATTACACAAACGTTAATTCCTATTTAATTGATAGTAATACTATTGTGTTTGGTTAAGTCCAAACCTCTTACCAAGTAAACATATTTCGTTGTTGTATTGTATCGATCTCGTATCCATAGACAATCACACGAAGTGTGAACCGATTTGTTGTACTGTATCGACTCAGTCTATAGACAATCACTTTCGGAGAAAGGACTTATAGGTGGAAAAGTTTTAGATTGAGGTATATTTGGGTACCCTCATCTTTTCAATTGGTATCAGAGCATGCAAACACGAAAAGATCTAACAATATGTGTTTGGTGCGATCCATCCTATAAGAAATTGAATCTAATGGTCGATTCAGTTAACGTAACGACATGATTTGACTACTTCAAAAATTTGTGGTGGAAGACACGGATGAAGTATGTAATACTCTTGTTCCTAAATGTTTTAGGGATTGGATTTATGTTCATGTATGTCTTGAGAGGCTTACATAATCACTGGGATGTCATAGAATTGTATATCATTGTCCTGGATATTAACATGCTTAGTAACAATGGTACAATACTCTATGAGACAGGTTTTATCTCGAAAATACATAAGATTCCTCTCAGAATTTTTCATTATATGAACCATGGCTATTGCGTTCTATAAAAACCTGGAATCTTAAATATATTTTGGATGAACTACCAAAGTATATATATGTACATTTTCAGAGCTAAAACTGTCAATGTGTCGCCGTCTAGGATGCGACTTTTGGAAAATATGTAATCCTACAAGGAATGAGTTTTCAGTTAATAATTCTATTAACAATGGATTGCTTCATACGCATCACAACTGTTTTACTGAAGCAAGTGATCTTTTGAAATATTACCGGGTTTATGATTCTGATGGCATCTTTAAGAAATATCATATTTTGTTCAAATTTATCTTTGTATACTCTAATAGAAAATTCTTGAGTAAACTTCAAGTAATATTATCAAATTCTGGTAATAAAAGAGTAAACAGACCTTTGGACAAAAACATGGAATCAATCCGAAATAAAGATCCAGTCCATGAAAAAACGATTTTCCAAAAGAAAGACCTGGATATAAAATCGGAATTGTATCCCCACAAGTCTCGGTTTCCGATTTTGATAGTATTTCCTAAAACTAGTTATTTCCGGTCCTCAATATCAATTCTTCCTATAAAAGATAAGCTCTTCCTATGTGTTCAAACATATTGGGGAAGATTGGTCGAAACCGTAACTAGGGTTTTTCATATTTTTGAAAATATGGGAAAAAGAAATCAAGAACCAAACCAGCTGATGATCGAGTCAGGATTGATGATATTGATAAGATCAGATTTCCTAACAGTATTGAATGATTTCGCTCATTTTGTTGACAGCTCTTGTTTCAGGAAATATGAAACTCTCAAGGGAATGGAATTTACCACTGAAAAGAAATTTGATCCAGATGTTCAAGATAAGGATTATGTGAAGTTTGTTCAAGATCGAAACTGGGGAAAACTTTTTGGTTTTGAAAATTATTCACCTGATATGGTAAGAGTTTTTTATGCAAATATCCATAATATTGATCATAAAAAACTTTCCTTTGTTACTCTTGTTGGTCGAGGAATCTACTATGTTGATCATAAGACAATATCTAATGCTATTAATTACAATAAGGAATGTAATCACTTGATTACTAAAGTTGAAATTGAACAGGGTACCATTTCAACACATCTCATTGGAAGATCAACAGAATGGGAAAGTGGTAGACTACCAACAAAAGATATACCCTTCCACCTAAGTGTATTCGGTAAACTTGCTTTAGCTACCCTATTTGTAAGTACAAGAGATAAGTCAGTTTGGGATAAGGATTTTGCTGAATTCGTCTATTTCCAGTTGAAAGGAGACTCTCAAATTGATCTCTATGGAATTATTGTTAGCCAAATGATCAAAATCTCAGATTCTATTTCCTCACAAGGAATAAAGAGGCACCTCGGTTTTCCATGTATAATCACATAAATTTGTGAATTCATCGCGGGAGATGACTTTGATGAAATGAGGAGCATTACGACTGTCTCTAATAAGACTATAAGTCAAATGATTAGGGGACAAACCCACAATGATGTTGTTAAAAGAATTTCACCAAATTCTATGAACAAGTCTCTTCTAGGTCATCTTGAAAATATCGGTAAAAAACTTGACTGTTTTCAGAAACAGCTGGGCTTTGCTGCTCGAAAAGATCCAGAAACTCTTGAAGGAATTCAAAAAATTGAATCAGAGTTTTGGAACCAAGAATCGGAAATTGAAGAAGAGCGTCAAAAAACACTTGGTCACGAGAAATGTTCTTCCCAATAACTGAGTTGCAAAGGAAAATAAACATCAATTTTTGATTTCTTTCAATGATTGTATTAGGTCTATTATGAATAAAACTATCTTATTATGAATAAAATTATTTGATTTATAATTTTTCTTGTGATAGTTTTTTATTTACATAGCTTGTGCTTTAATGCTTTATATTATTGCTATGTATGTTTATGGGATGTTTGATTTCGGTTTTACTACCTTGATATTCGATCTCATAATGTTGTGAACCCTTATGGTTTGGGTGACTATTTGTTTTAGCCGGATTAATTCATAGCCCATGTTGGTAGGATTTATCAAAGAATCATGAAGGGTTCTGATTGAAACAATGTGTGAAAAAGTCACAATATGTTGAATCATTTGGTTTAGCATAAAAGCATATGTGTTTCGGGGTTTTCAATTTTTACTTGCAATAGTTAAAAACCGGTTTTCAACCTTTCTATGGTAAAGGTTGGTTGTTGTTATTCTTTTGTTTTGCATAAGGATGACAACATAATGATATTTCGATATTAATTCTCCCTGGAAGGAGATGCAAACATATTGGAGAAGAGGATGCGAAATTTTAGGTAAAAATCTTGTTAGTTAATTGTTTTCCTGTTTAAGAAAAGCCTGATTTCATTGCGTATATCTATTGCTTTTGCTTAACAAAATTTCGGTACATGATGTTTTATTCCATTATGTGTGTATGGATGTGTGTGCGATTCAATTGGTTCCGATTAAGAAAAACTATTCTTGTCTTATTTTATTGTGTGGTATCAATTGTTTAGGCTTACAAAATTTCGGTGCAATTGTGGATCAATATTGATAGCTGGATCAATATTCGAGCAATTGAGCAGGTATTGCTCATTCGATGAATTGCTAAATGTTGATAGATGGATCAATATTCGAACAATTGAGCAAGTATTGCTCATTTGATAAATTATTGGTAGCGTGACCAAATAATTAAAATATTGGTAAGGACCATATTGTATAATTAATCCAGATGCTGATTGCTGGATAAAATTATTAGTGTTTGAACTTGCTCAGAATTATGATTTGTGGAGCGTTTGTTCGAAACCCTAATTTTTGATCATTTCGTCAATTGATGAATTACTGAAAATAGGTGAGACCGACCACATGGGATTGTGAACGACCATGTGGTGCTGAAGTGCTCGAATGAGAATGCACCAGTGTCTTTTGTTGACCGGTTGGTGTTGATCATTTATTAAGAATAGTGCTCGTGTGAGTGTTAGGTAATAAATCCTAATGATGAAGAGATGGAGACCAACCAAGAGGGCATGGAACCGTCCATTGGTGGCCGTGGGACCGGCTGACGGTCGTTTGAGCGAGTTCCGATTTGGTTAGAGAGAGTTTGGACCCAATATGAGCAATTAATAGCAAATTAGGTCATAATTGTGAATATGTGTGGGACCGGCTCATTGCAAGCCTTAGGGCCGGCCTTGGTTGGTCAAGCCAACGTGCTCGTGTCACCGCGGTGTCCTTGTCTCAGTCGTGAGAGTTTTTGTATTTTCTGACGAGCGATTGAGCAGTATTTTGTATTTTCAGAAGAGTTTGATCTTGACCGAAATTCTCAATTTTGTTCGAATGAGCAAGCAGAACTTTGCTCATGTGACTGATATTTTGAGAATATTAAATAATAATATTTTAATTTTTGACGTGAGAAGCCTAGTCGGTCGTGTGACCATTTGACTTTTTGGCTTTTCCATGGTTTGAGCAATATTTGAGAAAATATTGAAAAACTAGGGTTTTCGCTCAAACGATGGAGTTCCATGAGATGATGGAAAAAATAATATAAGAAAATAAGGAATTGTGAGGTGTGGGACTGTCCACGGCTAGGGCATGGCCGGCCGGCTAGGTAGCCCGGTCCCGTGACACCTTTCCCTATTTTTGTTTGATAAAAGTATGGAAAATTGAGAGTTTCTCTCAAATGAGGGAGTTTGCTCAAATGAGGGTATATTTGTGAGATGAGGGAGAAAAATAAAATAAAATAATGGAGAGGGGGACCGTCCATGGCGACATGGTCGGCCGGCCGGCCGGTGGGTCCAGTCCCGCGCCTCTCATTTATTTTATTTAATGTTGTTTTTTCTCTACCAGTCGCTCGTTCGTCCATACTTTAATCGTTCATTCGTGCGTTTGGGTGCTCGTTTGCGCATCATTGTCAGTACACTTGCACCATTTTCTCAGGACTTACTCGATGATGGTCAGACGCCCAATTGTTGTATATTTATTACTAATTCATGAAATTCATCTGGGAATAATTCATGAAACAGAGTAATAAAATGAGTTGAGTATATATTACTAATCCATGAAATCCAGCCAGGGGATTCATGAAACGGATTAATGAGATAAAATAAATTATTTTCTAGGAATTCAGTCGGTGAATGTCACCGTAGAATTAATCTATTGTAGAATCGAGATATGAGATAGTTGGAGCATCATACTCGTTCTGAAAGGTGTATAGTCAGGGAACAACGTGCAGCGTCGACGTCCTGAAGGCTTTTAACCCTCCAGCAAACAATTATGTCCAGAGAGCCGCCTAAATCTATACACGGTCTCTCTACATAGTCCGGGAACAACGAGTGTCGTCTACGTCCTGAAGGCGTCAATCCCTCCGACAAACAATTATGTTCCAATCATTCTTCTATGTATAGCGGGGTCTCCCTACGTAGTCAGGGAATAAAGAGTATCGTCGACGTCCTAAAGGCGTTAAGTCCTCTAACAAACAATTATGTCTAGAGGACCTCCCAATTATGTTATTTTACGTAGAGGGCATGATGAAATGTGCAGCATCGAACGCTCAGCTGGGAGGCCTTTCGAGAAACATATTCATCGTGGCTCTGAGAGGAATGTTCGCTCGATCAGAGATCGTGAAATGGTCCACGGATCGTAAAACACGAATCGTCACATGCATTCCTGAAGCCGGGTCAGAAATATGCAGTATCATGATTTTACGATTTTAGCCCTTGTCGAGAATTCACTATCAATATTAAGTCCCCTGCTTAGTGAGGGACAGTCATGTTCCGCAGTAAGCATTAGATGGTGATTTTCCAGTAAACGGGATAAGCAGTCGGACTTAGTCGTACAAAGGCATTTTCAGAATCCTTGATTTGCTCCAATGATGTCATGTACAAGCAAACAATGGGTAAGGACCTTGACAATATGATAGAGTGTCATCCTGTGAGCACGGAGAGATGAAGCACCGCTGATTTGGACAGTCAGGCGTTCAGTTTTGGTTGGTTTAGCGTTTGCGGGCCCAGGCCCAAAAAGGAAATCCATGTTTTATTAGGTTTTTTCGAAATAAAATTGATATAAAAGAGAAGAAGCCCTAAAGTTTTATTTTTCTTTCACCAACCAACCACCCTCTCTTTGATTTACTCACACCCGAGCATAGGAGATTTTTTTTTCGCCGGAACAGCTACCGCCGACCGTTGTCGACCACCGTCCGGCCAAGTTCCGGCCGGCGCCGACCAGGTAAGTCCGATTTTTTTCTTTTTTTGTTGTTGTTGTGATATTAGTTGTTCATGAGTTGTTCAAAACAAAATTTCATGTGTCCATGCATGCTTAGGTTTTATGGAAATTTATTTTAGCAAACAGACGTTTGTCCGTCCGTCGGTTTAGGAAACTGATGATAATCCCTAATATGAAAGAATTATGCATATATTTTGAAATAGGCATGTGTTCAGTGACAAAATTTTGTTTATGAACTTTCATGAAAATCAAAATTTTATTTTCAAAGCATGAGTTTTCACATAAATACTTCTTTTAAGAACGTACGCTCGTTCTCTAGTGAAAGTAATAAATAATGATTCCTAGAATTAGAGAGATTTTTGAAATAGACCTGTGTCTAATGATAAAATTTTGTTTGAGAATTTTCACTGAAACAAAATTTATTTTGTAATATGTAGACCCTTGCAAAATAGAAAAAGGACCCATTTGACAAACAAACGTTCGTTTCGAGCGACTTTTTTTTACGTGAGTTATTAAATCACGAAAATATTTTTTTTAAAAATTTACGTGACTTATTCAAGTTTTTTTTTTATTCATGACTCAAAATTTATGTAAAATCAAATTTTGATTTTCAGCAATTTTTAGAGGTAAACAATATTTGATAAAATGTTGTTTGTATGGATTTTGTGATTTGTCAGTGTATGCACAAAAACAAAAAAATGTTCACCCGGTGAGAGTTGCTAACATGGTGAAAATTATGTGAATCGTTCACATGATAGGAGTCTCGTGAATTGCTAATAGTTTTATGAAAATCATTTTATGATTTCAAATAATGAATTTTTATTCGCTTCTGCAGGTTTTAGGAAACGAACAAATTCTAGAGATTTTGCGTGATAATCACTACAGCTAGTGAAATTGTAAACAGGTAAGAGTTAAATGTTACCATTTTTGAAGATGCACATTTCCATTCCATGATCTATTTCTTTGTTGAATGATGTGTTGAAGTATAAATGTTGTATGGATGTCACAACAACCTTTCAAAGATGACTGATTCTCATGATGGTAGTTCCAAAGACGATGCTTCCAGGGATGATGCTTCTAGGGATGATGCTTCCACCGATGCAACTTTAGAAAATGGCACCTATGTAGATGAAACTTCTATTGACGAAAAAGAATAAGAAGAAACAGTTGGACCAAAGAATGTTCCAAACACTGATGACAGTTTCTTTGTGGTTCAATATAGACCTGAAAAACGTCTTCCAGGTTCCTCGTTCCGTCTCCTTATAGATCCAATGGATATTGTTCAGAGAAAGTTGGTGTCTCCTCGAGCGACTGTTCGATTTTGTCTACATGGAGGACATTATGTTGCTTCACACATAGACTTCAAGATTTCTCAAAAGCCTTTGACAGATTTCTCCGGATGGGCAAGACATATGTTGGGGTATGCTCATGTGAGAACCATGTTGGACCGCGCACAGGAGACACGAGCTATCCAGGCAGCTGGGGAGTTGTCGATTTATCATGACGTGAGAGGTATCGTAGCTTTGCTTGCTCGTTGGTGTGTTCCTACTCATACTTTCATATGCAGGTGGGAAGAATTTACCATCACTTTAGAGGATGTGGTTGCTTTATTGCATCTTCCAGTCACGGGTAATTTCCCTACACCACTTTCGGCAGATGAGAATGCAATTTCTGATGTCTTGACAGCTACAATGAATGTTATTGACAAATTATCCAGCAAGTCTTGTTATTCTCAATGGTTGAGGCACTGGTGGCCGAGAGATAGAACTCCTGAAAGACCTGTGGATGGTATATTGAACATTGCTGCTTTCTTGTGCATGTGGTTATCCCGAGATGTATTTGAAGATAATCGAAACTTGCTGAAACCATTCGTGATTTCTTTCGCTATTAAGATAGCTCAAGGTGAGAAACTTCTTGTTGGTAGTCTGTTCCTGGGTTTACTATTCTCTAATTTGGACTCCTTGTTCGTGGATTCCAGTGTTTCCAATGGCTCCGTGAAAATTGAAACATATGCCAATACAATGTTTCTCCAAGATTTATGGTGGGAGCGCTTGAAGAATTATGCACCAATTTCTCGTAGCATCTTGCAAGGACTGAATGATGACGCTCGTTATGTTCTTTCTGAGAAAGATAAAGCCAGAATTATGCGTTGGTCTACAAAGAAGCCTCGAAGCAAGACACGCTTCAATAGTGTTTTAGATAATGAGCATGAGTTTAATTTCCGTCCTTGGGTGTCGATTCCTCCTTTGGTCTCGCAGTTGATCACTTTCAATGACGCTGAAGAAAACATTACTTTGGAATCGGGTGCAGACCTGAGTGATGGTGAGAGATCCTTCATACTGAGTTGTACTCATGGTTACTTAGCATTAGTTGTTAGACCATAGCTCGGTTGAACCCACCAAGTGTTGGCATGTCAAGTTTGGTTGTCATATTTTAGTGAGCATAAACTCATTTAAATAGTCGCTTGATTATGTACTAGAGTCAAATTCGTATAAGTTAGCTTGAAAGTATTAGGATATGAGACATTACAAGTATTGCGAAGACTTGAAGAAGTAAGGAGCTACAATGACAACATCATCCTTCCACTTGAGGTTAATGATATTTGACTTGAACTATTTCATTCCCTAACGTATGTTTCAAGTCGTGCATATTGAAAACATAACTGCGAAGCATGAATGATTACACTCTAGTTAGACATAGTATTAAGGAATACAATACGAGGTTTATTGCTTAACCATTAAACTTTGTATATAAGACATCGACATAATCGTTTGAATGCTATTGTGATTATGTATGGGTATAAGGTGAAGATTTCATCTTAGGAAACAATGTTTTACTTGTGTTTAAAGGAAGTAAATTCATGAACTTGTTTTGTGAGTCGAAAGGGAAATCGCTAGGCATTATTGGTATTGTTATTCATTGCATATCTTTTGAACTACCAATATGTGTGATTAGTCTAACCGCTAATGACTTGTTTATGTTCTTGGTCAAACTATTCACAAAGGCCTGACTTTTGTATTGGTATGACTTTTATTAGTGAAACCGATCTTAAGTAATCACCTGAGATGGTATGATCGGTTTAGTGTTATTTGTATGACCAACTCTAGGAAAAGGGGAACCAATCCTAGTAAGAGGTGCAACCAATCACAAAAGGGGAATCGATCCTTGTATGAGTTGCAACAAGTTTTTAGTATAAAGGGGAACCAATCCTATGGACATGTGCAACACGTTTTTAGGAAAAGGGGAACCGATCCTATGGACATGTGCAACAAGTAAAAGTTAGATACAAAATATATGTGGGGAACCGATCCTAGTACCTAGTCAACCGAATTTTGGTAACTAGCATGACTATACAAAGTACTCACATGGAGGTAGAACCGAAACTTGTTTTGGTAGAACCGTGAAACCCATGTTTGGTGATTGAGTGTTCTTGATCAATCACGTAGTTCTTGAAAGTCAGATGAACCAATTCTAAACTTGTTTGGAAGTGTGGCAAATCAGTTTCAAGATTGTAAGTATGAAATAGGACTTACAAAGTAAAGATGTTGACATACTTTGAACATGTGCAATAGCGTTTATCTTTAATTGTTCAAAGATATTCCTTAAT
The DNA here is from genome assembly GCF_003573695.1 of Papaver somniferum. NCBI lineage: Eukaryota > Viridiplantae > Streptophyta > Magnoliopsida > Ranunculales > Papaveraceae > Papaver > Papaver somniferum. Next base: position 144,305,729 of record NC_039366.1, on the reverse strand, counting down.
AGCTAAAGGAAAATCCCGGATTGAAAAATAAGTTGAGAATCTTTTATTTAAGGTTTTTAATTTTATTTTTGGAAAATGAAAATTAGTAAATTGCATTTACTAGTTGGAGATTTTCTAAGATATTTTCGTCATTATTTGGACAAAGTATTTCCAGGAATTATGGAAACCGAATTTGGATTATATTGCATATCTTGAGAATATTTTAGGTTTTGGAAATTCCTTTATGTCTAAACTTCCTTGTCTATAAATATCAAAGTTTGCATTTCGAGCAAACTAATCCTCAGAGCCATTAAAACTACCTCAGTTGTGTTGTCACTAGTGGAGCCGCCTATTCGGAGAGGAAAGTAACCTAATCAGGCGAAATCTCTTACGGCTGCTCGGTTTAAAAACTTCTTTGGGATTGAGAAGCTCTATTAGTACCGTTGGTGGGAAGCTAGATAATTGCGGTTTATCTTTTGTTTTCGATTGATTTGATTGACTAACGGTGGTTGAACTTTGATTGCACCTAGTTTGTTTATGCTTTATGATTGTCTCTTCTGATATAAGATTCACTCAAACTAGATCGAAGTTTCGACGAGGATCTTTAGACTGTTTTTAGATCTAAAGACGTCTTGTGATAATCCATTGTTAACATAATCCGTTCGGTGCGTGATTGATCACAAGAAATTCAAGTTGATTGTGTGCAGGTGTTTATTGAAGATCTAAGAAGATTTGAAGACAAAGTAGACTTTGAAGATTTCTGATTTGGGTTCATAATCTTTGGTGTGCACAATACTTGTTTCGGTAAAAGAGGATCCAACTATAATCGGTTTATCCTTGTGGTAGATCGGATTGATTAGTTGTGCATATCGGCATCAATACAATTCTTTGTGATTTCAAAATATTGATTGCAAAATATTAACAATTATTTGGCAGTTGTAGATAAGATAGATCTAAGAACCCGACAAAGGAGTTTATTGAGATAAACATAAGAGCCTTTTGTCGAACTCAGATCACTTGGTTGAAACGAGTTGATACCAAACAGATTTGTTGTTCCTTTATTGTTTGGAATACGAACCAAAGGAATTGTTCCAAGTACGTGACTTATTACAGGTCGGAGGCGTGGGAATACATACGGAACTAGGTGAACTATAGGTTTAGTTGCTTGGTCTCAACTATACGAAGTTGGTTTGATTTTGTATAGCGGCTTAATCCTGAGAGTATTCAATTCTGGACAAGGTCCCGGGGTTTTTTCTGCATTTGCGGTTTCCTCGTTAACAAAATCTTGCTGTGTCATTTACTTTTATTTTCCGCAATTATAATTATTGTTATTATAATTTAAAGTAAATTACACAAATGTTAATTCCTATTTACTTGATAGTAATCCTATTGTGTTTGGTTAAGTCCAAACCTCTTATCAAGTAAACATACTTCTTGTCTCGTTCTCGTATCCATAAACGATCACACGAAGTGTGAATCGATTTGTTGTACTGTCTCGACTCAGTCTATAGACAATCACTTTCGGAGAAAGGACTTATAGGTGGAAAAGTTTTAGATTGAGGTATATTTGGGTACCCTCGTCTTTTCAATTGGTATCAGAGCAGGCAAACACGAAAAGATCTAAAAATATGTGTTTGGTGCGATCCATCCTATAAGAAATTGAATCTAATGGTTGATTCAGTTAACGTAACGACATGATTTGACTACTTCAAAAATTCGTGGTGGAACACATGGATGAAGTATGTAATACTCTTGTTCCTAAATGTTTTAGGGATTGGATTTATGTCCATGTATGTCTTAAGAGGCTTACATAATCACTGGGATATCATAGAATTGTATATCATTGTCCTGGATACTAACATGCTTAGTAACAATGGTACAATACTCTATGAGACAGGTTGTATCTCAAAAATGCATAAGATTCCTCTCAGAATTTTTCATTACATGAACCATGGTTATTGCGTTCTAGAAAAATTTTAAATATATTTTGGATAAACTACCAAAGTATATATATGTACATTTTCAGAGCTAAAACTGTCAATGTATCGCCGTCTAGGATGCGACTTTTGGAAAATATGTAATCCTACAAGGAATGAGTTTTCAGTTAATAATTCTATTAACAATGGATTGTTTCATACACATCACAACTGTTTTACTGAAGAAAGTGATCTTTTGAAATATTACCGGGTTTATGATTCTGATGGTATCTTTAAGAAATATCATATTTTGTTCAAATTTATCTCTGTGTAATCTAGTAGAAAATTCTTGAGTAAACTTCAAGTAATATTATCAAATTCTGGTAATAAAAGAATAAACAGACCTTTGGAAAAAACATGGAATCAATCCGAAATAAAGATCTAGTCCATGAAAAAACGGTTTTCCAAAAGAAAGACCTGGATATAAAATCGGAATTGTATCCCCACAAGTCTCGGTTTTCTATTTTGATAGTATTTCCTAAAACTAGTTATTTCCGGTCTTCAATATCAATTCTTCCTATAAAAGATAAGCTCTTGCTATGTGTTCAAACATATTGGGGAAGATTGGTCAAAACCGTAACTACGGTTTTTCATATTTTTGCAATATGGGAAAAAGGAAATCAAGAACCAAACCAGCTGATGATCGAGTCAGGATTGATGATATTGATAAGATCAGATTTCCTAACAGTATTGAATGATTTCGCTCGTTTTGTTGACAGCTCTTGTTTCAGGAAATACGAAACTCTCAAGGGAATGAAATTTACCACTGAAAATAAATTTGATCCAGATGTCCAAGATAAGGATTATGTGAAGTTTGTTCAACATCGAAACTGGGGAAAACTTTTTGGTTTTGAAAAATATTCACCTGATATGGTAAGAGTTTTTTATGCAAGTATCCATAATATTGATCATAAAAAACTTTCCTTTATTACTCTTGTTGGTCGAGGAATCTACTATGTTGATCGTAAGACAATATGTAATGCTATTAATTAGAATAAGGAATGTAATCACTTGATTACTGGAGTTGAAATTGAACACGATACCATTTCAACACATCTCATTGGAAGATCAATAGAATGGGAAAGTGGTAGACTACCAACAAAAGATATACCCTTCCACCTAAGGGTATTCGGTAAACTTGCTTTAGCTACCCTATTTGCAAGCAAAAGAGATAAGTCAGTTTGGGATAAGGATTTTTTTGAATTCGCCTAGTTCCTGTTGAAAGGAGACTCTCAAATTGATCTTTGCAGAATTATTGTTAGCCAAATGATATAAATCTCAAATTCTATTTCCTCACAAGGAATAAAGAGGCATCTCGGTTTTCCATGTATAATCACAGAAATTTGTGAATTCATCGCGGGAGATGACTTTGATGAAATTAGGAGCATTACGACTGTCTCTAATAAGACTATAAGTCAAATTATTGGGGGGAAAACCAACAATGATGTTGTTAAAAGAATTTCACCAAATTCTATCAACAAGTCTCTTCTAGGTCATCTTGAAAATCTTGGTAAACAACTTGACTGTTTTCAGAAACAGCTGGGCTTTGCTGCTCGAAAAGATCCAGAAACTCTTGAAGGAATTCAAAAAATTGAATCAGAGTTTTGGAATCAAGAATCGGAAATTGAAGAAGAGCGTCAAAAAAAACTTGGTCACGAGAAATGTTCTTCCCAATAACTGAGTTGCAAAGGAAAATAGACATCAATTTTTGATTTCTTTCAATGATTGTATTAGGTCTATTATGAATAAAACTATCTTATTATGAATAAAATTATTTGATTTATACTTTTTCTTGTGATAGTTTTTTTATTTACATAGCCTGTGCTTGAATGATTTATATTATTGCTATGTATGTTTATGGGATGTTTGATTTCGGTTTTACTACCTTGATATTCGATCTCATAATGTTGTGAACCCTTATGGTTTGGGTGACTTTTTGGTTTAGCAGGATTAAGTTCTAGCCCATGGCTTTATCAAAGGATCATGATGGGTTCTGATTGAAACAATGTGTGAAAAAGTCACAATATGTTGAATCATTTGGTTTATCATAAAAGCATATGTGTTTCGGGGTTTTCAACTTTTGCTTGCAATAGTTAAAAACCGGTTTTCAACCTTTCTCTGGTAAAGGTTGGTCGTTGTTATTCTTTTGTTTTGCATAAGGATGACAACATAATGATATTTCGATATTAATTCTCCCTGGAAGAAGATGCAAACATATTGGAGAAGAGGATGCGAAATTTGAGGTAACAATCTTGTTAGTTAATTGTTCTCCTGTTTAAGAAAAGCCTGATTTCATTGCGTATATCTATTGGTTTTGCTTAACAAAATTTCGGTACAATTGATGTTTTATTCCATTATGTGTGTATGGATGTATGTGTGATTCAATTGGTTCCGGTTAAGAAAAACTATTGTTATCTTGTTTTATTGTGTGGTATCAATTGTTTAGGCTTACAAAATTTCGGTCCAATTGCGGTGCTTTAATGTCTATGTTGTTTCAATTGCTTCTGGTTGAGGTGAATAATTATTCAAGTTGATTTATTTGGTTTGTATGAATTGTTTATGGCTTAACGAAAGAAAAGGTTTTCGGGATGAATTGTTTAGTCCAATTCGATTCCGGATAAGAGAAACTAAGTTAATTCTGATCTTAATTAGACTTATCAAATAGGAGGTTTAGGTTATTCAAGTTTAATCGAATGCCTTAACAAGAAATGCTAGTTAACTCACCTAGTACTTTCCTTGTTTAAAATTTAATGGTCTAAGTGTTAGAGCACTGCTCGGTCGAACTCGCATGCGTTGCTATCTCAAGCATGTTTGTCAATGTTAGTGATCAAAACTATAAGTCTTGATTTCTAGTCTACTATTAGCTAAGTCTTGGACTAGGATAGAAAGTGTAGTTGAGCTCAAGACTCCATGGAGATCATCATACAAAGACGAAGAACTACTCAAAGAACTGGCGGAACTTCATCGACTAAAAGGTATGTGGACACTTGAACTTATATATCACTCAAAAGTCTATCTACTCTATCTCCAATCTTGAGACAAAAGTCGTTTTGCTATATAGACTTTGATTATACACATTTTCTATTTCGAGCCGAGTTTATCTCGCTTATCTATTTCTCGAAATATGTGTTGGTAAGCTTTCGCTTTGGCCAAGTTCATCTTTACTAGTGACTAAAGTCATGTTAAGTTTCAATCACTTGAAAATGGCTTTGACGAAAAATGGTTTGTGAACAACAACTATATAACGTCCTCTAAGAATGTTTCAATGATTGAAATGAGAGTTTAGATTATATAACATTGTTGGATATAAGCATTGTGTGATAACTCATACATGTATAAGTCCTTAGTCCTTGAACCAAAGTATGCGTACTTTGTTGATCAGGAAAACCGGAACAGAGTCCGCGAACCAAGTCCGTATACCCAGTCCGCGTACTGTCGGAGGTTCTCTTCCCGAGAAAATCTGCTGGAGTTTGTGAACTATTTACAAACTTATTCCGGGTACTTAAGTCCGCGTACTTAAGTTGGTTATTTTCTAAAAACGATTATTCGTGAACTTAAACCTATATAAACTAAGGAATGCAAGTTTGCATATCGTGGCAATAAAGTTCATGAATCGATTCGATTGAATCAAATCGTTTTTGTTTCAATTGTGTCTATTATAAAGATCTAAGAAATTGAAAAACTCTCTAACTAGTTCATTTGAGTCATTCAAACTAGTTGTGGTAAATAAGAATATGGTTGATATGAAAGTACTCATATGGCTAACCATTTGGTTACCTACTGTTGAACCAACTAGATGTACATGTTTGGGTATGGTTACACAAACCTAGATAAGCGTGCATTTCATTTGTGCGTAACAAGCTAAGTTTCAATCTGATGGTTGAAAGGTATTAGCTTGAATCTAATCACGTTTTAATCTAACGGTGAATATTGAATGCTTTGTTACTAAGCTAACATTGATTGCAAACCCTGATTTGAAAGACTATATAAGGGAGAACTCTAGCAACTGGGAAACCAAATCCCCACACCTCCTGTGTGATACTAGTTGTATTATCTAGAGTCGGTTCTCCTTTAACCTTAGGTTTCTACCGAGACCCTGTAGGTTCACGACGTGAAGAATTCATTGGGATTGTGAAACTAGAAGATACTACTTTCTCGTAGTTGTGTGATCTGATCTTGTTGTTTCTATCGTACTAAATACAATCGTAAGGATTGACTTGAGATTGATTTCTCCGATAAGCAAGATATAAAAGTAGTCACAAACATCTTCGTCTCATCGTTTGTGATTCCACAATATCTAGTTTCCCCATCATACGATTTAGATTATTGTGAGGTGACTGATAATACTAAGATGTTATTCGGGAATATAGGTCTGGTTTTTCAATTGGTTCCTGTTCACCTTGATTTATCAAAAGACGGAACAAAAACTCGTAGGTATTTCTGTGGGAGACAGATTTATCAATTACCGTAGACTTTTCTGTGTGATACAGATTTGTTTATTAAAGTCTCCGACTTTGGGTCGTAGAAACTCTTAGTTGTGGGTGAGATCATCTAAGGGAATCAAGTGCGTAGTATCCTGCTGGAATCAGAGACATAGGAGCGCAACTGTACCTAGGATCAGTATGAGATTGATTGGGGTTCAACTACAGTCCTAAACGAAGTTAGTTTGTAGTAGGCTAGTGTCTGTAGCGGCTTAATACAGTGTGTGTTCAATATGGACTAGGTCTCGGGGTTTTTCTGCATTTGCGGTTTCCTCGTTAACAAAACTTCTGGTGTCGGTGTTATTTCTTTTTCGCATTATATTTTGTTATATAATTGAAATATCAAGGTTGTGCGTTTGAATCAATAAATTGGGAAATCCAACCTTTGGTTGTTGATCAAAATTGATCGATACTTGAACATTGGTCTTTGGTACCGTTCAAGTGATTTCTCTCGTATTCAATTAGACTCGCAGATTTCTATTTGCTTGAGTAAGTATTGAATCGAGAAAGAGAGATATAACTCTTTGATATACTTTCATTAAGATTGAGTCTGACTGTCTAATTGATTCTCTTAAAAGTATGTTGGAGTTAGTCCATACAGATTGCTAACCGAAAAATTGGGTGTGGTTGTTAGACCCCCGCTTTTTCACTAAGTTATATGGATAATTAGAACCTGATGAGAAAAATAGAGTTATCTTTATTTTGGTCTTATCGAACAAGCGATTGTATTTGCACAATCGGTTTAGCAAAGGAACTAAGGTGCTTAGTCGATTTTTGGTTTGCTAAACTATTAGGAAAAATTGCTTCGGGCAATTGTTTCCTTGGTAACATATCAAAACAAAATTACTTTGTAGTTTCGGTTTTGATATTGGTTATCAAAAATGGTGTGTGGAACCCTCGTGCTTAACTCTATAGGTTGCAAGTCTATTGAGATTTGTAAGATCCTTTCGGTTTGTCATTATTTTTTCGTTTCTTTGCCATTTAGTGACAAAAAGTTGGAGAGATATATGGAGTAAACAAGTGATACTGTATTGATTTATTTTGATTGGTATCACTAAGGGAAAGGACATTGGTGCTTAAACATTTATCTAACGAAAGAGTAAAATCATAGACTAAGGGGGAGTAGCATATCATATGATACTTGTAGTTATACGGACTACAAAGGAATAACAAAGACGTGCGGATTGATAAATTATATCTATCTTACCTTTAGGGGGAGTATTAGCTTTGTTATTATAATATCAACAACGACATTTATGGAATGAATGTATACAAGTTATTGTGTTGTTGAATTCGGGAATAAAGCGTATGTGTAATGAATTCTTGAAAGTATTAGGATATGAGACATTACAAATATTGCGAATACTTGAAGAAGTGAAGAAGTAAGGAGCTACAACGACAAAATCATCCTTCCGCTTGAGGTTAGTGATATTTGACTTGAACTGTTTCGTTCCCTAACGTATCTTTCAAGTCGTGCATATTGAAAACATAACTGCGAAGCATGAATGATTAAACTCTAGTTAGACATAGTATTAAGGAATACAATACGAGGTTTATTTCTCAACCATTAAACTTTGTATATAAGACATCGACATAATCGTTTGAATGCTATTGTGATTATGTATGGGTATAAGGTGAAGATTTCTCTCGTATTCAATTAGACTCTTTGATATAATTTCATTAAGATTGAGTCTGACTGTCTAGTTGATTCTCTTAAAAGTGTATCGGAGTTAGTCCATACAGATTGCTAATCAAAATATTGGGTGTGGTTGTTAGACCCCCGCTTTTTCAATTGGTATCAGAGCAGGCAAACACATTTAAAGACCTTATAAGTCTGTGTTTGTAGCGATCTGACTCTATGGACAGGAATTCTATCTCCAGATACGTACCACCAGTCTTCGATGGCTCAAACTACCTATGGTGGAAAATTGCTATGCGTGCTTTTCTTCAAGCTCGTGATTTTCAAACATGGGTACGTGTTGTTAATGGCTATGATCCCCCGGTTAATACAGAAGACGATGTATTTATACCTAAGGATATTGGTATATATAGTCCAGAAGAAATCCTTGCTGCAAAGCAAAATTCTGACGGCTTAAATGCTATCATACATGCCATTACCTCAGATCTTCAGCACCATGTGACTACGTGCACTAAGTCTAAAGAAGCCTGAGATATCTTAGAAACCCTATTTGAAGGAAATACCAGTGATAAAGAAGCTAGACTTCAAAATCTAAATTCTGATTGGGAAAACCTTCGTATGGCAGATGAAGAAACATTTGATGAGTTTAATCACAAAGTGTCTGAAATTGTTAATGCATCTTTTGCATTGAGTAAGACCATTCCTGAAAAGGACATTGTGATGAAAATTCTCAGATTGATTCCATCTAGATACGATTTTAAGAAGCATGCCATCGTTGAAGGAAATAATATCGCAACGCTATATAGAAATACTCTGGTTGGGAAGCTAAAGATCTTTGATCATGAGCACACGTCCAAGTCCAGTAAGGATGTTGCTTTCAAAGCACTAAAAAACACTAAATTACTTGACAAAAGTAAAAGTATTTACATCTCTGCAGATGATCTTTCTGAGGCTGACTCATCAGATGAAGATCTTGACAAGTCAGTCTCGTTGAACACAAGAAAGTTTAGGGATCTTCTTTTGAAGAGAAGTAAACGGTTCTCAGAGATAAATCCAAGTCATCAGATAAACCACATAATCGTGTTCCTCCTGAAAATAGGGATAATGATGAAACTGATGATGAGGATTTCCCTTAGTGCTTTAAGCGTAAAGTCTTTGGTTATTTTTCAAATGAGTGTCCAAATCGAAAGAAATACACTGGGAACAAAGGTCTTGCTGCAACTCTTGATTAAATGTCTGACAACTATGATTCTAATGAAGACGGAAAATCAAGTGTTGCACTTCTTTGTGAAAATATTGATTTTCATAATTGTAGCAATACATACATCAATCTTGATATTCTTTCAGAAGAAAACTCAACCAATCTGGAAGATAAAGCTGACCTTTCTATTGGAAACTTCTTGAATAATGTTTCAGGTTCAACTATGTGTCTAGAAGCTTTCACATCTCAGATGCCTGATTTATATTCAAGGTTGACGTGCTCATATTGTTCTCTCAAAGGTCATGAACTATCAAAGTGTTACAAGTACAAACACAAATTGAGACATGTCAACAAACTTCAACGAAGAGCAAATCGATTAGCAAACAAGCTCAAACTTGTTCAAAAGACCGCTAAGATATGTAAGATTTTATCTTCGTCTAAGAAGTTAGTTTCCAAGGATAAAACAAGACCATTAGAGAAAAAAATATGGTCCAATCGTTTTGATAGAAAAAGGTCTATAGATTCCTCTCAAGAGGAACATGGTGGACAGATTATTGTTCACCGCAACACAACTTGATGGTGTTGCTTTGTTGATCTTGTCTCATGTGCCTGATCAAAAGAGACAAGGTTGTGCACCTCTCAAGCTTTAAGAAAAGTTTTTCTTGTTCTCTTTTCTTAGTTTTGTTTTGATGCAAAATTGAAATTTCCTGTCTATCAATAAAGGAGGGTTATTATCGATAATTCTTCTCTCTTTAGGGTTCAAAATTGTGCGTGCACGAACCTATTAAAGGTTGCGTAACCCTACATTCCTTTTTCCTTCCCTGAAACTTCTTTTATCTTAAGACTGCTTGTTGAGTTGAATTGATATTTCCTCTCACAAACCCATACGCTTATGGATACTCCAAGTATTATGTCTTCTGATGGAAAAGATGTTAATATGATTTTCAAGCCATCAATCATGAAGGAAAAAGAGAAATCTCCTTTGCCTCCAACTTTGAAAAGAAAACGAAGGAATGTGAGGAAGCCAAGAGCTGTTCCTTCAAATTCTCAGAATTTTTTTGATGTTCTTGAAGTATTGAAGGAGACACGAAGGATATTCAACAGATAAAGGTTGTTGTAGTCAAGACTCTTGAGATTCAGAAGGCCCTGGTTCGACATCAGTCAAGAAGGTTTGTTGATATTAACTCATATATTCATGAACCTTATATCCCAATGATTGTTGATGACAAGGAGTTTGGGGACGATAAAGAATACTTCAAAGGTCTTAATGTCTAGTAAATCTTCTTATGAGAATTTTATTCTTGTGTTTTTGGGAAGAATAACTAGAGTTTCGAATAGCCATTATTGTGATTACACATAGCTATGTCCAACGTTTTCATCTTTATTGTTTTTAGATTTATTTTATTAAATTCTAAAAAATTGTTTGGAAGATGATTTTTGCAGTATTAATCTTTATGGTTTATATATTGCAAACTTGTTATGGGATATGTGTGTTTGCGTCCGTGAACTATGATTGTCCCATACTTTGTAAAAAGTTAAGTCTTTCATATGTCGATATGCATGTATTGATAAAAGAATGAATGAGCTTTTGACATGACAAATTTTTTAAGCCTATTATGTCATTATGCAAATATTGATGGAAGATAGGATGAACTTTTGTTTACAAGGATTATGTCTATTGTATGTCATTGTGCAAATAGTGATGGGAAATAGAATGAATCCTTGTCTATTCCGCAGTATTGATCTTCCCTGATCCATATTGTATGTATATATTGTGCGGCTCCGTAAGTTCTCTTATGTCGAGCATGACCAATTTAATTGATCACACTCTTGTGATAATTTAGTTGTTTATTCCGATTGAATTAATCATGGTTTTCTTGTGGTTAATTTAATTGAGTAATTTTGGATTCAAATTCATATTCGTATTGATTTGTTATGTGTGTTCAATATGGACTAGGTCCCAGGGTTTTTCTGCATTTGCGGTTTCCTCGTTAACAAAACTTCTGGTGTCTGTGTTATTTCTTTTTCGCATTATATTTTGTTATATAATTGAAATATCAAGGTTGTGCGTTTGAATCAATAAATTGGGAAATCCAACCTTTGGTTGTTGATCAAAATTGATCGATACTTGAACATTGGTCTTTGGTACCGTTCAAGTGATTTCTCTCGTATTCAATTAGACTCGCAGATTTCTATTTGCTTGAGTAAGTATTGAATCGAGAAAGAGAGATATAACTCTTTGATATACTTTCATTAAGATTGAGTCTGACTATCTAATTGATTCTCTTAAAAGTATATTGGAGTTAGTCCATACAGATTGCTAATCGAAAAATTGGGTGTGGTTGTTAGACCCCCGCTTTTTCACTAAGTTATATTGATAATTAGAACCTGATGATAAAAATAGAGTTATCTTTATTTTGGTCTTATCGAACAAGCGATTGTATTTGCACAATCGGTTTACCAAAGGAACTAAGGTGCTTAGTCGATTTTTGGTTTGCTAAACTATTAGGGAAAATTGCTTTGGGCAATTGTTTCCTTGGTAACATATCAAAACAAAATTACTTTGTAGTTTCGGTTTTGATATTGGTTATCAAAAATGGTGTGTGGAACCCTCGTGCTTAACTCTATAGGTTGCAAGTCTATTGAGATTTGTAAGATCCTTTCGGTTTGTCCTTATTTTTTCGTTTCTTTGCCATTTTGTGACAAAAAGTGGGAGATATATATGGAGTAAACAAGTGATACTGTATTGATTTATATTGATTGGTATCACTAAGGGAAAGGACATTGGTGCTTAAACATTTGTAGATGGTGGATTTTCGACAAAGTCTAAAATCATAAACTCATAATTATACGAATCTCTGATTCAGCAATCAGGCGTGAGTATCGAGACACGGGCCTCTCATCGAATTCTCAACGGAGAGTACTTTCTCTCATAGTACATGTAGATATGTAGTCTCACGACTGGACAACGGCATATCTCATGAATACTGAATACTTTCAGTGATTATTTCTATATAGTATCACGAGATGGACGGCTCCTAAACAGCTTGCTCTGCTAGTATAGAGCGATAACGTCTTCAGGAACAAACAACAAGTTTACCCTGACTATATAAAGGATATGACTTACCGACAAGCTCATATCGGGATAATTAATGCTCCTAGATAGCTTGCTCTGCTAGTATAGAGCCACAAAGTTAATTATTCCTAATTAAGATTAATTCTGCCGTGACATTCAATACTAAATTCCCAGAATAATCTATTATTGCTCCTATTCCATGGTCGAATCCACGATTGGTCCCATGGAATGGCAATAACAATTTCTCCTATTCCATGGTCGAATCCACGACTGGTCCCATGAAATGGCAATAAACAATTGTTCTGATTCTATGATCGAATCCACGGCTTGATCTCATAGAATAGCAATAACTATATTATCTCATTACTCCGATTTCATGATCGAATCCACAACTGGTCTCATAAATGGTAATAGATAAATCTTAATTACTCCGATTCTATGGTCGAATCTACGATACCATTGAATGGTAATGCTCACTTTATTATTCTGAATTCGTAGTCGAATCCTCAGCTGATCCCATGAATTAATAATAAACATTTTATTACTCAGTTTTGTGAATTATTCTCCACCGAATTCCACAATTAGTAATGAATAATCAACAACCGGGCGTCTGAGCTACCTCTAAGTAAGCCCTGATTCAAATGGTGAAGGTGTATTCAACGATGATACACTAACAGTCACCGCATGAACGAGTATTTCAAAAATACAACGAAACGATGAACCTATGCAAAATAGAGAAGAAAATAATAAATAATTAAAAATATTGACCAGGGTGCTGGGAGCACGGACACACGACCGACCGACCGTGTCGTGGTCAATCCCACGCCAGTTTTATATTTTTAATGCATTTTATTATTTTCCATGATTTGATGAAAATCCTCTCATTTTATCAAATCTCCTTCGTCTCGAGGAAACTGCTCGGTTTCATGGTACTTCCATAAATCCATAAAAAGTAATATAAAATTAAGGAAAGGAGTGTGGGGCGTGACCATTGGCCAACCGGCCATGCCTTGGTCCCAACCGGCCCCACACCCTACGGTTTCTTATTATTTTATTATTATTATTATTATTATTATTATTATTATTATTATTATTAGCGAGACGAAAGTGTGTATATTACAAGTCGGTGGAAGGCAACCGAGCGACAAGCTGGGCGCCAACACCTTTTTGAATAATGATACCTATCCTATGGAACAAAGAATTGCCTATTTTGTGATTAACATCATGACTAACTAGGCAGTTGCTCAACCTCTTAAGAAATAAAACCAAATCATCTCCCAATTCTCCCATGGTAGAAAAGGCTAGTGCCTGGAAACCGTAACCAAGTGTCGTACACTTATGCAAGTATTTTGTACGCTTACGACTCACTTATTATTATTATTATTATTATTTCTCTAATTTCATGAAAAACTCCTTGATTTCATGGTATTTTTGCACAAATCATCAAATAATAATAAAATAAAATAAATTATGAAAACTTGTGGGACCGGGCCTTGGCCGGCCGGCCATGCCCTAGCCGGTCCCACACGCCCCTTTTGTTTTATTATTTTATTATTAGTTTTCCTTGAATTCATCAAATTCCTTGATTTCATGGTATTTCTCTCAAATTAGGAAACATTCCCTCAATTCATCAAAAATACATGAAAAATACACAAAAATTAGGGAAACTCGTGGGACCGACCCAAGCCGGCCGACCATGCCTTCCACGGTCCCACACGCCCTTGTTTTTATTATTTTAATATTTTTTGCTTCCTTGAACTCATGAAAACTCCTTCAATTCATGGAAACTCCCTAAATTCATCAAACTTCTCAAAATTCATGAATTTTTCATAAAATCATCAAAATATTATAAAATTAAGGAAAAGGCACCACGGGACCGTGGTCATGACCGGCCGACCATGCCTTGATCACGGCGGTCCCACGCCTCCTCATTCCTTATTTTATAATTATTTTTCATCATCTCATGTTGTTTTCCTCAGTTTCGTCGAAACCCTAATTTTGGCATATTTTCTCGAATGGATGCTCAATTGCACGCCAGAAAATATCAAAATTCTCAGGACTGAGACGCGGACGCCTTGGGGACACGATCACGCTATCTTGAACGACCAAGATTGGCTCTTTGGCTCACGGAAGCCGGTCCCATTAATTTTCACAGTTTTGACCTAATTTGCACAATTGCTCGTATTAGGTCCAAAACTCTTCCAAACACTTTGGATTTTCATGAAGTGATCGCCAGGTGGTCACGTGACAACCCAGGGCCGGTTTCATGACTCCATGTTCGGTCCCTCGCCTCGTAATAATTAATTAGGTTTTCTCACCTAAGGCTCAGATGAGCATTTTTGAATAAATGATTAAGCCAGCATTTAATCATTCTTCCACCAACAAATCGTCAACTCTTCAGGAGTTCTTCGTATTTGATCACGTGATCATATGGACACTACATGGTTGATCCACGGTCCCATGTAGTCGCTCCCTCCTTCGTACCATGGTTGAAATTCTGACGAACCATAAATTGATCATCAATTGATCAAATTAGGGTTTCTGAATCCAAGGATCATCATTCCAGATTCCATCCTTAATAATTTTACGACGACCTCATGGTCATTAATTTTTATTAATTATGATCGGTTCAACGACCAGTATTCTAATTAATATTTTTGGTACGCTGCCAATAATCCATCAGATGAGCAACACATGCTCAGACGATCAAATATTTAACAATTCATCACATGAGCAACACTTGCTCAGATGATAAATATTTGCTCAAACCAAGGAATATTGGTTCAACAATCAATATTCAACGATCCACCGAATGAGCAATACTTGCTCACTTCATCGTAAGAATTATACCTCTGTATCATGACATGTTCAATTCATGAGTTTCAGAACATCATGTTCGACACTCAGCAACTACATGGACTCATCGTCCCAGCAAATCACGAAGTCATCAATTGACTAACAAACCACGAGACGTCAATCGTGTCACTTGGGGGGATATCACATAGGGTTTTGGTATGGAGGTCTACGACACGTGTGTTCAAACACACGATGGAATGTGAGCAAGTCGTGCAATCAGTTGAAGGAATTCACGAGGTAGTGGGTGGAAAATCGACCAAGTATCTACACGTTGAGCAACTGGTTTCAAACACGATCTCCACTTCCCCACTCCTTGATTCCATCAACTGTCACACTTCACGGGGTCATGGTGTCTAAAATTCCAGCAATATAAATAAGTCTCTGAATCATGATTGAAGGATCGGCATCAACAATATCATCAATCTCACGTCTCATCGACAACACGAGATCATCAACTTATCAATTGAGCAACTACTCTCAATTGAGCAATTTCAATCATTCAGAGCTTATCATATTCAGAATTCACACACCCACAATCTTTGATTACCATTGATTCCATGCATTTCTCAGCTTCCCTCCTACAGATCAACCCATCCTCTCTTGTGACCGAATTTACTATGGAACGGTTATTGTCTTGGTTTAGGCCGGAGTACTACAGATTGATCTCTCGAATCTAAAGCACCCCCTTTGCAGCGGTGCATCTGTGTGAGGTTTAACATTTCGCTCGGTTGGAGGAGTCTCCTCCGTACGGTCGTCTCCTCAATTCCTTAAAAACCAGCAAATCGTTTTTCCCCATCTACAGATTGGCGACCACAGTGGGAGATCATTCTCTCGGTTGCAATCTAAAAATTTCACAAGATGGTTGATCTCAGGTCGGGTTCAGTTACGAATCCTAACACAAACCGTGCTAGCACTAGCAACAACAACAATCAGAATATCCCGGAGACAATTCCGACCTTCAACACTGATGGTGGTGACATTACTCCTCCTCACGCCGAAGGTCATCCACTGTCCGGATGACACCTTGAAGAAGTCAGGGGAGCTCCACCACCTACCATTGCTGATCTTATCAAAGCGCAGGAGACTCTTGCAAAAAATCAGACTGACATGGCTGCTACACAGAAGGAGCTGTGTAATTATCTCAGAACTCTTACTGACAAGATGTCAGAGAAGACTCAAGATAAGGGAAAGGAGAAGGAGAAATCCTCAGACGACGATCCTGAAGTAATTCCAATCCATACAGTAGAAGACGACGAAGTTCACAAAACTGCTGCAGACAACTCATCAGCGAAGGGATTATCGAATTTCATCACTCGCGAGGATATGGAGCACCTTTTGGAGAACCGTGGAAAATACAAAACATCGCATGTCCATCGTCATCAACCTCCTTATCCTGCCACTATGCAGAGGATTCCACTCCCCAAAGGTTACGTTTCTCCAACCTTCACCTTATATGATGGAACTGGCAATGCTAGGGAACATGTCTCTCGTTTTCTCGAATACCTGGGAGAACGTGAACACAATCATGTCGTCCGTCTCAAGGAATTATCAAAATCTCTGAAAGGCAGAGCATACACCTGGTATAACAACATCGCACCAGGGACTATTAACAATTAGAGAGAAATGGTTAACGCATTCTACAGGAAATACTTCTTCGTGTCAGAACAAGTCACCCTCTCCGACCTTGGAAGGATGTTTCAGAGGGTCAATGAAAATCCCAATGATTATGTGAAAAGGTTCAGAGTCCAAGCTCTGGATTGTCAAGACCCAAACGTCACGGAGCAACAACTGGTGGACTTGTGCATCAATGGCATGCTCCCGGTCTACATGGCCTTGCTAGAGAACCTTAGATACCAGAGCTTCACGAAGCTGCGAAGAGGTCGGCAACCACTGCACCCGCTCTTTTGGAAAGAGCAAAGTCTACAAAGACTGAGGATTCAAAATACACTCGAGGCAGCAGGCGTTTGATCAACAAGCAGTACAACCTGCAACCTTCAACAAATGCTGTCGCGAAAGGGAGTAAGCGAAAAGCAGAACCACAGCACAAGCAGACTTCCTCCACCCCTTCAAAGGCACATAATAAGGAGAATTCGAAAATCCCTCCTCAGCATAAGGAAGATCCAGAAGCACCTGATTTTCCCTGTTCAATGGAAGAAGTTAATGAACTACTCGATGTCTGGATTCAAGATGGTGCAATCAAATTACCTTATGTCAAGAAGGAACCAACTGAAGAGGCCATGGAAAATCCTCGGTATTGCCGTTTCCATAGATACGTCAGCCATCCCACAAGTGATTGAAAATTTTTGAAGCGCATATTCAAGGAAAAGGTCGAATCAGGAGAGCTCAACCTGGGGACTGAGGGAGTGCATAAAAAACCCCTCCAAGTCAGAACTTTTACCATCTCTGAACCTCATGTCAAGGAAGCGGTTCAATCTCTGATCGAACATGTCTGCAAGTTGTTATATCTTTCGAAAGCTCAAAGGAAAGACATATTTGCTGCACTGAACCACATCGTGTCTGGAAAACGTCTGCTGATCCAAGAAACCACCACCGAATCTTTAGCCACCGACAAAGAAATGTATGACTGGGGACTGCTCACCACAGTGCACATTAAAGGAAATGAGTTCAAAAGGGCGTTCGTCGATGGTGGATTTTTGACAAAGGCTAAAATCATAAACTCATAATTATACGAAGCTCTGATTCAGCAATCAAGCGTGAGTATCGAGACACGGGTGTTTCATCGAATTCTCAACATAGTGTACTTTCTCTCAGAGCATATGTAGATATGTAGTCTCACGACTGGACAACGGCATATCTCATGAATATTGAATACTTTCAGTGATTATTTCTATATAGTATCACGAGATGGACGGCTCCTATACAGCTTGCTATGCTAGTATAGAGCGATAACGTCTTCAGGAACAAACAACAAGTTTACCCTGACTATATAAAGGATATGACTTACCGACAAGCTCATATCGGGATAATTAATGCTCCTAGATAGCTTGCTCTGCTAGTATAGAGCCACAAAGTTAATTTTTCCTAATTAAGATTAATTCTGTCGTGACATTCACTACTAAATTCCCAGAATAATCTATTATTGATCCTATTCCATGGTCGAATCCACGACTTGTCCCATGGAATGGCAATAACAATTGCTCCTATTCCATGGTCGAATCCACGACTGGTCCCATGGAATGGCAATAAACAATTGTTCTGATTCTATGATCGAATCCACGGCTTGATCTCATAGAGTATCAATAACTATATTATCTCATTACTCCGATTTCATGATCGAATCCACAACTGGTCTCATAAATGGTAATAGATAAATCTTAATTACTCCGATTCTATGGTCGAATCTACGATCCCATAGAATGGTAATGCTCACTTTATTATTCTGAATTCGTAGTCGAATCCTCAGCTGATCTTATGAATTAATAATAAACATCTTATTACTCAGTTTTGTGAATTATTCTCCACCGAATTCCACAATTAGTAATAAATAATCAACAATTGGGCGTCTGAGCTACCTCTAAGTAAGCCCCGATTCAAATAGTGAAGGTTTATTCAACGATGATACACTAACAGTCACCGCACGAACGAGTATTTCAAAAATACAACGAAAAGATGAACCTATGCAAAATAGAGAAGAAAATAATAAATAATTAAAAATATTGACCAGGGTGCTGGGAGCACGGACACACGACCGACCGACCGTGTCGTGGTCAATCCCACGCCAGTTTTATATTTTTAATGCATCTTATTATTTTCCATGATTTGATGAAAATTCTCTCATTTTATCAAATCTCCTTCGTCTCGAGGAAACTCCTCGGTTTCATGGTACTTACATAAATCCATAAAAAATAATATAAAATTAAGGAAAGGAGTGTGGGGCGTGACCATTGGCCAACCGGCCATGCCTTGGTCCCAACCGGCCCCACACCCCACGGTTCCTTATTATTTTATTATTATTATTATTATTTCTCTAATTTCATGAAAAAGCTCCTTGATTTCATGTTATTTTTGCACAAATCATCAAATAATAATAAAATAAAATAAATTATGAAAACTTGTGGGAACGGGACTTGGCCGGCCGTCCATGCCCTAGCCGATCCCACACGCCCCTTTTGTTTTATTATTTTATTATTAGTTTCCTTGAATTCATCAAATTCCTTGATTTCATGGTATTTCTCTCAAATTAGGAAAAATTCCCTCAATTCATCAAAAATATATGAAAAATACACAAAAATTAGGGAAACTCGTGGGACCGGCCCAAGCCGACCGGCCATGCCTTCCACGGTCCCACACGCCCTTATTTTTATTATTTTAATATTTTTTGCTTCCTCGAACTCATGAAAACTCCTTCAATTCATGGAAACTCCCTAAATTCATCAAATTTCTCAAAATTCATGAATTTTTCATAAAATCATCAAAATATTATAAAATTAAGGAAAAGGCACCACGAGAGCGTGGTCACGACCGGCCGACCATGCCTTGACCACGGCGGTCCCACGCCTCCTCATTCCTTATTTTATAATTATTTTTCATCATCTCATGGTGTTTTCCTCAGTTTCGTCGAAACCCTAATTTTGGCATATTTTCTCGAATGGATGCTCAATTGCACGCCAGAAAATATCAAAATTCTCAGGACTGAGACGCGGACACCTTGGGGAAACGAGCACGCTATCTTGACCGACCAAGATTGGCTCTTTGGCTCACGGAAGCCGGTCCCATCAATTTTCACAGTTTTGACCTAATTTGCACAATTACTCGTATTAGGTCCAAAACTCTTCCAAACACTTTGGATTTTCATGAAGTGATCGTCAGGCGGTCACGTGACAACCCAGGGCCGGTTTCATGACTCCATGGTCGGTCCCTCGCCTCGTCATAATTAATTAGGTTTTCTCACCTAAGGCTCAGACGAGCATTTTTGAATAAATGATTAAGCCAACATTTAATCATTCTTCCACCAACAAATCGTCAACTCTTCAGGAGTTCTTCGTATTTGCTCGCGTGAGCATATGGACACTACATGGTTGATCCACAATCCCATGTAGTTGCTCCTTCCTTCGTCCCATGGTTCAAATTCTGACGAACCATGAATTGATCATCAATTGATCAAATTAGGGTTTCTGAATCCAAGGATCATCATTCCAGATTCCAACCTTAATAATTTTACGACGACCTCATGGTCATTAATTTTATTAATTATGCTCGGTTCAATGACCAGTATTCTAATTAATATTTTTGGTACGCTGCCAATAATCCATCAGACGAGTAACACATGCTCAGACGATCAAATATTCAACAATTCATCACATGAGCAACACTTGCTCAGATGATAAATATTTGCTCAAAACAATGAATATTGGTTCAACAATCAATATTCAACGATCCATCGAATGAGCAATACTTGCTCACTTCATCGTAAGAATTATACCTCTGTCTCATGACATGTTCAATTCATGAGTTTCAGAATATCATGTTCGACATTCAGCAACTACATGGACTCATCGTCCCAGCAAATCATAAAGTCATCAATTGACTAACAAACCACGAGACGTCAATCGTGTCACTTGGGGGGATATCACATAGGGTTTTGGTATGGCGGTCTACGACACGTGTGTTCAAACACACGATGGAATGTGAGCAAGTCGTGCAATCAGTTGAAGGAATTCACGAGGTAGTGGGTGGAAAATCGACCAAGTCTCTACATGTTGAGCAACTGGTTTCAAACACGATCTCCACTTCCCCACTCCTTGATTCCATCAACTGTCACACTTCACGGGGTCATGGTGTCTAAAATTCCAGCAATATAAATAAGTCTCTGAATCATGATTGAAGGATCGGCATCAACAATATCATCAATCTCACGTCTCATCGACAACACGAGATCATCAACTCATCAATTGAGCAACTACTCTCAATTGAGCAATTTCAATCATTCAGAGCTTATCATATTCAGAATTCACACACCCACAATCTTTGATTACCATTGATTCCACGCATTTCTCAGCTTCCCTCCTACAGATCAACCCATCCTCTCTTGTGACCGAATTTACTCTGGAACGGTCATTGTCTTGATTTAGGCCGGAGTACTACAGATTGATCTCTCGAATCTAAAGCACCCCCTTTGTAGCGATGCATCTGTGTGAGGTTTAACATTTCGCTCGGTTGGAGGAGTCTCCTCCGTACGGTCGTCTCCTCAATTCCTTAAAAACCAGCAAATCGTTTTTCCCCATCTACAACATTTATCTAACGAAATAGTAAAATCATAGACTAATGGGGAGTAGCATATCATATGATACTTGTAGTTATATGGACTACAAAGGAATAACAATGACGTGCGGATTGATAAAATCTATCTATCTTACCTTTAGGGGGAGTATTAACTTTGTTATTATAATATCAACAACGACATTTATGGAATGAATGTATACAGGTTATTGTGTTGTTGAATACGGGAATCAAGCGTATGTATAATGAATTCTTGAAAGTATTAGGATATGAGACATTACAAGTATTGCGAATACTTTAAGAAGTGAAGAAGTAAGGAGCTACAACGACAACATCATCCTTCCGCTTGAGGTTAGTGATATTTGACTTGAACTGTTTCATTCCCTAAGGTATCTTTCAAGTCGTGCATATTGAAAACATAACTGCGAAGCATGAATGATTAAACTCTAGTTAGACATAATATTAAGGAACACAATACTAGGTTTATTGCTTAACCATTAAACTTTGTATATAAGACATCGACATAATCGTTTGAATGCTATTGTGATTATGTATGGGTATAAGGTGAAGATTTCATCCTAGGAAACAATGTTTTACATTTGTTTAAAGGAAGTAAATTCAAGAACTTGTTTTGTGAATCGAAAGGGAAATCGCTAGGCATTATTGGTATTGTTATTCATTGCATATCTTTTGAACTACCAATATCTGTGATTAGTATAACCGCTCATGACTTGTTTATGTTCTTGGTAAAACTATTCGCAAAGGCCTGACTTTTGTATTGGTGTGACTTTTATTAGTGAAACCGATCTTAAGTAATCACCTGAGATGGTATGATTGATTTAGTGTTATTGGTATGACCAACTCTAGGCAAAGGGGAACCGATCCTAATAAGAAGTGCAACCTATCACAAAAGGGGAATCGATCTTTGTATGAGGTGCAACAAGTTTTTAGTAGAAAGGGGAACCGATCCTATGGACATGTGCAACCAGTATAATTTAGATACCATATATATGTGGGGAACCGATCCTAGTACCTAGTCAACCGAATTTTGGTAACTAGCGTGACTATGCAAAGTACTCACATGGAGGTAGAACCGAAACTTGTTTTGGTAGAACCATGAAACCCATGTTTGGTGATTGAGTGTTCTTGATCAATCACGTAGTTCTTGAAAGTCAGATGAACCAATTCTAAACTTGTTTGGAAGTGTGGCAAATCGGTTTCAAGATTGTAAGTATGAAAGAGGACTTACAAAGTAAAGATGTCGACATACTTTGAACATGTGCAATAACGCTTATCTTTAATTGTTCAAAGATATTCCTTAATAGCTAAAGGAAAATCCTGGATCGAAAAATAAGTTGAGAATATTTGATTTAAGGTTTTTAATTTTATTTTTAGAAAATGAAAATTAGTAATGTGCATTTACTAGTTGGAGATTTTCGGTCATTATTTGGACAAAGCATTTCCAGGAATTATGGAAACCGAATTTGGAATATATTGCATATCTTGAGAATATTTTCGGTTTTGGAAATTCCTTGGTGTCCAAACTTCTTTGTCTATAAATATCAAAGTTTTCATGTCGAGTAAACTAATTCTCAGAGCCAGCAAAACTACCTAAGTTGTGTCGTTACTGTCGAAGCCGCCTATTCGGAGAGGAAATTAACCTAATTAGGCGAAATCTCTTACGGTCGCTCAGTTTAAAGACTTCTTTAGGATTGAGAAGCTCTATTACTACCATTGGTGGGAAACTAGATAATTGCAGTTTATCTTTTGTTTTTGATTGATTTGATTGACTATGGTTGAACTTTGATTGCACCTAGTTTGTTTATGCTTGAGAATCTTCTCTTCTGATATAAGATTCACTCAAACTATATCAACGTTTCGACGGGTATCTTTAGACCGTTTGTAGATCTAAAGACGTCTTGTGATAATCCATTGTTAACAGACTCCATTCTGTGCGTGATTGATCACAAGAGATTCAAGTTGATTGTGTGCAGGTGTTTATTGAAGATCTAAGAAGATTTGAAGACAAAGAAGACTTTGAAGATTTCTGATTTGGGTTCATAATCTTTGGTATGCACAATACTTGTTTCGGTAAAAGAGGATCCAACTATAATTGGTTTATCCTTATGGTAGATTGGATTGATTAGTTGTGTAGATCGTTATCAATACAATTCTTTGTGATTCAAAGTATTGATTGCAAAATATTAACAATTACTTTGGTAGTTGTAGATCAGATAGATCTAAGAACCTGAAAAAGGAGTTTATTGAGATAAACAGAAGAGCTTTTTGTCGAACTCACATCACTTGGTTGAAAAGAGTTGATACCAAACAGATTTGTTGTTCCTTTGATGTTTGGAATACGAACCAAAGGAATTGTTCCAAGTACGTGACTTATTACAGGTCGGAGGCGTGGGAATACAGACGAAACTAGGTGAGCTATATGTTTAGTTGCTTGGTCTAAACCAACGATTTTGTATAGCGGCTTAATTATGAGAGTATTCAATTCTGGACAAGGTCCCGGGGTTTTTTCTGCATTTGCGGTTTCCTCATTAACAAAATCTTGTTGTGTCATTTACTTTTATTTTCTGCAATTATAATTGTTGTTATTATAATTTAAAGTAAATTACACAAACTTTAATTCCTATTTACTTGATAGTAATCCTATTGTGTTCGGTTAAGTCCAAACCTCTTATCAAGTAAACATACTTCGTTGTTGTATTATCTCGATCTCCTATCCATGGACGATCACACGAAGTGTGAACCGATTCGTTGTACTGTCTCATATCAGTCTATAGAAAATCACTTTTGGAGAAAGGACTTACATGTGGAAAAGTTTTAGATTGAGGTATATTTGGGTATCCTCGTCTTTTCAATTGGTATTAGAGCAGGCAACCACGAAAATATCTAACAATCTGCATTTGGTGCGATCCATCCTATAATAAATTGAATCTAATGGTCGATTCAGTTAACGTAACGGCGGGATTTGACTACTTCAAAAATTCGTGGTGGAAGACACAAATGAGTTTTGTAATACTCTTGTTCCTAAATGTTTTAGGGATTGGATTTATGTCCATGTATGTCTTGAGAGGCTTACATAATCACTAGGATATCGTAAAATTATATATCATTGTCCTGGATACTAACATGCTTAGTAACAATAGTAAAATACTCTATGAGGCAGGTTGTATCTCGAAAATGCATAAGATTCCTCTCAGAATTTTTCATTATGTGGACCATGGCTATTGCATTCTAGAAAAATCTGGAATCTTAAATATATTTTGGATAAACTACCAAAGTATATATATGTACATTTTCAGAGCTAAACTGTCAATGTATCGCAGTCTAGGATGCGGCTTTTGGAAAATATGTAATCCTACAAGGAACGAGTTTTCAGTTAATAATTCTATTAACAATGGATTGCTTCATACACATCACAACTATTTTACTGAAGCAAGTGATCTTTTGAAATATTACCGGGTTTATGATTCTGATAGTATCTTTAAGAAATATCATATTTTTTTTCAAATTTATCTCTGAATAATCTAGTAGAAAATTCTTGAGTAAACTTCAAGTAATATTATCAAATTCTGGTAATAAAAGAGTAAACAGACCTTTGGATAAAAACATGGAATCAATCCGAAATAAAGATCCAGTCCATGAAAAAATGGTTTTCCAAAAGAAAGAACTGGATATAAAATCGGAATTGTATCCCCACAAGTCTCGGTTTCCGATTTTGATAGTATTTCCTAAAACTAGTTATTTCCGGTCTTCAATATCAATTCTTCCTATAAAAGATAATCTCTTGCTATGTGTTCAAACATATTGGGGAAGATTGGTCAAAACCGTAACTAGGGTTTTTCCTATTTTTCAAAATATGGGAAAAAGGAAATCAAGAACCAAACCAGCTGATGATCGGGTCAGGATTGATGATATTGATAATATCAGATTTCCTAACAGTATTGAACGATTTCGCTCGTTTTGTTGACAGCTTTTGTTTCAGGAAATACGAAACTCTCAAGGGAATGGAATTTACCACTGAAAATAAATTTGATCCAGATGTCCAAGATAAGGATTATGTGAAGTTTGTTCAAGATCGAAACTGGGGAAAACTTTTTGGTTTTGAAAAATATTCACCTGATATGGTAAGAGTTTTTTATGCAAATATCCATAATATTGATCATAAAAAACTTTCCTTTGTTACTCTTGTTGGTCGAGGAATCTACTATGTTGATCGTAAGACAATATCTAATGCTATTAATTACAAGGAGGAATGTAATCACTTGATTACTGGAGTTGAAATTGAACACGGTACCATTTCAACACATCTCATTGGAAGATCAACAGAATGGGAAAGTGGTAGACTACCAACAAAAGATATACCCTTCCACCTAAGGGTATTTGGTAAACTTGCTTTAGCTACCCTATTTGCAAGTACAAGAGATAAGTCGTTTTGGGATAAGGATTTTGCTGAATTCGTCTATTTCATGTTGAAAGGAGACTCTCAAATTGATCTCTGCGGAATTATTGTTATCCAAATGATCAAAATCTCAGATTCTATTTCCTCACAAAGAATAAAGAGGCATCTCGGTTTTCCATGTATAATCACATAAATTTGTGAATTCATTGCGGGAGATGACTTTGATGAAATGAGGAACATTACGGTTGTCTCTAATAAGACTATAAGTCAAATGATTGGGAGACAAACCCACAATGATGTTGTTAAAAGAATTTCACCAAATTCTATCAACAAGTCTCTTCTAGGTCATCTTGAAAATCTTGTTAAACAACTTGATTGTTTTCAGAAACAACTGGGCTTTGCTTCTCGAAAAGATCCAGAAACTCTTGAGGGAATTCAAAAAATTAAATCAGAGTTTTGGAACCAAGAATCGAAAATTGAAGAAGAGCGTCAAAAAACACTTGGTCACGAGAAATGTTCTTCCCAATAACTGAGTTGCAAAGAAAAATATACATCAATTTTTGATTTGTTTTAATGATTGTATTAGGTCTATTCTGAATAAAACTATCTTATTATGAATAAAATTATTTGATTTATAATTTTTCTTGTGATATTTTTTGATTTACATAGCATGTGCTTGAATGCTTTATATTATTGCTATGTATGTTTATGGGATGTTTGATTTCGGTTTTACTAACTTGATATTCGATCTCATAATGTTGTGAACCCTTATGGTTTGGGTGACTTTTTGGTTTAGCAGGATTAAGTTCTAGCCCATGTTGGTAGGATTTATCAAAGGATCATGAGGGGTTCTGATTGAAACAATGTGTGAAAAAGTCACAATATGTTGAATCATTTGGTTTAGCATAAAAGCATATGTGTTTCGGGATTTTCAACTTTTGCTTGCAATAGTTAAAAACCGGTTTTCAACCTTTTTCTGGTAAAGGTTGGTTGTTGTTATTCTTTTGTTTTCCATAAGGATGACAACATAATGATATTTCGGTATTAATTCTCCCTGGAAGAAGATGCAAACATATTGGAGAAGAGAATGCGAAATTTGAGGTAACAATCTTGTTAGTTAATTGTTTTCCTGTTTAAGAAAAACCTAATGTTATTGCTTATATGTTTTTGCTTCTGCTTAACAAAATTTCGGTACAATTGATGTTTTATTCCATTATGTGTGTATGAATGTGTGTGTGATTCAATTGGTTCCGGTTAAGAAAAACTATTGTTATCTTGTTTTATTTAGTGGTATCAATTGTTTAGGCTTACAAAATTTCGGTGCAATTGCGGTGCTTTAATGTCTTTGTTGTTTCAATTGCTTCCGGTTGAGGTGAATAATTATGCAAGTTGATTTATTTGGTTTGTATGAATTGTTTATGGCATAACGAAAGAAAAGGTTTTCGGGATGAATTGTTTAGTCCAATTCGATTCCGGATAAGAGAAACTAAGTTAATTCTGTTCTTAGTTAGACTTATCAAAGAGGAGGTTTCGGTTATTCAAGTCTAATCGAATGCCTTAACAAGAAACGCTAGTTAACTAACCTAGTACTTGTCTTGTTTAAAAGTAAAGGTATAAGTTATATGGATAATTAGAACCTGATAAGAAAAATAGAGTTATCTTTATTTTGGTCTTATCGAACAAGCGATTATATTTGTACAATCGGTTTAGCAAAGGAACTAAGGTGCTTAGTCGATTTTTGGTTTCCTTGGTAACATATTAATACAGTGTGTATTCAATCTGGACTAGGTCCCGGGGGTTTTCTGCATTTGTGGTTTCCTCGTTAACAAAACTTCTGGTGTCTGTATTATTTCTTTTCCGAATTATATTTTATATAATTGAAATAATACAGGTTGTGCGTTCGTGATCATCAATTGGAAATCCAACCTTTGGTTGTTGATTGATCCTTGGACATTGGTCTTTGGTACCGTCCAAGTTATTCCTTGTATTTGATAAAGACTCGCTATTGATTTTAGCTTGAGTAAAAATCAAATCAAGAGAGAGATATTAACTCCTTGAGATACTTTTATCTAGATTGAGTCTGACTGTCTAGTTGATTCTCTAGCAAAGTATTTCGGAGTTAGTCCATACAGATTACTAAGCGAAATATTGGGCGGTGTTGTTAGACCCTCGCTTTTTCAATTGGTATCAGAGCAGGAAAACACGTTTAAGACCTAACAAGTCTGTGTTTGTAGCGATCTGACTCTATGGACAACAGTACTATCTCTGACATCGCAACATGAGTACATGACTACTCAAATAAGTTTCAAAGATCTGAAACCACTGAGGAAATCTCCTTCTCGTCTCCTTCAGCCGAATCTAAATTCAACTGGAGGAAATATCTTGATGAACAGTTGGATGATCTCTCGGATGATAGTGATTTTGAAGAAGGACAGAGTCTTGATGAGGAAGTTTCTCAATACATCAAGTTGTTTAATCGTGAATTGAAGGAAACAAGGACAACTGCTTGCTTGAGAAAGTATATGAGTCCTCTCTGTAAAGAAAACAGAAAGTTGAGAAAACTCTTCAAAAGTTATGATGGTGGATACAAACTGTTACAATCTACCGTTAAAGATCATGCAGAAGAGGTTCGCTCCAAAAAATCTGAATGTGATAATCTTCTTCGTAACCTCTGTATATTAAAAGAGAGGCTTGCCGAAACTGAAGCAAGATATGAATCTCAACAGAAGAGCTTCAATGACAAAGAACGCAGTCTTCTTATCAAAGAGAAATCCTTGGAAACCAAACTCACTGCTGCTCATAATAAGGTAAAATCACTGGAATAGAATTTAAATAGGTTCGGTTCTAGCTCTACAAAACTGTCTTCTATGCTGGGAGCCTGTAGAGAACATCATGACAAACGTGGTCTGGGATATAAAGGAACACACGCTCCTAACAGTGGTAAGATTAAGTTTGTTAAAGCTGTTAATATTTCTCCATGTGAATAACCTGTGTCAGCGTGCAAAAACAAGGATTCTACTTCTTCTAAATCTTCTCAAAATAGAATTACTGAATGTAAGTCCTTCAACTGCTATTACTGTGGAAACAAAGGACACTCCAAGTGAAGGTGTCGTCTTTGGATAAGGAATGAAAAACTTCACAACATTATTAATTGGATGTCTAAAGAAGTTGTTAAACCTATATCACAGATTGGAATCAACCCTGTTCGACCTCAAGGGATATACTGTGATAAGGCTTTTCCTAGTTATGTCTTCAAATCGAAGGATTCCTATAATGGTGGAAGGAAAAACAACAAAAGTGTGACAGATGCTGTGAATCAGTCTGGAAGGAGAAAAAGGAACAGAAGAAAGAAAAACGAGTTAAGTTCCTCTAATTTTCTCAAAAAGGACTGTGAATCCAATTCAGATTTCTTATATGTCAACAATCGAGTCCCTGATCTGAAGATTCACATAAACAGACTAAAACGGAATATCAAGAAAACATGGAATGTTGTTAACCCAGGTACTTCTAAATCGTCTCTTGATAATACTTCTTCAACTAAACCAGGTAGTTCTTTAAATACCGATGAAAAGGAAAAATAAGAAGTAAAAAATGATGAGCAAGATGCTCATCTTATTACACCCTGACATGTTCATGTTGCATCTCTTTTAAATTCTTGTCCTGTTAAAAAGGGATGCTCTTGATTCTTAGGATTTTTCGTCTTGAGAAAGCTGTCAGGATTGTACTGCATTCGATGTTACTTTATTCCGTTTGCTCCTCAACATCTATTTATTTTACTTTTCTTTGGGCTTCCTGGTCTTTCATAGGCCCGTTTCTCTAGTACACGCACCAAGCCTCACGAACATCATGTTTTCTATGGTTTGATGGAATTCCTTAGATATATAATGTGTTCCAGAGGTGCAAAAATATTCTCTAAAAATCTTTTTGGTGCACAATGGAGGGAAGCAACAAGGTTGATGATGTTGAGCTATGTCCCATTGATATCTCATGCTTTCATGCTCTTGATCATGAAAACAAAGACAAACTGCCAGTTCAGATTTCTTCACAACTGGTAGGAAATCTTCTTGTAGACTTTAAGGTCGTACGTGAACAACTTAGTATCGCAACTAGACTACCTAAAAGACGAACTAAGGAAGGCAACTGAGGAACTCGTTCTTGTTCAATCCCTGGTTGCAGACAGGATTTTTTTTTTGTCTGATCTTGGGTCTAGTTGGTTGTCTAGTATGTCTTTTTTTTTGGATTAGTTGGAAGAATAACTAGTGCTTTCGATAGCGATGATTGTGACTACACATAGTTATTTTGTTTTCATATTATTATGTTTTTTTTTTAGGTTTATTGGTTTTTTAAATTCTAAAAATATTTAGAGGATGATATTATTGCAGTATTAATCTGTTTTGAAGTATTACAATATTTTTATGGGATATGTATTGTTTACGTCAGTGAACTTGAAGGTCCCATATTGTGTCAAAGTAAAGTCGTTCATAAATTGATATTCGTATTGATGAAAGGACGAACGGACTTTTGACAATTACAAAAGTTATGCCTATGCAGTCATGTATTTGATGGAAAATAGGATAAAATCTTTTGTTTGACAAGGATAAAGTCTATTATGTCGTTATGATGGAAAATAGAATAGATCCTTGTATGTTATCCACGGTATTGATCTTCATTGATCCATTTTGCTATGTTTTACCGTGAAGGCTCCATTGTGTGTCTTATGTTGAGCACGATACAACTAAGTCGATTATTCTTATTGGCTTTGTTGGTTGTTCCATAAGATGCTATATGTTGAGCATTATGAACTAAATTAATCATCTTGGTTGGTTATTTAGTTATTTGCTCCGAAAGTCTTCTTTTGTCGAGCAAAACTTTTGACAATTAAATTGATTACCTTCGTGATTAATTTGGTTGTTTGTATTCCAATTAGATTAATTATCGGTTCTCTTGTAATTAGTCTAGTTGAGTTTTCATATATTCCACAAGTTCTTGTGTTGAGTATATGAACGGCTATACTAACTATGTTCTATTGGTTGTTGTAGTCGTATATTCCGTAAGGTTTTCCTTATGTTGAGTATGTGAACGATTAAGTTAGTCATCTCCGTATGATTACCTTAGTCGTAGCTCCGTAAGTTTACTTATGTTGAGCACAATCAATTAAATTGATCACTTTTGTGGTTTGCTTTAGTTGCATATTCTAATTAAATTAATCATGGGTTTACTTGTGATTAATTTGATTGAGTTTTGGATATAGAAAATCATTTTCATATGTTTTTTGGTGTCCAATTAAAAATCCTTCTTTTCTTTCGAAATTAAGGTCGCTCTTGTTGTTCTCTCGGGAATGACATCAAATGGGGGAGAGTTCTTTTGAACTTGTGCTTAATGGTAATATCTTGCGGGTTGTGCGGCTGTGGAATTTTATAGGGGTTATCTTGTATCTTAAAACTCCTTGATGAATGCATTTAGCTTCGGCTTTATGATTGCATCTAAATTAAGTTGGCATGTATTTTTCTTTTAGTCTATGAAATGTCTCTTGTGGAAATTTCATTACGATCCCGTTCTTTTACCTTTGCCAATTTTATTGACAAAAAGGGGGAGAAATAATGTAGTTCACACTACAAATACATATGGTTTTCGGATCACTGTGTAAGGGGGAGTGGTTTCCATGATCGAGATGGAGTATTGACTAAGGAGGAGTGATACATATCACCATAGTATTGTTGTTAAAGTCGTGATGCAATTGGACTTTGATGTTACATAATGAAACTATGTCACTGTATAATAATGATCGAGAATCTCGATTTCTCTCATTGTTGTAGCTACGGATCTTCAACAACGGTGGTGCTAAACTTACAACCTTTGGGATCATTGGAGTACTTGAAAGGACGAAGATTTCAGGGAACGTTGAAGATTAGACTATGGAATAGGAGCCACTAAAGTTTATCTTTTTTGTATTCCATATGTATTAACAGTTTTGTCACTAAAATTGACAAAGGGGGAGATTGTTAGATCATAGATCGGTCGACCTCGCATGCGTTGCTATCTCAAGCATGTTTGTCAATGTTAGTGATAAAAACTATAAGTCTTGATTTCTAGCCTACATAGCTAAGTCTCGGACTAGGATAGAAAAGTGTAGTTGAGCTCAAGGACTTCATGGCGATTCATCGTACAACGACGAAGATATACTCAAGGAACCGTGGAACTTCATCAACAAAAATGTATGTGGAGACTTGAACTAATCTATCACTCAAAAGTCTATCTCTTCTATCTCCTACTTCTTATGAGACAAAAGTCGTATACTATATAGACTGGATCATACACATTTGATATTTCGAGCCGAGTATATCTCGCCTATCTATATCTCGAAATCATGTGTTGGTAAAGCGTTTCACTTTGATCAAGTTTAGCTTCACCTAGTGACGAAAGTCATGAAAAATTTCAATTACTTAGAGAATTTCTTTGACGCGAAACGGTCTGTGAATAACGGCTATATAACGTCCTCTGAGAATGTCTCAATGATTGGAATGAGAGTTTAGAATACATAACCATGTATTCCTTAATCCGAAGTTTTCGAACATTGTTGATTGAGAGAAACCGGAGGAATTTGCTTTGCCAAGTCCGCGAACTGACGGAAATTCTTGTACCGAGAATTTCTGCTGGGATATTCCAAAAACTAGTTTGCGTGTAAGTCCGGGAACTCAGTCCGCAAACTGGCGAAAGTCTCTTTGCCAAGATTTTCTGCTGAGTTTGGAAAACTCCACCAGTTGTCTTAAGTTTGCGAACTTGTTTGTGAGCTTAAGAGGTTATGATCTAAAGACGTGCTCTGAACATGAAACTTAAATTACTAAGGAATGCTTTATGCATACCGTGGCTATAAAGTTCATGAGCCGATTCAATCGAATCGAATCATCTTTGTTTCAATTGCATCTTGTGTAGTTACATAAGATCTCATAGCAATTGAACAACTCTTTAACTAGTTCATTTGAGTCAATTGAACTAGTTATGGTGAAGAAGAACAAGGTTAATATGAAATGCTCATATGGTTAACCTTTTGGGTTACTATGTTGAACCAACATACACGTACACGTTTGGGCATGATTTTCACAAACCTAGTAAACGTCTACCCAAGTGTGTGTGACAAGCTAAGTTTTCGATCTAACGGTTGAGAAATATTAGCTTGAATCTAAATCAGGTTTTCATATAACGATGAATATGGATTGCTTTGTAACTAAGGCAAAACCCTGATTTGAAGACTATATAAAGGAGACATCTAGTATTGTGCAAAACTAATCCCCACACGTCTGTGTGATACTAGTGCGCTCTCTAGAGTCGATTCTCCTCTAACCTTTGGTTTTCTTCTCTAAAACCAGGTTAACGACTTAAATACTTCATTGGGATTGTGAAGCCAGACCGATACTACTTTTATCGTAGTTGTGTGATCTGATCTTGCATCTTCTATCGTACGAGTACAATATTTGATTGTCTTGAGATCGTGAGAGTTCTCCGATAGGCAAGATAAAGAAGTCACAAACATCTTCGTCTCACTGTTTGTGATTCCTCGACAAACCGCCTGTGTAGTCAGGAAGGATTGTAGAGAGGTGATTGATTAATCTAGGCTGTTCTTCGGGAATATAAGACCGGATTATCAATTGGTTTCTGTTCACATTGATTTCATATCTTAAGACAGAACAAAACCTAGGGTTTATCTGTGGCAGACAGATTTATCCTTTGATAGACTTTTCTGTGTGAGACAGATTTGTTTATTATCAAGTCTGCGATTTTGGGTTGCAGCAACTCTAGGTTGTGGGTGAGATCATCTAAGGGAATCAAGTGCGCAGTATCCTGCTGGGATCAGAGGCGTAGGAGTACAACTGTACCTTGGATCGGTGGGACACTGATTGGGGTTCAACTATAGTCCAGTCCGAAGTTAGCTTGGAGTAGGCTAGTGTCTGTAGCGTCTTAATACAGTGTGTATTCAATCTGGACTAGGTCCCGGGGTTTTTCTGCATTTGCGGTTTCCTCGTTAACAAAACTTCCGGTGTCTATGTTATTTCTTTTCCGCATTATATTTTATATAATTGAAATAATACAGGTTGTGTGTTCGTGATCATCAATTGGAAATCCAACTTTTGGTTGTTGATTGATATTGATTGATCCTTGGACATTGGTCTTTGGTACCGTCCAAGTTATTCCTTGTATTTGATAAAGACTCGCTATTAATTTTAGCTTGAGTAAAAATCAAATCAAGAGAGAGATATTAACTCCTTGAGATACTTTTATCTAGATTGAGTCTGATTGTCTAGTTGATTCTCTAGCAAAGTATTTCGGAGTTAGTCCATACAGATTGCTAAGAGAAATATTTGGTGGTGTTGTTAGACCCATGCTTTTTCAAACCATTTCGGGAAAAAAGTTAGGGTTAGACTCTTCAAGAATTTCAGTGAGATTCAATCACTGGATTTGGTTGGAATGATCTTAATGGAGTTAAACAAGTCTGGTAAGGTCCTTGGAATCGATTAAATTTTGATGGGATCGTAGAGTTGAAGCAAAACAGTGAGAAGTCTCGGAGTTACCTGCGATATTTTCTAGCAGAGTTTTGGGGAGTTTCGGGTGCGACTCAATGAAAAATTAGTAATGGTTTAGGCCTGTTTCGATCAAACGGGCTCGGAAATGGACTTTGACTCGAAGAATTGAGTTATCCACGAAGTTTTGGTAAAACAGAGAGGTGAGAAGAACACGAGTTTTTCTTGGGTTGGTTTGCTAAAGTCACGTGGAAATATCGTCCTGGCAAGAGTTTGACTCAACTAAGGGGTGTGTAGAAACGTGCTGAGATGCAGAAGATGCGGGATTGAGAAAAAAAAGGGAAGATATTTCCCATATCTGGAAGGAGAATAAAGAAGATCAAGCGGAGTTATTATAGAGACTTGATTCTTCTGCGAGGTATAAATAGGGTGTTGGGATCACAAAGAAGGGATATCGAGAGTTGGGGAGAAGAGTAGAGGATCGCAGAGCAGATTTTTCTGCTGCTGCAGAAAAGAAGAAGAAGAAGAACAGACTACACTACTATGTCGTTTAAGAACTGTCGCATATTCTCAGCTTAGCGACAGTTTTTCTACGACAGTTTCCATATATAGTTTTTCTGTAACAGCAACTTCAGCAACAAAACTTGAATTATATTGTAACGGTGGACTCTGTAACACCCTAAAAGCGTTGCAAAATCATTGTATAATTATTTTTCTTCAATAAAAACACATTTTGAGCTATGTTTCTATCTTTTGAGAGTGTTTTTACCATGAAGAGCTGAACCCCTACACTGGGTCGATGGAGGAATCCGAATTTCGTACATGGGTGAACTTATTCTATTCTCTATATGACTTTTGCACCAATTAAAATAGAATTATGATTTGAATTAATTAGTTATTATTTTATTTGATGGGTCATGCTTGCTTAGATATTTGATGTCCCATGCTTACGATTTATAACTAATATTTTGAGAATCTACTTTTGCAAAATAAGAGTCGATGTTATTTTATTTATTGAGCAATAATTGTTGAGAATAAATAATTGAGCCCTATGATATGAACTCGGTGGAATCCTAGTCCCAGTAACTCTCGCTTTTATTATTTTCATTAAATCCTTAAATTTAATCTTCACAAGCTTTAGAGTTCGAATCTTATTTACTACAACAACAATTAAAAATCCTATCATTTTGGCGCCGCCGACGCGAACTTGTTTGTAGATTATTTTTAGGTTTATTTTTATTTTGTACAATATTTTCATTTCATTTTAGATTTTTTTCTCCTTTTTATGCGTTTCTTTTTGTATTTCTTTTCAGGGACATTTTGAGGATGATGAATTCTTCGGGGGAGACGTCACTTAAGATGACACTGGCGGAATATAAGCTTAGAAAGTCAAATTATCAGAAAACCTCATCTGAGATGACGCTTGCTGAATATAAGCGTAGGCAATGGTATGGAGTTTATGCTCCACATGAGGTAATTGAAGAATCCCCACTAATGATATATGAGAAGTATTACAAATACACACCACTTAGTTTGGAACAAAGATTGAGAATTCCGGAATGCCAAAGATTATTTAATGATGATGATGATCAGTCTTGTAGTGACTCACTGTTCCATACAGAATATGTAGATGACCTCGTGGATGATTGTATAGATGATTTGCCTAATTTCATAGATGAATCCATCCCACAAGATAATTCACCCAACTTAGAGGTTGTTTCTAGACCCCTAGACTTCCAAAAGTTGCCTAATTTAGGTTTAGAATTGCGTGCTTCTAAAGTGTTGTTGGATTACTTTGCATCTAAGTACCTAGAGGACTTGCCTATTCCTGTTATCGTGCATGAACCAATTGATATTTCCCTAGTCCCAATAGTATGCCCATATTTTGTTCTATACTCACTTCCATGTGAAGTAAAAACTAGGTTTGGGGGTAATTCTCTATTTCAGACAGTTTCAATGTCACCATATTTTCATAGCATAATTGTGAAGCTGTCATTTGTAAATAATGTATTTTGGGTAGATCCCCAGATTTTCAGGCTGTTAATTTTTGGGGATCCATTTCTGTGCATTCCAGTAGGTATATTTATTTTATTTTATTTTATTTTTATATTGGTTTACTTTTTTGCATTTCCCATCTTAATTTTTGCGTTGGATGACACAATTGCATTGAGGACAATGTAATGTTTAAGTGTGGGGGAGAGATTAACTTTTTAGTTTATATTTTTCAGGAATTTCCAAGTTATGATCAGCTGTGTGGCGGGTATTTTTCATTTTTTCTTACATGTTATGACCAACTCTGTAGCGGGTCTTGAAAAAAAATAATTTTTTTTTTATGATTGATAGGGTTATGACCAGCTGTGTAGCGGGTCTTTTCTCTTTTCTTGCGTCTAAAAATAAATAAAATAAATAAATATATATATATATTATATGACCAGCTGTGTAGCGGGTCTCTCTCTTATTATATGACCAGCTGTGTAGCGGGTTTTCTTCTGTTTTGCTCGAGGACTAGCAAAATGTAAGTGTGGGGGAATTTGATAAGCACGCAAGTGCGACGCTTTTTCACCCATAATTACATTAGCTAGGCCTCATTTTATTGCTAATAAACTTCTTTTAAGTATTTTCTAGGAAATAAGTTCTTATAGAGAAATCAGCTCGAAAAGTGGTTTTTGGACCTCAGAAAAGTACTAAAGGCACCACAATTTTGGATAAGAACACCCCCGGAAATGTCCCAGAACAGTTGATAAAGGCACCCAGGAGTTTTTCACTATTCACAGCCCAAAAATACTCTTTCTACCCCACAAATTGCTATTCGCACCCTAAGAATTGCGAAATGTACCCCAGATTGCTAAAGGGACACTGAAATTGGTTAAGGGGAAGTCATCTTCAAGCTTTTGAATTTGATTATTTGGCGGGGAAATGGTTTTAATGGAAACAGAATTAGGGTTTGGAAATTGGGCGAGTTTTATGGAGACTAAAGGGCTGAAATTAAACGGGTTTGTTCTAATTGACCTAGCAGGACAGGTAATGGGCTTCGTTTCGATTGTAATTGGCTAGAGTGGTGGATTTAAAGTAAACCATTTCGGGGAACAAATTAGGGTTCGACTCTTCAAGAATTTCAGTGAGATTCAATCACTGGATTTGGTTGGAATGATCTTAATGGAGTTAAACAAGTCTGGTAAGGTCCTTGGAATCGATTAAATTTGGATGGGATCGTAGAGTTAAAGCAAAACAATGAGAAGTCTCGGAGTTACCTGCGATATTTTCTGGCAGAGTTTTGGGGAGTTTTGGGTGCGACTCAATGTCAGATTAATAATGGTTTAGGCCTGTTTCGATCAAACAGGCTCGGAAATGGACTTTGACTCGAAGAAATTGAGTTATCCACGAAGTTTTGGTAAAACAGGGAGGTGAGAACATGAGTTTTTCTTGGGTTGGTTTGCTGAAGTCACGTGGAAATATCAGCCTGGAAAGAGTTTGACTCAACCAAGGGGTGTTTAGAAACTTGCTGAGATGCATAAGATGTGTGATTGAGAAATAAAAGGGAAGATATTTCCCGTATCTGGAAGGAGAATAAAGAAAATCAAGCGGAGTTATTATGGAGATTTGATTCTTCTGCGAGGTATAAATAGGGTGTTGGGATCACAGAGAAGGGATATCGAGAGTTTGGGAGAAGAGTAGAGGATCGCAGAGCAGATTTTTCTGCTGCTGCAGAAAAGAAGAAGAAGAACAACAGACTACATTACTGGTCTGTCGTTTAAGAACTGTCGCATATTCTCAGCTTAGCGATAGTTTTTCTACGACAGTTTCCATATATAGTTTTTCTGTAACAGCAGCTTCAGCAACAAAACTTGAATTATATTGTAACGGTGGACTCTGTAACACGTTAAAAGCGTTGCAAAATCGTTGTATAATTATTTTTCTTCAATAAAAACACATTTTGAGCTATGTTTCTATCTTTTGAGAGCGTTTTTTCCATGAGGAGCTAAACCCCTACACTGGGTTGACGGAGGAATCCGAATTTCATACATGGGTCAATTTATTCTATTCTCTATATGACTTTTGAACCAATTAAAATAGAATTATGATTTGAATTAATTAGTTATTATTTTATTTGATGGGTCATGCTTGCTTAGATGTTTGATGTCCCATGCTTACGATTTATAACTAATATTTTGAGAATCTACTTTGGCAAAATAAGAGTCGATGTTATTTTATTTATTGAAAGATAATTGTTGAGAATAAATAATTGAGCCCTATGATATGAACTCGGTGGAATCCTAGACCCAGTAAATCTCGCTTTTATTATTTTCATTAAATCCTTAAATTTAATCTTCACAAGTCTTAGAGTTCGAATCTTATTTACTACAACAACAATTAAAAATCCTATATATCAGTTAGTGATATTTGACTTGAACTGTTTCATTCCCTAACGTATCTTTCAAATCGTGCATATTGAAAACATAACTGCGAAGCATGAATGATTACACTCTAGTTAGACATAGTATTAAGGAATACAATACGAGGTTTATTGCTTAACCATTAAACTTTGTATATAAGATATCGACATAATCGTTTGAATGCTATTGTGATTATGTATGGGTATAAGGTGAAGATTTCATCCTAGGAAACAATGTTTTACATTTGTTTAAAGGAAGTAAATTTATGAACTTGTTTTGTGAATCGAAATGGAAATCGCTAGGCATTATTGGTATTGTTATTCATTGCATAGATTTTGAACTACCAATATGTGTTAGTATAACCGCTAATGACTTGTTTATGTTCTTGGTAAAACTATTCACAAAGGCCTGACTTTTGTATTGGTATGACTTTTATTAGTGAAACCGATTAAGTAATCACCTGAGATGGTATGATCGATTTAGTGTTATTGGTATGACCAACTCTAGGCAAAGGGGAACCGATCCTAGTAAGAAGTGCAACCTATCACAAAAGGGGAATCGATCCTTGTATGAGGTGCAACAAGTTTTTAGTAGAAAGGGGAACCGATCCTATGGACATGTGCAACAAGTACAAGTTAGATACCATATATATGTGGGGAACTGATCCTAGTATCTAGTCAACTGAATTTTGGTAACTAGCGTGACTATGCAAACTACTCACATGGAGGTAGAACCGAAACTTGTTTTGGTAGAACCGCGAAACCCATGTTTGGTGATTGAGTGTTCTTGATCAATCACGTAGTTCTTGAAGGTCAGATGAACCAATTCTAAACTTGTTTCGAAGTGTGGCAAATCGGTTTCAAGATTATAAGTATGAAAGAGGACTTACAAAGTAAAGATGTCGACATACTTTGAACATGTGAAGTAACGCTTATCTATAATTGTTCAAAGATATTCCTTAATATCTAAAGGAAAATCCTTGATCGGAAAATAAGTTGAGAATCTTTTATTTAAGTTCTTTAATTTTATTTTTGGAAAATGAAAATTATTAATGTGTATTTACTAGTTGGAGATTTTAGGTCATTATTTGGACAAAGCATTTCCAGGAATTATGGAAACCGAATTTGGAATATATTGCATATCTTGAGAATATTTTCGGTTTTGGAAATTCCTTGGTGTCCAAACTTCTTTGTATATAAATATCAAAGTTTGAATTTCGTGCAAACTAATCCTCAGAGCCAGCAAAACTACCTCAGTTGTGTTGTTACTGGTGAAGCCGCCTATTCGGAGAGGAAAGTAACCTAATTAGGCGAAATCTCTTACGGCCGGTCGGTTTAAAGACTTCTTTGGGATTGAGAAGATTTATTAGTACCGTTGGTGGGAAATTAGATAATTGTGGTTTATCTTTTGTTTTCGATTTGATTGACTAACGATGGTTGAACTTTGATTGCACCTAGTTTGTTTATGCTTAAGAATCTTCTCTTCTGATATAAGATTCACTCAAAATAGATCAAAGTTTCGACGGGGATATTTAGACTGTTTGTAGATCTAAAGACGTCTTGTGATAATCCATTGTTAACAGACTCCGTTCTGTGCGTGATTGATAACAAGAGATTCAAGTTGATTGTGTGCAGGTGTTTATTGAAGACTAAGAAGATTTGAAGACAAAGAAGACTTTGAAGATTTCTGATTTGGGTTCATAATCTTTGGTGTGCACAACACTTGTTTCGGTAAAAGAGGATTCAACTATAATCGGTTTATGCTTGTAGTAGATTGGATTGATTAGTTGTATAGATCGTCATCAATACGATTCTTTGTGATTCAAAGTATTGATTGCAAAATCTTAACAATTACTTTGGTAGTTGTAGATAAGATAGATCTAAGAACCTGACAAAGGAGTTTATTGAGATAAACAAAAGAGCCTTTTGTCGAACTCACATCACTTGGTTGAAAAGAGTTGATACCAAACAGATTTGTTGTTCCTTTACTGTTTCGAATACGAACCAAAGGAATTGTTCCAAGTACGTGAATTATTACAGGTCGGAGGCGTGGGAATACAACAGAACTAGGTGAACTATAGGTTTAGTTGCTTGGTCTCAACTATACGAAGTTGGTTTGATTTTGTATAACGCCTTAATTGAGAGTATTCAATTCTGGACAAGGTTTGGGTTTTTTCTGCATTTGCGGTTTCCTCTTTAACAAAATCTTGTTGTGTCATTTACTTTTATTTTCCGCAATTATAATTGTTGTTATTATAATTTAAAGTAAATTACACAAACGTTAATTCCTATTTACTTGATAGTAATCCTATTGTGTTTGGTTAAGTCCGAACCTCTTATCAAGTAAACATACTTTCGTTGTTGTATTGTCTCGATCTCGTATCCATAGATGATCACACGAAGTGTGAACCGATTTGTTGTACTGTCTCGACTCAGTCCATAGACAATCGCTTTCGGAGAAAGGACTTATAGGTGGAAATTTTTTAGATTGAGGTATATTTGGGTACCTTCGTCTTTTCATTAGTAATGCATGAGAATTTATGGTGGGGAATATAACATCGATAGAGCGGCTCGACAAATGGGTCTTGATCAGTGTGTTCCAGATGTTCGGAAGGAAAAACCATCAGTCAACCAAATCAAAACCTCTCTAGATTGCACACACTTGAATTGGCGTGAGTATTTGTACCCTTGCTCCGACCGGGTCGCCTATGCAACTCCAGGTTATGTAACCTTTTGGAATCACTTCTTCGTTTACATGCTTTCACAATGGATGCTCGGATTCCGGTGCAAGAACCTCCCTCTACTGAGATGGTTTCCAAGAGGCCAAGGCTGAAACATCTTTCTAGTGGTGATAAGAGGAAAGTACTTCCAGATGTTCACAAGTAAGTATTCTTTATATGACTTTTATGAAGACATAATGATGTATCTTAATTTTATCAATTTTACCAGAGGATGCTCGTACAGTAAGAGCTCGAATCGACGAAGACTTCACGGAAATGGAAGAAAGTCTCCGAGGCGGAGAACTCAGGACTAGGAATTATAGGATGATAGCGAATAGTGTGCAGTCCCCAGCCGCTTCTTTGGTGAGTTGTTAGCACTTCTCTTATCATCACGGTTTTCTTATCCGTGTGATTAGGATCCGAAAAAAATATTGTTAATTTATTTCAGAATTTTCCTCCATCGGTCATTGACGGTTCATCTTGCTCCCACACACACAATTCAGGAATCCAACACTAATGAAGAAGTCGATGTAAGTATTTTTTCGTATAATCAATCATGATACTTCTTAAATAATAATAATGATTGTTGCGGATATATCCAGGAGAATATTGTCGTGAAGATCAACACGGTCATGCCGTTCACTCGTCTTCGAACGGTAGTGAGAAAGAGAATCCTCAAGAATTGGGACCAAATGGAGGTAATGGTGCTCCCAATGTTACTGCCGACCATGTTAATCTTTCGAACGACTTGGAGACTCCTCAAGTAAGTATCCATTTTGTATTCTCTTCATAGAATTATAATATTGCTGATTTGTTATGAATAGATGAGAATTCTTATGAATAAATGAAAAGTTTTGCCGAAATACGTCACCAGAAAATTCAGAACCCAATCTTTTAGCAAAAACACCATAAAATCTTCATCCGATGTCGGATTTTCATGATCTGCCCATGTATCCTCATGCCTAGGAAATTTCCTAGCTTTTTCAAAGAAGCTTTTTTAATTTAGAGCACGTTTAAGGTCCGAAAGTGGCGAAACAGTGAACTTCCAGGAGACTTTCAGAAAATTTTCAGCTGGCATGTAGTCCAATGTTTTGGCCACATCTTCGCTCGTTTATCAGATTGCTATGGAATTTTGATATGTTGTAGAGAACATCCATACAAGAATTGAATATTACTAAACCTTAGGATCCTTACGATTTGCTCCCAGTTCGTCGTCTTATACAGGGAAGTGTAAAATCTCCTCAGACGAGTTTGTTGAAAAA
Organism: Papaver somniferum; assembly: GCF_003573695.1. NCBI lineage: Eukaryota > Viridiplantae > Streptophyta > Magnoliopsida > Ranunculales > Papaveraceae > Papaver > Papaver somniferum. Next base: position 144,262,973 of record NC_039366.1, on the reverse strand, counting down.
CGTGTTTTATGACTTTCACACTATTTGCTCATGTCTTGAACATATAGTAAAGAACTTAGATAGTATTAGTTCATTTACATGCTGGATTTTATGATTGAATTTTGATTTTTATGATTGGAGCGTCCTAAGCTCATGTAATCTTCATATTAGGTGCCAAATGCCGAAGTTGAGAATAATGGAGTCAATGATGATTCAAACCATAAGGTGAATCGAGTTGATGATGCTACCATCTATATACCTCAATGCCATGAGGATGTTGTTACTGAAGTTTTAGAGGAGAATGAAGCTCAAATCATCATCACTTCTGAGGTAGAAGAAACCGGACCCATAATGGAAGAGACTGCTCCAACAATAGAAGAAATTGTTCCTACGACTGCTGAAGTTGCTCCAATGATTAAGAACCGCATAATAGTGCATGAATACCCTAATGCGGGGGTTGTCTGTGATCCCTCATTCGGTGAATTACTCTCATATCATACATTAGTTAGTGGATTTAGTGTTCCCATAGGGTATACTTCTATGTATGAGAAATTGTGGAAAATGTACGGTCACATTGTTGTTGCCAAGTAACCAAAACGCAGTTACTTCTTGACAATGCAAGTAGGAACTATCTTGCGTGTCATAGATGATATACAGACCAGGGCGAGATATACTGTTACTTAAGATGTACTCTTTGATTGGGAGTACAACTTGAAGAAATCTGAAGAACTTGGTTTCAACTTGAAGTGGATTCATCAAAGGATCAACAACATCAAGGGCACAGTAGAGAATAATATACCTTTTACCAGTGATGTTGTGGTGGAGAAAATGGCTAAGATTGCTGAATTCACTGAAAAACTGGAGTTGGAAAAAGCGGCCTTGCAAGTCTTAGAGAATGCATAGAAGCAGGAATCTTATTTTCCCGGCTTCCTCTAGTTTTCCTTTCCATAATTTCTTGAACCTTGAACTTCTGAGACATGTGAGATTTTATTTTGGTTTTGAATAAGTGAGTGATTGAGGATTTTCTTTTGGAATTGATAAATATTTTCTTAGAATAAAAGAACTCTGATAAATTGTTGAATTCAAATACTGAATGCAAGTATTGCAAGCGTTTTGGAGGAATTGAAAATACAGGTGAAAGAAAATCCTAAAATGCAAACGTTAGGTGTCTTGAGCGTTTGTTTCTAACATAAAGCACCTAGGGCGCTGAATGCCCCAGGCGTCAAAAGTTTTGAGCCAATTCTCGTGAAATACTGGTACACTTGTCTTGCCCTTCATATCAGCCAATTTGTAGTATCCTCCAATTGTCGACTTAGTAATCCTAAAAGGCCCTTCCCAGTTAGAGCTCCTTGTGGAATGGAGATTACGTTTAGTTGTCTTGAGAACTAAATCCCCTTCATGAAACTTGTTAGGTTTGGTTGCTCATGCCCTGAATATCCTCTGCTGGTTTGGAATTCCTCGTACAGTGGGATTCCATGTTTGTGGAGCTTTCCAATCCTGCGGCACATATGGACACTCATGCAAAGGAGAGTACTTAGGATAGTGATTGTTGTGTTCGTCCATTATTCCAGACATGAACATATCAGTTAGACGCTGAATTCGTAGAGGCTCCGCTTCTAAACATTTGGTGTAATATGCTGAGGCGAGACTACCACTCATAACGTTTTGGTAGGAGCTTTGTTATGGTAAAATTGAGTCCCCGGACCAGGGTAGCATATTTGAAAGTTGATAATATGGACGGATGAGGGGAAATAAGACTTGCCTGAGTACGAAATCTTTTGACGAATTCATGTGCGCTCTCTTCAGTTTTTTGTGTAAGTCCTATCAAGGCTTGAACTTTCCCCAGATGTTCGAATGATGGATCATCCTTTATTTCTTATGAATCCGAGCTTTCTTCAACAGAGTAATGTGTAGCTGAAGGTGTTGTAGTTACCTTTCCAGCATGAATCCACGTCCGTCCGAGGACCATGTCATATCTTGGATCTTCTCTGATTATATGAAATTTGGTTTCCGCCTTGTTTGAACCAACTTTCATCTTGAGAAAGATGTAACCATATGCGTCTCTGAATATTCCTTCGTGATCTTTGACTGAGACAGAAGCATGAGTGGCTTTTTGTCGGGTGATGCCTGCAGCTCTGAGAGTTTTCAAAGGAATGATATTAACAGCAGTGCCAACATCGACCAACGCTCACTTGAATTAATTTCCTTTGAGATTGACTGTGGTGAGCAGTCCCCAGTCATACATCTCTTTATCAGTGACTGGAGATTTAGAGAGTGTTTCCGGAATGGATAGTCGTTTCCCAGACACTATATGGTTCAAAGCCGCAAACATGTCCATCCTTTGAGCCTTTGACAAATAAAGCAATTCGCAGATATGATCGATCAATGATTGAAATGCTTCTTTGACTGGTTGTCCGGAGAGTGTGAAGGTTCCGATTAGGAGAGGATTCTTGCATAGCAGCAGGATATGGAGGTTGATGACGATGAAAAGATGATGCTTTGTCTTTACCTCGATCCTCCATGAAGCGTTCCAGGTCTTCACGAGTGATGAAGCCTGCTGGTTCCTTTGTTAGTGAGTTATCTGCATCCTTGTGGACTTCATCGTCGTCTACTGCATGGATTGGAGTGACTTCAGGATCAGCAACTGAAGATGTTTCTTTGGATTTTCCTTTCTCCTGAAATTTCTCTGACATCTTGTCAGTGAGAGTTTTGAGGTAATTGCACAACTCCTTCTAAGTATTAGCCATATCAATCTGATTTTTGGCAAGAATTTTCTTGCACCTCCATGAGATCGCCTATGGTAGGTGGATTTTCTCTGATTTCTTCAGGAGATCGTCCGAAGAGAGGATTGCTTCCAATGTTGGTTTGCGGAGGAGTGGTATCAACAACACCGATATTGGAAGCGGGAGTGGTCTCTGGAGTACCACCATTGTTGCTAGTGCTAGCATTGTTTGAGTTAGGATTTGTAACTGAACCTGACCTAAGATCAACCATTTTGTGAAAAGTTTGAGATTGCAACCGAGAGACTATGGTCGCCAATCTGTAGATGGGGAAAACAATTTGCTATTTTTTTAGGGAAGTGAAGAGACGACCGTGCGGACGAGACTCCTCAACCGAGCAAACTGCTTAATCTCAAACAGATGCACTGCACGGGAGTGCTTTGAGTTCGAGAGATCAATCTGTAGGACTCCGGCCTAAACCAAGTCAATCGTCGTTCCAAAGTAAATTCGGTCACGAAGAGGGAGATGGGTCGATCTGTAGGAGGGAAGCTGAGAAGTGTATGAGATCAATGATGATCAAGTGAATGTGTTGTGGGTTTCTGCAAATGATGAACTGCTGGGTTCGAATAAGTTCTGGTTGATTGATCGAATTCTGGAGAGTGATTGCTCGAATCAGAATTCTTCTGTTTTTTCTGTCTATTGTTCAATCATGGACTCAGAGACTTATTTATATTGCTAGAATGTAAACACATTGATCTCCAATAAGTGTGACAGTTACTCTAGTGAAAGAGTGGGAAAGTGGGAAATCGTGGTTTCACCAGTTCCTCGTACATGAGAGGGTTGGTTTATTGTCCACCCACTACTTTGCTAACTCCCTCAACCGCTTTCACGACTTACCCATATTTCTCATCGTGGATGAACACACGTGTTGTAGGCCACCAGAAAAAAACCCTAATGGATATCCCCCATATGACGTGATTGATGTCTCACGAACGTGGAGTCTGCAAAGCAGACGTGTATTTGATTAGTCAGTCGTTGACTTGATTAGACGATGGGTCTAAGTATTGTTCAGTCGAGCATGATTTTTGAATGCTTTAGGATTCATGAATCGAACATGTCTGCTGGGACGTATAGTTCTTGAATGAAATGAATGATGTTGATATTGCTCGTCTGAGCAAATATTGTCCGATGAATATTGATAGTTGAATCAATGTTCGAGCATCGGTAAATTACTGAATATTATTGATGGTTTGATCAATATTCGGACAATTGAGCAATTATTGCTCATTCGATAAGTTACTGAATATTAGTTTGATCAATATTCGAACAACTGAACAAGTATTGCTCATTCGATAAATTACTGAATATTGATAGCTGAAAAAGCGGGGGTACAACAACCACACCCAATATTTCGATTAGCAATCTGTATGGACAAACTCCAATATACTTTCAAGATAATCAACTAGACTCAATCTTAATAAAGTATATCAAAGAGTTATAATATCTCAATCTCTCGATTTAATTCTTGCTCAAGCAAATATAAATCTGCGAGTCTAAATAAATACAAGAGAGATAACTTGGATGGTACGAAAGACCAATATCCAAGTGTCAATCAATGTAAATCAACAACCAAAGGTTGGATATTCTAATTGTTGTACTGTCTCGACTCAGTCTATAGACAATCACTTTCGGAGAAAGGACTTATAGGTGGAAAAGTTTTAGATTGAGGTATATTTGGGTACCCTCATCTTTTCAATTGGTATCAGAGCAGGCAAACACGAAAAGATCTAACAATCTGTGTTTGGTGCGATCCATCCTATAAGAAATTGAATCTAATGGTCGATTCAGTTAACGTAACGACATGATTTGACTACTTCAAAAATTTGTGGTGGAAGACACGGATGAAGTATGTAATACTCTTGTTCCTAAATGTTTTAGGGATTGGATTTATGTTCATGTATGTCTTGAGAGGCTTACATAATCACTAGGATGTCATAGAATTGTATATCATTGTCCTGGATATTAACATGCTTAGTAACAATGGTACAATACTCTATGAAAAAGGTTTTATCTCGAAAATACATAAGATTCCTCTCAGAATTTTTCATTATATGAACCATGGATATTGCGTTCTAGAAAAATCTGGAATCTTAAATGTATTTTGGATGAACTACCAAAGTATATATATGTACATTTTCAGAGCTAAAACTGTCAATGTATCGCCGTCTAGGATGCGACTTATGGAAAATATGTAATCCTACAAGGAATGAGTTTTCAGTTCATAATTCTATTAACAATGGATTGCTTCATACACATCACAACTGTTTTACTGAAGCAAGTGATCTTTTGAAATATTACCGGGTTTATGATTCTGATGGCATCTTTAAGAAATATCATATTTTGTTCAAATTATCTTTGTATACTCTAATAGAAAATTCTTGAGTAAACTTCAAGTAATAATATCAAATTCTGGTAATAAAAGAGTAAACAGACCTTTGGACAAAAACATGGAATCAATCCTAAATAAAGATCCAGTCCATGAAAAAACGATTTTCCAAAAGAAAGACCTGGATATAAAATCGGAATTGTATCCCCACAAGTCTCGGTTTCCGATTTTGATAGTATTTTCTAAAACTAGTTATTTCCGGTCTTCAATATCAATTCTTCCTATAAAAGATAAGCTCTTGCTATGTGTTCAAACATATTGGGGAAGATTGGTCGAAACCGTAACTAGGGTTTTTCATATTTTTGCAAATATGGGAAAAAGAAATCAAGAACCAAACCAGCTGATGATCGAGTCAGGATTGATGATATTGATAAGATCAGATTTCCTAACAGTATTGAATGATTTTGCTCTTTTTGTTGACAACTCTTGTTTCAGGAAATACGAAACTCTCAAGGGAATGGAATTTACCACTGAAAAGAAATTTGATCCAGATGTCCAAGATAAGGATTATGTGAAGTTTGTTCAAGATCGAAACTGGGGAAAACTTTTTGGTTTTGAAAAATATTCACCTGATATGTTAAGAGTTTTTTATGCAAATATCCATAATATTGATCATAAAAAACTTTCCTTTGTTACTCTTGTTGGTCGAGGAATCTAATATGTTGATCGTAACACAATATCTAATGCTATTAATTACAATAAGGAATGTAATCACTTGATTACTAGAGTTGAAATTGAACAGGGTACCATTTCAACACATCTCATTGGAAGATCAACAGAATGGGAAAGTGGTAGACTACCAACAAAAGATATACCCTTCCACCTAAGGGTATTCGGTAAACTTGCTTTAGCTACCCTATTTGCAAGTACAAGAGATAAGTCAGTTTGGGATAAGGATTTTGCTGAATTCGTCTATTTCCTGTTGAAAGAAGACTCTCAAATTGATCTCTGTGGAATTATTGTTATCCAAACGATCAAAATCTCAGATTCTATTTCCTCACAAGGAATAAAGAGGCACCTCGGTTTTCCATGTATAATCACATAAATTTGTGAATTCATTGCGGGAGATGACGTTGATGAAATGAGGAGCATTACGACTGTCTCTAATAAAACTATAAGTCAAATGATTAGGGGAAAACTCACAATGATGTTGTTAAAACAATTTCACCAAATTCTATGAACAAGTCTCTTCTAGGTCATCTTGAAAATATCGGTAAAAAACTTGACTGTTTTCAGAAACAGCTGGGCTTTGCTGCTCGAAAAGATCCAGAAACTCTTGAAGGAATTCAAAAAATTGAATCAGAGTTTTGGAACCAAGAATCGGAAATTGAAGAAGAGCGTCAAAAAACACTTGGTCACGAGAAATGTTCTTCCCAATAACTGAGTTGCAAAGGAAAATAGACATCAATTTTTGATTTCTTTCAATGATTGTATTAGGTCTATTATGAATAAAACTATCTTATTATGAATAAAATTATTTGATTTATAATTTTTCTTGTGATAGTTTTTTATTTACATAGCTTGTGCTTTAATGCTTTATATTATTGCTATGTATGTTTATGGGATGTTTGAATTCGGTTTTACTACCTTGATATTCGATCTCATAATGTTGTGAACCCTTATGGTTTGGGTGACTTTTTGGTTTAGAAGGATTAATTCATAGCCCATGTTGGTAGGCTTTATCAAAGAATCATGAAGGGTTCTGATTGAAACAATGTGTGAAAAAGTCACAATATGTTGAATCATTTGGTTTAGCATAAAAGCATATGTGTTTCGGGGTTTTTAATTTTTACTTGCAATAGTTAAAAACCGGTTTTCAACCTTTCTGTGGTAAAGGTTGGTTGTTGTTATTCTTTTGTTTTGCATAAGAATGACAACATAATGATATTTCGATATTAATTCTCCCTGGAAGAAGATGCAAACATATTGGAGAAGAGGATGCGAAATTTTAGGTAACAATCTTGTTAGTTAATTGTTTTCCTGTTTAAGAAAAGCCTGATTTCATTGCGTATATCTATTGCTTTTGCTTAACAAAATTTCGGTACAATTGATGTTTTATTCCATTATGTGTGTATGGATGTGTGTGCGATTCAATTGGTTCCGATTAAGAAAAACTATTCTTGTCTTATTTTATTGTGTGGTATCAATTGTTTAGGCTTAAAAAATTTCGGTGCAATGGTGGATCAATATTGATAGCTGGATCAATATTCGAGCAATTGAGCAGGTATTGCTCATTCGATGAATTGATAAATGTTGATAGATGGACCAATATTCGAACAATTGAGCAAGTATTGCTCATTTGATAAATTATTGGTAGCGTGACCAAATAATTAAAATATTGGTAAGGACCATATTGTATAATTAATCCAGATGCTGATTGCTGGATAAAATTATTAGTGTTTGAACTTGGTCAGAATTATGATTTGTGGAGCGTTTGTTCGAAACCCTAATTTTTGATCATTTCGTCAATTGATGAATTACTGAAAATAGGTGAGACCGACCACATGGGATTGTGAACGACCATGTGGTGCTGAAGTGCTCGAATGAGAATGCACCAGTGTCTTTTGTTGACCGGTTGGTGAAAGAATGATCAAATGCTGGTGTTGATCATTTATTAAGAATATTTCTCGTGTGAGCGTTAGGTAATAAAACCTAATGATGAAGAGATGGGGACCGACCAAGAGGGCATGGAACCGTCCATTGGTGGTCGTGGGACCGGATGACGGTCGTTTGAGCGAGTCTCAAGTTGGTTAGAGAGAGTTTGGACCCAATATGAGCAATTAATAGCAAATTAGGTCATAATTGTGAATATGTGTGGGACCGGATCATTGCAAGCCTTAGGGCCGGCCTTGGTTGGTCAAGCCAACGTGCCCGTGTCACCGCGGTGTCCTTGTCTCAGTCGTGAGAGTTTTTGTATTTTCTGACGAGCGATTGAGCAGTATTTTGGATTTTCAGAAGAGTTTGATCTTGACTGAAATTCTCAATTTTGTTCGAATGAGAAAGCAGAACTTTGCTCATGTGACTGATATTTTGAGAATATTAAAATAATAATATTTTAATTTTTTTACGTGAGAAGCCTAGTCGGTCGTGTGACCATTTGACTTTTTGGCTTTTCCATGGTTTGAGCAATATTTGAGAAAATATTGAAAAACTAGGGTTTTCGCTCAAACGATGGAGTTCCATGAGATGATGGAAAAAATAATATAAGAAAATAAGGAATTGTGAGGTGTGGGACCGTCCACGGCTAGGGCATGGCCGGCCGGCTAGGTAGCCCGGTCTCGTGACACCTTTCCCTATTTTTGTTTGATAAAAGTATGGAAAATTGAGAGTTTCTCTTAAATGAGGGAGTTTGCTCAAATGAGGGTATCTCTGTGAGATGAGGGAGAAAAATAAAATAAAATAATGGAGAGGGGGACCGGCCACGACGACATGGTCGGCCGGCCGGCCGGTGGGTCCAGTCCCGCGCCTCTCATTTATTTTATTTAATATTGTTTTTTCTCTACCAGTCGCTTGTTCGTCCATACTTTAATCGTTCATTCGTGCGTTTGGGTGCTCGTTTGCGCATCATTGTCAGTACACTTGCACCATTTTCTCAGGACTTACTCGATGATGGTCAGACGACCAATTGTTGTATATTTATTACTAATTCATGAAATTCATCTGGGAATAATTCATGAAACAGAGTAATAAAATGAGTTGAGTATCTATTACTAATCCATGAAATCCAGCCAGTGGATTCATGAAACGGATTAATGAGATAAAATAAATTATTTTCTAGGAATTCAGTCGGTGAATGTCACGGTAGAATTAATCTATTGTAGAATCGAGATATGAGATAGTTGGAGCATCATACTCGTTCTGAAAGGTGTATAGTCAGGGAACAACGTGCAGCGTCGACGTCCTGAAGGCTTTTAACCCTCCAGCAAACAATTATGTCCAGAGAGCCGCCTAAATCTATACGCGGTCTCTCTACATAGTCCGGGAACAACGAGTGTCGTCTACGTCCTGAAGGCGTCAAGCCCTCCGACAAACAATTATGTTCAGAGAACCACCCAATCATTCTTCTATGTATAGCGGGGTCTCCCTACGTAGTCAGGGAATAAAGAGTATCGTCGACGTCCTAAAGGCGTTAAGTCCTCTAACAAACAATTATGTCTAGAGGACCGCCCAATTATGTTATTCTACGTAGAGGGCATGATGAAATGTGCAGCATCGAACGCTCAGCTGGGAGGCCTTTCGAGAAACATATTCATCGTGGCTCTGAGAGGAATGTTCGCTCTATCAGAGATCGTGAAACGGTTCACGGATCGTAAAACACGAATCGTCACATGCATTCCTGAAGCCGGGTCAGAAATATGCAGTATCATGATTTTACGATTTTAGCCCTTGTCGAGAATTCACTATCAATATTAAGTCCCCTGCTTAGTGAGGGACAGTCATGTTCCGCAGTAAGCATTAGATGGCGATTTTCCAGTAAACGGGATAAGCAGTCGGACTTAGTCGTACAAAGGCATTTTCAGAATCCTTGATTTGCTCCAATGATGTCATGTACGAGCAAACAATGGGTAAGGACCTTGACAGTATGATAGAGTGTCATACCGTGAGCACGGAGAGATGAAGCACCGCTGATTTGGACAGTCAGGCGTTCAGTTTTGGTTGGTTTAGCGTTTGCGGGCCCAGGCCCAAAAAGGAAATCCATGTTTTATTAGGTTTTATGGAAATAAAATTGATATAAAAGAGAAGAATCCCTAAAGTTTTATTTTTCTTTCACCAACCGACCACCCTCTCTTTGATTTACTCACACCCGAGCAGAGGAGATTTTTTTTTCACCGGAACAGCAATCGCCGACCGTTGTCGACCACCGTCCGGCCAAGTTCCGGCCGGCGCCGACCAGGTAAGTCCGATTTTTTTTCTTTTTTTTTGTTGTGATCTTAGTTTTTCATGAGTTGTTCAAAACAAAATTTCATGTGTGCATGCATGCTTAGGTTTTATGGAAATTTATTTTAGCAAATAGACGTTTGTCCGTCCGTCGGTTTAGGAAACGGATGATAATCCCTAATATGAAAGAATTATGCATATATTTTGAAATAGGCATGTGTTCAGTGACAAAATTTTGTTTATGAACTTTCATGAAAATCAAAATTTTATTTTCAAAGCATGAGTTTTCACATAAATACTTCTTTTAGGAACGTACGCTCGTTCGCTAGTGAAAGTAATAAATAATGATTCCTAGAATTAGAGAGATTTTTGAAATAGACCTGTGTCTAATGATAAAATTTTGTTTGAGAATTTTCACTGAAACAAAATTTATTTTGTAATATGTAGACCCTTGCAAAATAGAAAAAAGACCCATTTGACAAACAAACGTTCGTTTCGAGCGACTTTTTTTTTACGTGAGTTATTAAATCACGAAAATAATTTTTTTAAAAATTTACGTGACTTATTCAAGTTTTTTTTTTATTCATGACTCAAAATTTATGTAAAATCAAATTTTGATTTTCAGCAATTTTTAGAGGTAAACAATATTTGATAAAATGTTGTTTGTATGGATTTTGTGATTTGTCAGTGTATGCACAAAAACCAAAAAATGTTCACCCGGTGAGAGTTGCTCACATGGTGAAAATTATGTGAATCGTTCACATGATAGGAGTCTCGTGAATTTCTAATAGTTTTATGAAAATCATTTTATGATTTCAAATAATGAATTTTTATTCGCCTCTGCAGGTTTTAGGAAACGAACAAATTCTAGAGATTTTGCGTGATAATCACTACAACTAGTGAAATTTTAAACAGGTAAGAGTTAAATGTTACCATTTTTGAAGATGCACATTTCCATTCCATGATCTATTGGTTTGTTGAATGATGTGTTGAAGTATAAATGTTGTATGGATGTCACAACAACCTTTCAAAGATGATTGATTCTCATGATGGTAGTTCCAAAGACGATGCTCCCAGGGATGATGCTTTTAGGGATGATGCTTCCACCGATGCAACTTCATAAAATGGCACCTCTGTAGATGAAACTTCTATTGACGAAAAAGAATAAGAAGAAACAGTTGGACTAAAGAATGTTCCAAACACTGATGACAGTTTCTTTGTGGTTCAATATAGACCTGAAAAACGTCTTCCAGGTTCCTCGTTACGACTCCTTATAGATCCAATGGATATTGTTCAGAGAAAATTGGTGTCTCCTCGAGCGACTGTTCGATTTTGTCTACACGGAGGACATTATGTTGCTTCACATATAGACTTCAAGATTTCTCAAAAGCCTTTGACAGATTTCTCCGGATGGGCAAGACATATGTTGGGGTAGACTCATGTGAGAACCATGTTGGACTGCGCACAGGAGACACGAGCTATCCAGTCAGCTGGGGAGTTGTCGATTTATCATGACGTGAGAGGTATCGTAGCTTTGATTGCTCGTTGGTGTGTTCCTACTCATACTTTCATATGCAGGTGGGAAGAATTTACCATCACTTTAGAGGATGTGGTTGCTTTATTGCATCTTCCAGTCACGGGTAATTTCCCTACACCACTTTCGGCAGATGAGAATGCAATTTCTGATGTCTTGACAGCTACAATGAATGTTATTGACAAATTATCCAGCAAGTCTTGTTATTCTCAATGGTTGAGGCACTGGTGGCCGAGAGATAGAACTCCTAAAAGACCTGTGGATGGTATATTGAACATTGCTGCTTTCTTGTGCATGTGGTTGTCCCGAGATGTATTTGAAGATAATCGAAACTTGCTGAAACCATTCGTGATTTCTTTCGCTATTAAGATAGCTCAAGGTGAGAAACTTCTTGTTGGTAGTCTGTTCCTGGGTTTACTATTCTCCAATTTGGACTCCTTGTTCGTGGATTCCAGTGTTTCCAATGGCTCCGTGAAAATTGAAACATATGCCAATACAATGTTTCTCCAAGCTTTATGGTGGGAGCGCTTGAAGAATTATGCACCAATTCCTCGTAGCATCATGCAAGGATTGAATGCTGACGCTCGTTATGTTCTTTCTGAGAAGGATAAAGCCAGAATTATGCGTTGGTCTACAAAGAAGCCTCGAAGCAAGACACGCTTCACTAGTGTTTTAGATAATGAGCATGAGTTTAATTTCCGTCCTTGGGTGTCGATTCCTCCTTTGGTCTCGCAGTTGATCACTTTCAATGACGCTGAAGAAAACATTACTTTGGAATCGGGTGCAGACCTGAGTGATGGTGAGAGATCCTTCATACTGAGTTGTACTCATGGTTACTTAGCAATAGTTGTTAGACCATAGCTCGGTTGAACCCACCAAGTGTTGGCATGTCAAGTTTGGTTGTCATATTTTAGTGAGCATAAACTCATTTAAAGGGTCGCTTGATTATGTACTAGAGTCAACTTCGTATAAGTTAGCTTGAAAGTATTAGGATATGAGACATTACAAGTATTGCGAAGACTTGAAGAAGTAAGGATCTACAACGACAACATCATCCTTCCACTTGAGGTTAGTGATATTTGACTTGAACTATTTCATTCCCTAACGTATGTTTCAAATCGTGCATATTGAAAACATAACTGCGAAGCATGAATGATTACACTCTAGTTAGACATAGTATTAAGGAATACAATACGAGGTTTATTGCTTAACCATTAAACTTTGTATATAAGACATCGACATAATCGTTTGAATGCTATTGTGATTATGTATGGGTATAAGGTGAAGATTTCATCTTAGGAAACAATGTTTTACATTTGTTTAAAGGAAGTAAATTCATGAACTTGTTTTGTGAGTCGAAAGGGAAATCGCTAGGCATTATTGGTATTGTTATTCATTGCATATCTTTTGAACTACCAATATGTGTGATTAGTATAACCGCTCATGACTTGTTTATGTTCTTGGTAAAACTATTCACAAAGGCCTGACTTTTGTATTGGTATGACTTTATTAGTGAAACCGATCTTAAGTAATCACCTGAGATGGTATGATCGATTTAGTGTTATTGGTATGACCAACTCTAGGCAAAGGGGAATCAATCCTAGTAAGAGGTGAAACCTATCACAAAAGGGGAATCGATCCTTGTATGAGGTGCAACAAGTTTTTAGTAGAAAGGGGAACCGATCCTATGGAAATGTGCAACACGTTTTTAGGCAAAGGGGAACCGATCCTATGGACATGTGCAACAAGTAAAAGTTAGATACAAAATATATGTGGGGAACCGATCCTAGTACCTAGTCAACCGAATTTTTGTAACTAGCATGACTATACAAAGTACTCACATGGAGGTAGAACCGAAACTTGTTTTGGTAGAACCGTGAAACCCATGTTTGGTGATTGAGTGTTCTTGATCAATCACGTATTTCTTGAAAGTCAGATGAACCAATTCTAAACTTGTTTGGAAGTGTGGCAAATCAGTTTCAAGATTGTAAGTATGAAATAGGACTTACAAAGTAAAGATGTCGACATACTTTGAACATGTGCAATAGCGTTTATCTTTAATTGTTCAAAGATATTCCTTAATAGCTACAGGAAAATCCCGGATCGAAAAATAAGTTGAGAATCTTTTATTTAAGGTTTTTAATTTTATTTTTGGAAAATGAAAATTAGTAAATTGCATTTACTAGTTGGAGATTTTCTAAGATATTTTCGTCATTATTTGTACAAAGTATTTCCAGGAATTATGGAAACCGAATTTGGATTATATTGCATATCTTGAGAATATTTTAGGTTTTGGGAATTCCTTTATGTCTAAACTTCCTTGTCTATAAATATCAAAGTTTGCATTTCGAGCAAACTAATCCTCAGAGCCAGCAAAACTACCTCAGTTGTGTTGTTACTAGTGGAGCCGCCTATTCGGAGAGGAAAGTAACCTAATCAGGCGAAATCTCTTACGGCTGCTCGGTTTAAAAACTTCTTTGGGATTGAGAAGCTCTATTAGTACCATTGGTGGGAAGCTAGATAATTGTGGTTTATCTTTTGTTTTCGATTGATTTGATTGACTAACGGTGGTTGAACTTTGATTGCACCTAGTTTGTTTATGCTTTAGAATCTTCTCTTCTGATATAAGATTCACTCAAACTAGATCGAAGTTTCGACGAGGATCTTTAGACTGTTTGTAGATCTAAAGACGTCCTGTGATAATCCATTGTTAACAGACCCCATTCGGTGCGTGATTGATCACAAGAAAATCAAGTTGATTGTGTGCAGGTGTTTATTGAAGATCTAAGAAGATTTGAAGACAAAGTAGACTTTGAAGATTTCTGATTTGGGTTCATAATATTTGGTGTGCACAATACTTGTTTCGGTAAAAGAGGATCCAACTATAATCGGTTTATCCTTGTGGTAGATTGGATTGATTAGTTGTGCATATCGGCATCAATACAATTCTTTGTGATTTCAAATTATTGATTGCAAAATATTAACAATTAATTTGGTAGTTGTAGATAAGATAGATCTAAGAACCCGACAAAGGAGTTTATTGAGATAAACAGAAGAGCCTTTTGTCGAACTCAGATCACTTGTTTGAAACGAGTTGATACCAAACAGATTTGTTGTACCTTTATTGTTTGGAATACGAACCAAAGGAATTGTTCCAAGTACGTGACTTATTACAATTCGGAGGCGTGGGAATACATACAGAACTAGGTGAACTATAGGTTTAGTTGCTTGGTCTCAACTATACGAAGTTGGTTTGATTTTGTATAGCGGCTTAATCCTGAGAGTATTCAATTCTGGACAAGGTCCTGGGGTTTTTTCTGCATTTGTGGTTTCCTCGTTAACAAAATCTTGCTGTGTCACTTACTTTTATTTTCCGCAATTATAATTATTGTTATTATAATTTAAAGTAAATTACACAAATGTTAATTCCTATTTACTTGATAGTAATCCTATTGTGTTTGGTTAAGTCCAAACCTCTTATCAAGTAAACATACTTCTTATCTCGATCTCGTATCCATAGACGATCACACGAAGTGTGAATCGATTTGTTGTACTGTCTCGACTCAATCTATAGACAATCACTTTCGGAGAAAGGAGTTATAGGTGGAAAAGTCTTAGATTGAGGTATATTTGGGTACCATCGTCTTTTCAATTGGTATCAGAGCAGGCAAACACGAAAAGATCTAACAATCTGTGTTTGGTGCGATCTATCCTATAAGAAATTGAATCTAATGGTTGATTCAGTTAACTTAACGACATGATTTGACTACTTCAAAAATTCGTGGTGGAACACATGGATGAAGTATGTAATACTCTTGTTCCTAAATGTTTTAGGGATTGGATTTATGTCCATGTATGTCTTGAGAGGCTTACATAATCACTGGGATATCATAGAATTGTATATCATTGTCCTGGAAACTAACATGCTTAGTAACAATGGTACAATACTCTATGAGACAGGTTGTATCTCAAAAATGCATAAGATTCCTCTCAGAATTTTTCATTACATGAACCATGGTTATTGCGTTCTAGAAAAAATTTAAATATATTTTGGATAAACTACCAAAGTATATATATGTACATTTTTAGAGCTAAAATTGTCAATGTATCGCCGTATAGGATGCGACTTTTGGAAAATATTTAATCCTACAAGGAATGAGTTTTCAGTTAATAATTCTATTAACAATGGATTGTTTCATACACATCACAACTGTTTTACTGAAGCAAGTGATCTTTTGAAATATTACCGGGTTTATGATTCTGATGGTATCTTTAAGAAATATCATATTTTGTTCAAATTTATCTATGTATAATCTAGTAGAAAATTCTTGAGTAAACTTCAAGTAATATTATCAAATTCTGGTAATAAAAGAATAAACAGACCTTTGGACAAAAACATGGAATCAATCCGAAATAAATATCTAGTCCATGAAAAAACGGTTTTCCAAAAGAAAGACCTGGATATAAAATCGGAATTGTATCCCCACAATTCTCGGTTTTCTATTTTGATAGTATTTCCTAAAACTAGTTATTTCCGGTCTTCAATATCAATTCTTCCTATAAAAGATAAGCTCTTGCTATGTGTTCAAACATATTGGGGAAGATTGGTCAAAACCGTAACTAGTGGTCTTTCATATATTTGCAAATATGGGAAAAAGGAAATCAAGAACCAAACCAGCTGATGATCGAGTCAGGATTGATGATATTGATAAGGTCAGATTTCCTAACAGTATTGAATGATTTCGCTCGTTTTGTTGACATCTCTTGTTTCAGGAAATACGAAACTCTCAAGGGAATGAAATTTACCACTGAAAAGAAATTTGATCCAGATGTCCAAGATAAGGATTATGTGAAGTTTGTTCAACATCGAAACTGGGGAAAACTTTTTGGTTTTGAAAAATATTCACATGATATGGTAAGAGTTTTTTATGCAAGTATCCATAATATTGATCATAAAAAACTTTCCTTTATTACTCTTGTTGGTCGAGGAATCTACTATGTTGATCGTAAGACAATATGTAATGCTATTAATTAGAATAAGGAATGTAATCACTTGATTACTGGAGTTGAAATTGAACACGATACCATTTCAACACATCTCATTGGAAGATCAATAGAATGGGAAAGTGGTAGACTACCAACAAAAGATATACCCTTCCACCTAAGGGTATTCGGTAAACTTTCTTTAGCTACCCTATTTGCAAGTACAAGAGATAAGTCAGTTTGGGATAAGGATTTTGTTGAATTCGTCTATTTCCTGTTGAAAGGAGACTCTCAAATTGATCTCTGCGGAATTATTGTTAGCCAAATGATATAAATCTCAGATTCTATTTCCTCACAAGGAATAAAGAGGCATCTCGGTTTTCCATGTATAATCACAGAAATTTGTGAATTCATCGCGGGAGATGACTTTGATGAAATGAGGAGCATTACGACTGTCTCTAATAAGACTATAAGTCAAATTATTGGGGGACAAACCAGCAATGATGTTGTTAAAAGAATTTCACCAAATTCTATCAACAAGTCTCTTCTAGGTCATCTTGAAAATCTTGGTAAACAACTTGACTGTTTTCAGAAACAGCTGGGCTTTGCTGCTCGAAAAAATCCAGAAACTCTTGAAGGAATTTAAAAAATTGAATCAGAGTTTTGGAATCAAGAATCGGAAATTAAAGAAGAGCGTCAAAAAACACTTGGTCACGAGAAATGTTCTTCCCAATAACTGAGTTGCAAAGGAAAATAGACATCAATTTTTGATTTCTTTCAATGATTGTATTAGGTCTATTATGAATAAAACTATCTTATTATGAATAAAATTATTTGATTTATAATTTTTCTTGTGATAGTTTTTGATTTACATAGCCTGTGCTTGAATGATTTATATTATTGCTATGTATGTTTATGGGATGTTTGATTTCGGTTTTACTACCTTGATATTCGATCTCATAATGTTGTGAACCCTTATGGTTTGGGTGACTTTTTGGTTTAGCAGGATTAAGTTCTAGCCCATGTTGGTAGGATTTATCAAAGGATCATGACGGGTTCTGATTGAAACAATGTGTGACAAAGTCACAATATGTTGAATCATTTGGTTTAGCATAAAAGCATATGTGTTTCGGGGTTTTCAACTTTTGCTTGCAATAGTTAAAAACCGGTTTTCAACCTTTCTCTGGTAAAGGTTGGTCGTTGTTATTCTTTTGTTTTGCATAAGGATGACAACATAATGATATTTCGATATTAATTCTCCCTGGAAGAAGATGCAAACATATTGGAGAAGAGAATGCGAAATTTGAGGTAACAATCTTTTTAGTTAATTGTTTTCCTGTTTAAGAAAAGCCTGATTTCATTGCGTATATCTATTGGTTTTGCTTAACAAAATTTCGGTACAATTGATGTTTTATTCCATTATTTTTGTATGGATGTGTGTGTGATTCAATTGGTTCCGGTTAAGAAAAACTATTGTTATCTTGTTTTATTGTGTGGTATCAATTGTTTAGGCTTACAAAATTTCGGTCCAATTGCGGTGCTTTAATGTCTATGTTGTTTCAATTGATTCTGGTTGAGGTGAATAATTATTCAAGTTGATTTATTTGGTTTGTATGAATTGTTTATGGCTTAACGAAAGAAAAGGTTTTCGGGATGAATTGTTTAGTCCAATTCGATTCCGGATAAGAGAAACTAAGTTAATTCCGATCTTAATTAGACTTATCAAATAGGAGGTTTAGGTTATTCAAGTTTAATCGAATGCCTTAACAAGAAATGCTAGTTCACTCACCTAGTACTTTCCTTGTTTAAAAGTTAATGGTCTAAGTGTTAGAGCACTGCTCGGTCGAACTCGCCTGCGTTGCTATCTCAAGCATGTTTGTCAATGTTAGTGATCAAAACTATAAGTCTTGATTTCTAGTCTACTATTAGCTAAGTCTCGGACTAGGATAGAAAGTGTAGTTGAGCTCAAGACTCCATGGTGATCATCATACAAAGACGAAGAACTACTCAAAGAACTGGCGGAACTTCATCGAATAAAAGGTATGTGGACACTTGAACTTATCTATCACTCAAAAGTCTATCTACTCTATCTCCTATCTTGAGACAAAAGTCGTTTTGCTATATAGACTTTGATTATACACATTTGCTATTTCGAGCCGAGTTTATCTCGCTTATCTATTTCTCGAAATATGTGTTGGTAAGCTTTCGCTTTGGCCAAGTTCATCTTTACTAGTGACGGAAGTCATGTTAAGTTTCAATCACTTGAAAATGGCTTTGACGAAAAATGGTCTGTGAACAACAACTATATAACGTCCTCTAAGAATGTTTCAATGATTGAAATGAGAGTTTAGATTATATAACCATTATTGGATATAAGCATTGTGTGATAACTCATACATGTATAAGTCCTTATTCCTTGAACCAAAGTATGCGTACTTTGTTGATCAGGAAAACCGGAATAGAGTCCGCGAACCAAGTCCGTGTACCCAGTCCGTGTACTGTCAGAGGTTCTCTTCCCGAGAAAATCTGCTGGAGTTTGTGAACTATTTACAAACTTATTCCGGGTACTTAAGTCCGCGTACTTAAGTTGGTTATTTTCTAAAAACGATTATTCGTGAAATACTCAGCTCGAAATATCAAATGTGTTTGATATAGTCTATATAGCATACGACTTTTGTCTCATAAGAATTAAGAGATAGAATAGATAGACTTTTGAGTGATAGATAAGTTCAAGTCTTCACATACCTTTTTGTTGATGAAGTTCCACGGTTCCTTGTGCAGATCTTCGTCGTTGTCGTTGAATCGCCATGAAGTCCTTGAGCTCAACTACACTTTTCCTATCCTAGTACGAGACTTAGCTAATAGGCTAGAAATCAAGACTTTATAGTTTTGATCACTAACATTGACAAACATGCTTGATATAGAAATTCATGCGAGTTCGACCGAGCTATGATCTAACAATGTCGAATTAAACCTATATAAACTAAGGAATGCAAGTTTGCAAATCGTAGCAATAAAGTTCATGAATCGATTCGAGTGAATCAAATCGTTTTTGTTTCAATTGTGTATATTATAAAGATCTAAGCAATTGAAAAACTCTCTAACTAGTTCATTTGAGTCATTCAAACTAGTTGTGGTAAAGAAGAATATGGTTGATATGAAAGTACTCATATGGCTAACTATTTGGTTAACTACTGTTGAACCAACTAGATGTACATGTTTGGGTATGGTTACACAAACCTAGATAAGCGTGCATTTCATTTGTGTGTAACAAGCTAAGTTTCAATATGACGGTTGAAAGATATTAGATTGAATCTAATCAGGTTTTAATATAACGGTGAATATTGAATGCTTTGTTACTAAGCTAACATTGATTACAAACCCTGATTTGAAAGACTATATAAGGGAGAACTCTAGCAACTGGGAAACCAAATCCCCACACCTCCTGTGTGATACTAGTTGTATTAGTTAGAGTCGGTTCTCCTTTAACCTTAGGTTTCTACTGAGACCCTGTAGGTTCACGACTTGAAGACTTCATTGGGATTGTGAAACTAGACTGATACTACTTTCTCGTAGTTGTGTGATATGATCTTGCTGTTTCTATCGTACTAAATACAATCGTAAGGATTGACTTGAGATTGATTTCTCCGATAAGCAAGATATAAAAGTAGTCACAAACATCTTCGTCTCATCGTTTTTGATTCCACAATATCTAGTTTCGCCATCATACGATTTAGATTATTGTGAGGTGACTGATAATACTAAGTTGTTATTGGGGAATATAGGTATGGTTTATCAATTGGTTCCTGTTCACCTTGATTTATCAAATGACGGAACAAAAACTCGTAGGTATTTATGTGGGAGACAGATTTATCAATTACCGTAGACTTTTCTGTGCGATACAGATTTGTTTATTAAAGTCTCCGACTTTGGGTCGTAGAAACTCTTAGTTGTGGGTGAGATCATCTAAGGGAATCAAGTGCGTAGTATCCTGCTGGAATCAGAGACATATGAGCGCAATTGTACCTAGGATCAGTATGATATTGATTTGGGTTCAACTACAGTCCAAACCGAAGTTAGTTTGTAGTAGGCTAGTGTCTGTAACGGCTTAATACAGTGTATGTTCAATCTGGACTAGGTCCCAGGGTTTTTCTGCATTTGCGGTTTCCTCGTTAACAAAACTTCTGGTGTCTGTGTTATTTCTTTTTCGCATTATATTTTGTTATATAATTGAAATATCAAGGTTGTGCGTTTTAATCAATAAATTGGGAAATCCAACCTTTGGTTGTTGATCAAAATTGATCGATACTTGAACATTGGTCTTTGGTACCGTTCAAGTGATTTCTCTCGTATTCAATTAGACTCGCAGATTTCTATTTGCTTGAGTAAGTATTGAATCGAGAAAGAGAGATATAACTCTTTGATATACTTTCATTAAGATTGAGTCTGACTGTCTAATTGATTCTCTTAAAATTATATTGGAGTTAGTCCATATAGATTGCTAATCGAAAAATTGGGTGTGGTTGTTAGACCCCCGCTTTTTCACTAAGTTATATGGATAATTAGAACCTGATGATAAAAATAGAGTTATCTTTATTTTGGTCTTATCGAACAAGTGATTGTATTTGCACAATCGGTTTAGCAAAGGAACTAAGGTGCTTAGTCGATTTTTTGTTTGCTAAACTATTAGGAGAAATTGCTTCGGGCAATTGTTTCCTTGGTAACATATCAAAACAAAATTACTTTGTAGTTTCGGTTTTGATATTGGTTATCAAAAATGGTGTGTGGAACCCTCGTGCTTAACTCTATAGGTTGCAAGTCTATTGATATTTGTAAGATCCTTTCGGTTTGTCCTTATTTTTTCGTTTCTTTTCCATTTTGTGACAAAAAGTGGGAGAGATATATGGAGTAAACAAGTGATACTGTATTGATTTATATTTATTGGTATCACTAAGGGAAAGGAAATTGGTGCTTAAACATTTATCTAACGAAAGAGTAAAATCATAGACTAAGGGGGAGTAGCATATCATATGATACTTGTAGTTATATGGACTACAAAGGAATAACAAAGACGTGCGGATTGATAAATTATATCTATCTTACCTTTAGGGGGAGTATTAGCTTTGTTATTATAATATCAACAACGACATTTATGGAATGAATGTATACAGGTTATTGTGTTGTTGAATTCGGGAATCAAGCGTATGTGTAATGAATTCTTGAAAGTATTAGGATATGAGACATTACAAATTTTTCGAATACTTGAAGAAGTGAAGAAGTAAGGAGATACAACGACAAAATCACCCTTCCGCTTGAGGTTAGTGATATTTGACTTGAACTGTTTCGTTCCCTAACGTATCTTTCAAGTCGTGCATATTGAAAACATAACTGCGAAGCATGAATGATTAAACTCTAGTTAGACATAGTATCAAGGAATACAATACGAGGTTTATTGCTTAACCATTAAACTTTGTATATAAGACATCGCCATAATCGTTTGAATGCTATTGTGATTATGTATGGGTATAAGGTGAAGATTTCTCTCGTATTCAATTAGACTCTTTGATATACTTTCATTAAGATTGAGTCTGACTGTCTAGTTGATTCTCTTAAATGTGTATCGGAGTTAGTCCATACAGATTGCTAATCGAAATATTGGGTGTGGTTGTTAGACCCCCGCTTTTTCAATTGGTATCAGAGCAGGCAAACACATTTAAAGACCTTATAAGTCTGTGTTTGTAGCGATCTGACTCTATGGACAGGAATTCTATCTCCAGAAACGTACCACCAGTCTTCGATGGCTCAAACTACCTATGGTGGAAAATTGCTATGCGTGCTTTTCTTCAAGCTCGTGATTTTCAAACATGGGTACGTGTTGTTAATGGCTATGATCCCCCGGTTAATACAGAAGACGATGTATTTATACCTAAGGATATTGGTATATATAGTCCAGAAGAAATCCTTGCTGCAAAGCAAAATTCTGACGGCTTAAATGCTATCATACATGCCATTACCTCAGATCTTCAGCACCATGTGACTACGTGCACTAAGTCTAAAGAAGCCTGAGATATCTTAGAAACCCTATTTGAAGGAAATACCAGTGATAAAGAAGCTAGACTTCAAAATCTAAATTCTGATTGGGAAAACCTTCGTATGGCAGATGAAGAAACATTTGATGAGTTTAATCACAAAGTGTCTGAAATTGTTAATGCATCTTTTGTATTGGGTAAGACCATTCCTGAAAAGGACATTGTGATGAAAATTCTCAGATTGTTGCCATCTAGATACGATTCTAAGAAGCATGCCATCGTTGAAGGAAATAATCTCGCAACGCTATCTAGAAATACTCTGGTTGGGAAGCTAAAGATATTTGATCATGAGCACACGTCCAAGTCCAGTAAGGATGTTGCTTTCAAATCACTAAAAACACTAAATTACTTGACAAAAGTAAAAGTATTTACATCTCTGCAGATGATCTTTCTGAGGATGACTCATCAGATGAAGATCTTGACAAGTCAGTCTCGTTGATCACAAGAAAGTTTAGGGATCTTCTTTTAAAGAGAAGTAAACGGTTCTCAGAGATAAATCCAAGTCATCAGATAAACCACATAATCGTGTTCCTCCTGAAAATAGGGATAATGATGAAGCTGATGATGAGGATTTCCCTTAGTGCTTTAAGTGTAAAGGCTTTGGTCATTTTGCAAATGAGTGTCCAAATCGAAAGAAATACACTGGGAACAAAGGTCTTGCTGCAACTCTTGATGAAATGTCTGACAACTATGATTCTAATGAAGACGGAAAATCAAGTGTTGCACTTCTTTGTGAAAATATTGATTTTCATAATTGTAGCAATACATACATCAATCTTGATATTCTTTCAGAAGAAAACTCAACCAATCTGGAAGATAAAGCTGACCTTTCTATTGGAAACTTCTTGAATAATGTTTCAGGTTCAACTATGTGTCTAGCAGCTTTCACATCTCAGATGCCTGAGTTATATTCAAGGTTGACGTGCTCATATTGTTCTCTCAAAGGTCATGAACTATCAAAGTGTTACAAGTACAAACACAAATTGAGACATGTCAACAAACTTCAACGAAGAGCAAATCGATTAGCAAACAAGCTCAAACTTGTTCAAAAGACCGCTAAGATATGTAAGATTTTATCTTCGTTTAAGAAGTTAGTTTCCAAGGATAAAACAAGACCATTATAGAATAAAGTATGGTCCAATCGTTTTGATAGACAAAGGTCTATAGATTCCTCTCAAGAGGAACATGGTGGACAGATTATCGTTCACCGCAACACAACTTGATGGTGTTGCTTTGTTGATCTTGTCTCATGTGCCTGATCAAAAGAGACAAGGTTGTGCACCTCTCAAGCTTTAAGAAAAGTTTTTCTTGTTTTCTTTTCTTAGTTTTGTTTTGATGCAAAATTGCAATTTCCTGTCTATCAATAAAGGAGGGTTATTATCGACAATTCTTCTCTCTCTAGGGTTCAAAATTGTGCGTGCACGAACCTATTAAAGGTTGCGTAACCCTACATTCCTTTTTCCTTCCCTGAAACTTCTTTTATCTTAAGACTTCTTGTTGAGTTGAATTGATATTTCCTCTCACAAACCCATACGCTTATGGATACTCCAAGTATTATGTCTTCTGATGGAAAAGATGTTAATATGATTGTCAAGCCATCAATCATGAAGGAAAAAGAGAAATCTCCTTTGCCTCCAACTTTGAAAAGAAAACGAAGGAATGTGAGGAAGCCAAGAGCTGTTCCTTCAAATTCTCAGAATTTTTTTGATGTTCTTGAAGTATTGAAGGAAACACGAAGGATATTCAACAGATAAAGGCTGTTGTAGTCAAGACTCTTGAGATTCATAAGGCCCTGGTTCGACATCAGTCAAGAAGGTTTGTTGATATTAACTCATATATTCATGAACCTTATATCCCAATGACTGTTGATGACAAGGAGTTCGGGGACGATAAAGAATACTTAAAAGGTCTTAATGTCTAGTAAATCTTCTTATGAGAATTTTATTCTTGTGTTTTTGGGAAGAATAACTAGAGTTTGGAATAGCCATTATTGTGATTACACATAGCTATGTCCAACGTTTTCATCTTTATTGTTTTTAGATTTATTTTATTAAATTCTAAAAAATTGTTTGGAAGATGATTTTTGCAGTATTAATCTTTATGGTTTTATATATTGCAAACTTGTTATAGGATATGTGTGTTTGCGTCCGTGAACTATGATTGTCCCATACTTTGTCAAAAGTTAAGTCTTTCATATGTCGATATGCATGTATTGATAAAAGAATGAATGAGCTTTTGACATTACAAATTTTTTAAGCCTATTATGTCATTATGCAAATATTGATGGAAGATAGGATGAACTTTTGTTTACAAGGATTATGTCTATTTTATGTCATTGTGCAAATAGTGATGGGAAATAGAATGAATCCTTGTCTATTCCGCAGTATTGATCTTCCCTGATCCATATTGTATGTATATATTGTGCGGCTCCGTAAGTTCTCTTATGCCGAGCATGACCAATTGAATTGATCACACTCTTGTGATAATTTAGTTGTTTATTGCGATTGAATTAATCATGGTTTTCTTGTGGTTAATTTAATTGAGTATTTTTGGATTCAAATTCATATTCGTATTGATTTGTTATGTCCAAAGAAATCCTTCTTTTCTTGTGAAAGTAAGGTCGCTCTTGTTGTTCTTTCGGGAATGACATTTTATGGGGGAGAGTTCTTAATTGAACTTGTGCTTAATTGCCAAATCTTTGTGGGGAGTGCGGCTGTGGAATATTATAGGAGTTATCTTGTATCTTTATAAACTCCTTGATGAAAGCATTTAGCTTCGGCTATATGATGGCATCTAAAAAGTTGATATGTACTTGCTTTTGGTCATGAAATGTCTCTATGGAAATTTCATTAGGATCCCACTGGTTTTCGTACCTTTGCCAATTTTATTGACAAAAAGGGGGAGAATTAATGTGTAGTTCACACTACAAATACATATGGTTTTCGGATCATTATGTAAGGGGGAGTGGTTTCCATGTGAGATGGAGTATTGACTAAGGGGGAGTGATACATATCACCATAGTATTGTTGTCGAAGTTGTGATACAATTGAACTTTGATGTTGTATAATAATACTATGACACTGTATAACAATGATTGAGAATTCTTATTTTCTCATAGTTATGACTACGAATTTTCAATAACGGTGATACTAAACTTACAACCTTTGGGATCATTGGAGTACTTGGAAGTGACGAAGATTTCAAGTAATGTTGAAGAACTAAGAAGATCAGGTATGTGGAAGAGAAGCTACAAAATTTTATTTATCTATTTTTGTATTACATATGTATTGATAGTTTTGTCACTAAAATTGACAAAGGGGGAGATTGTTAGAGCACTGCTCGGTCGAACTCGCATGCGTTGCTATCTCAAGCATGTTTGTCAATGTTAGTGATCAAAACTATAAGTCTTGATTTCTAGTCTACTATTAGCTAAGCCTCGGACTAGGATAAAAAGTGTAGTTGAGCTCAAGACTCCATGGCGATCATCATATAAAGACGACGAACTACTCAAAAAACTGGCGGAACTTCATCGACCAAAAGGTATGTGTACACTTGAACTTATCTATCACTCAAAAGTCTATCTACTCTATCTCCTATCTTGAGACAAAAGTCGTTTTGCTATATAGACTTTGATTATACACATTTGCTATTTCGAGCCGAGTTTATCTCGCTTATCTATTTCTCGAAATATGTGTTGGTAAGCTTTCACTTTGGCCAAGTTCATCTTTACTAGTGATGAAAGTCATGTTAAGTTTCAATCACTTGAAAATGGTTTTGACGAAAAATGGTTTGTGAAGAACAACTATATAACGTCCTCTAAGAATGTTTCAATGATTGAAATGAGAGTTTAGATTATATAACCATTGTTGGATATAAGCATTGTGTGATAACTCATACATGTATAAGTCCTTATTCCTTGAACCAAAGTATGCGTACTTTGTTGATCAGGAAAACCGGAACAGAGTCCGCGAACCAAGTCCGCGTACTGTCGGAGGTTCTCTTCCCGAGAAAATCTGCTGGAGTTTGTGAACTATTTAAAAACTTATTCCGGGTACTTAAGTCCGCGTACTTAAGTTGGTTATTTTCTAAAAATGATTATTCGTGAACTTAAACCTATATAAACTAAGGAATGCAAGTTTGCAAATCGTAGCAATAAATTCATGAATCGATTCGAGTGAATCAAATCGTTTTTGTTTCAATTGTGTCTATTATAAAGATCTAAGAAATTGAAAAACTCTCTAACTAGTTCATTTGAGTCATTCAAACTAGTTGTGGTAAAGAAGAATATGGTTGATATGAAAGTACTCATATGGCTAACCATTTGGTTAACTACTGTTGAACCAACTAGATGTACATGTTTGGGTATGGTTACACAAACCTAGATAAGCGTGCATTTCATTTGTGTGTAACAAGCTAAGTTTCAATCTGACGGTTGAAAGATATTAGCTTGAATCTAATCAGGTTTTAATCTAATGGTGAATATTGAATGCTTTGTTACTAAGCTAACATTGATTGCAAACCCTGATTTGAAAGACTATATAAGGGAGAACTCTAGCAACTGGGAAACCAAATCCCCACACCTCTTGTGTGATACTAGTTGTATTAGCTAGAGTCGGTTCTCCTTTAACCTTAGGTTTCTACCGAGACCCTGTAGGTTCACGACTTGAAGATTTCATTGGGATTGTGAAACTAGACCGATACTACTTTCTCGTATTTGTGTGATCTGATCTTGTTGTTTCTATCGTACTAAATACAATCGTAAGGATTGACTAGAGATTGATTTCTCCGATAAGCAAGATATAAAAGTAGTCACAAACATCTTCGTCTCATCGTTTGTGATTCCACAATATCTAGTTTCGCCATCATACGATTTAGATTATTGTGAGGTGACTGATAATACTAAGCTGTTATTCGGGAATATAGGTCTGGTTTATTAATTGGTTCCTGTTCACCTTGATTTATCAAAAGACGGAACAAAAACTCGTAGGTATTTATGTGGGAGACAGATTTATCAATTACCGTAGACTTTTCTGTGTGATAAAGATTTGTTTATTAAAGTCTCCGACTTTAATAAACAAATCAAGGGAATCAAGTGCGGGTGAGATCATCTAAGGGAATCAAGTGCGTAGTATCCTGCTGGAATCAGAGACATAGGAGCGCAACTGTACCTAGGATCAGTATGAGATTGATTGGGTTCAACTACAGTCCAAACCGAAGTTAGTTTGTAGTAGGCTAGTGTCTGTAGCGGCTTACTACAGTGTGTGTTCAATCTGGACTAGGTCTCGGGGTTTTTCTGCATTTGCGGTTTCCTCGTTAACAAAACTTCTGGTGTCCGTGTTATTTCTTTTCACATTATATTTTGTTATATAATTGAAATATCAAGGTTGTGCGTTTGAATCAATAAATTGGGAAATCCAACCTTCGGTTTCTATTTGCTTGAGTAAGTATTAAATCGAGAAAGAGAGATATAACTCTTTGATATACTTTCATTAAGATTGAGTCTGACTATCTAATTGATTCTCTTAAAAGTATATTGGAGTTAGTCCATACAGATTGCTAATAGAAAAATTGGGTGTGGTTGTTAGACCCCCGCTTTTTCACTAAGTTATATGGATAATTAGAACCTGATGAGAAAAATAGAGTTATCTTTATTTTGGTCTTATCGAACAAGTGATTGTATTTGCACAATCGGTTTAGCAAAGGAACTAAGGTGCTTAGTCGATTTTTGGTTTGCTAAACTATTAGGGAAAATTGCTTCGGGCAATTGTTTCCTTGGTAACATATCAATACAAAATTACTTTGTAGTTTCGGTTTTGATATTGGTTATCAAAAATGGTGTGTGGAACCCTCGTACTTAACTCTATAGGTTGCAAGTCTATTGAGATTTGTAAGATCCTTTCGGTTTGTCCTTATTTTTTCGTTTCTTTGCCATTTTCGTCTCTTATCGAATTCTCAACGGAGAGTATTTTCTCTCATAGTACATGTAGATATGTAGTCTCACGACTGGACAACGGCATATCTCATGAATACTGAATACTTTCAGTGATTATTTCTATATAGTATCACGAGATGGACGGCTCCTAAACAGCTTGCTCTGCTAGTATAGAGCGATAACGTCTTCAGGAACAAACAACAAGTTTACCCTGACTATATAAAGGATATGACTTACCGACAAGCTCATATCGGGATAATTAATGCTCCTAGATAGCTTGCTCTGCTAGTATAGAGCCATAAAGTTAATTATTCCTAATTAAGATTAATTCTGCCGTGACATTCAATACTGAATTCCCAGAATAATCTATTATTGGTCATATTCCATGGTCGAATCCACGATTGGTCCCATAAAATGGCAATAAAAATTGCTCCTATTCCATGGTCGAATCCACGACTGGTCCCATGAAATGGCAATAAACAATTGTTCTGATTCTATGATCGAATCCACGGCTTGATCTCATAGAATAGCAATAACTATATTATCCCATTACTCCGATTTCATGATCGAATCCACAACTGGTCTCATAAATGGTAATAGATAAATCTTAATTACTCCGATTCTATGGTCGAATCTACGATACCATGGAATGGTAATGCTCACTTTATTATTCTGAATTCGTAGTCGAATCCTCAGCTGATCCTATGAATTAATAATAAACATTTTATTACTCAGTAATGAATAATCAACAACCGGGCGTCTGAGCTACCTCTAAGTAAGCCCCGATTCAAATGGTGAAGGTGTATTCAACGATGATACACTAACAGTCACCGCAGGAACGAGTATTTCAAAAATACAACGAAACGATGAACCTATGCAAAATAGAGAAGAAAATAATAAATAATTAAAAATATTGACCAGGGTGCTGGGAGCACGGACACACGACCGACCGACCGTGTCGTGGTCAATCCCACGCCAGTTTTATATTTTTAATGCATTTTATTATTTTCCATGATTTGATGAAAATCCTCTCATTTTATCAAATCTCCTTCGTCTCGAGGAAACTGCTCGGTTTCATGGTACTTCCATAAATCCATAAAAAATAATATAAAATTAAGGAAAGGAGTGTGGGGCGTGACCATTGGCCAACCGGCCATGCCTTGGTCCCAACCGGCCCCACACCCCACGGTTTCTTATTATTTTATTATTATTATTATTATTATTTCTCTAATTTCATGAAAAACTCCTTGATTTCATGGTATTTTTGCACAAATCATCAAATAATAATAAAATAAATTATGAAAACTTGTGGGACCGGGCCTTGGCCGGACGGCCATGCCCTAGCCGGTCCCACACGCCCCTTTTGTTTTATTATTTTATTATTAGTTTTCCTTGAATTCATCAAATTTCTTGATTTCATGGTATTTCTCTCAAATTAGGAAACATTCCCTCAATTCATCAAAAATACATGAAAAATACACAAAAATTAGGGAAACTCGTGGGACCGGCCCAAGCCGGCCGGCCATGCCTTCCACGGTCCCACACGCCCTTGTTTTTATTATTTTAATATTTTTTGCTTCCTTGAACTCATGAAAACTCCCTAAATTAATCAAACTTCTCAAAATTCATGAATTTTTCATAAAATCATCAAAATATTATAAAATTAAGGAAAAGGCACCACGGAACCGTGGTCATGACCGGCCGACCATGCCTTGATCACGGCGGTCCCACGCCTCCTCTTTCCTTATTTTATAATTATTTTTCATCATCTCATGGTGTTTTCCTCAGTTTCGTCGAAACCCTAATTTTGGCATATTTTCTCGAATGGATGCTCAATTGCACGCAAGAAAATATCAAAATTCTCAGGACTGAGACGCGGACGCCTTGGGGACACGAGCACGCTATCTTGACCGACCAAGATTGGCTCTTTGGCTCACGGAAGCCGGTCCCATCAATTTTCACAGTTTTGACCTAATTTGCACAATTGCTCGTATTAGGTCCAAAACTCTTCCAAACACTTTGGATTTTCATGAAGTGATCGCCAGGCGGTAGCGTGACAACCCAGGGCCGGTTTCATGACTCCATGGTCGGTCCCTCGCCTCGTCATAATTAATTAGGTTTTCTCACCTAAGGCTCAGACGAGCATTTTTGAATAAATGATTAAGCCAGCATTTAATCATTCTTCCACCAATAAATCGTCAACTCTTCAGGAGTTCTTCGTATTTGCTCACGTGAGCATATGGACACTACATGGTTGATCCACGGTCCCATGTAGTCGCTTTCTCCTTCGTACCATGGTTAAAATTCTGACGAACCATGAATTGATCATCAATTGATCAAATTAGGGTTTCTGAATCCAAGGATCATCATTCCAGATTCCAACCTTAATAATTTTACGACGACCTCATGGTCATTAATTTTATTAATTATGATCAGTTCAACGACCAGTATTCTAATTAATATTTTTGGTACGCTGCCAATAATCCATCAGACAAGCAACACATGATCAGACGATCAAATATTAAATAATTCATCACATGAGCAACACTTGCTCAGATGATAAATATTTGCTCAAACCAAGGAATATTGGTTCAACAATCAATATTCAACGATCCACCGAATGAGCAATACTTGCTCACTTCATCGTAAGAATTATACCTCTGTATCATGACATGTTCAATTCATGAGTTTCATAACATCATGTTCGACACTCAGCAACTACATGGACTCATCGTCCCAGCAAATCACGAAGTCATCAATTGACTAACAAACCACGTGACGTCAATCGTGTCACTTGGGGGGATATCACATAGGCTTTTGGTATGGTGGTCTACGACACGTGTGTTCAAACACACGATGGAATGTGAGCAAGTCGTGCAATCAGTTGAAGGAATTCACGAGGTAGTGGGTGGAAAATCGACCAAGTCTCTACACGTTGAGCAACTGGTTTCAAACACGATCTCCACTTCCCCACTCCTTGATTCCATCAACTGTCACACTTCATGGGGTCATGGTGTCTAAAATTCCAGCAATATAAATAAGTCTCTGAATCATGATTGAAGGATCGGCATCAACAATATCATCAATCTCACGTCTTATCGACAACACGAGATCATCAACTTATCAGTTGAGCAACTACTCTCAATTGAGCAATTTCAATCATTCAGAGCTTATCATATTCAGAATTCACACACCCACAATCTTTGATTACCATTGATTCCACGCATTTCTCAGCTTCCCTCCTACAGATCAACCCATCCTCTCTTGTGACCGAATTTACTCTGGAACGGTCATTGTCTTGATTTAGGCCGGAGTACTACAGATTGATCTCTCAAATCTAAAGAACCCCCTTTGCAGCGGTGCATCTGTGTGAGGTTTAACATTTCGCTCTGTTGGAGGAGTCTTCTCTGTACGGTCGTCTCCTCAATTCCTTAAAAACCAGCAAATCGTTTTTCCCCATCTACAGATTGGCGACCACAGTGGGAGATCATTCTCTCGGTTTCAATCTAACAATTTCACAAGATGGTTGATCTCAGGTCGGGTTCAGTTACGAATCCTAACACAAACCGTGCTAGCACTAGCAACAACAACAATCAGAATATCCCGGAGACAATTCCGACCTCCAACACTGATGGTGGTGACATTACTCCTACTCACGCCGAAGGTCATCCACTGTCCGGACGACACCTTGAAGAAGTCAGGGGAGATCCACCACCTACCATTGCTGATATTATCAAAGCGCAGGAGACTCTTGCAAAAAATCAGACTGACATGGCTGCTACACAGAAGGAGTTGTGTAATTATCTCAGAACTCTTACTGACAAGATGTCAGAGAAGACTCAAGAGAAGGGAAAGGAGAAGGAGAAATCCTTAGACGATGATCCTGAAGTAATTCTAATCCATACAGTAGAAGACGACGAAGTTCACAAAACTGCTGCAGACAACTCATCAGCGAAGGGATTATCGAATTTCATCACTCGCGAGGATCTGGAGCACCTTTTGGAGAACCGTGGAAAAGACAAAACATCGCATGTCCATCGTCATCAACCTCCTTATCCTGCCACTATGCAGAGGATTCCACTCCCCAAAGGTTACGTTTCTCCAACCTTCACCTTATATGATGGAACTGGCAATGCTAGGGAACATGTCTCTCGTTTTCTCGAATACCTGGGAGAACGTGAACACAATCATGTCGTACGTCTCAAGGAATTCTCAAAATCTCTGAAAGGCAGAGCATACACCTGGTATAACAACATCGCACCAGGGACTATTAACAATTAGGGAGAAATGGTTAACGCATTCTACAGGAAATTCTTCGTGTCAGAACAAGTCACCCTCTCCGACCTTGGAAGGATGTTTCAGAGGGTCAGTGAAAATCCCAATGATTATGTGAAAAGGTTCAGAGTCCAAGATCTGGATTGTCATGACCCAAACATCACAGAGCAACAACTGGTGGACTTGTGCATCAATGGCATGCTCCCGTTCTACAGGGCCTTGCTAGAGAACCTTCGATTCCAGAGCTTCACGAAGCTGCGAAGAGGTCGGCAACCACTGCACCCGTTCTTTTGGAAAGAGCAAAGTCTACAAAGACTGAGGATTCAAAAGACACTCGAGGAAGCAGGCGTTTGATCAACAAGCAGTACAACCTGCAACCTTCAACAAATGTTGTCGCGGAAGGGAGTAAGCGAAAAGCAGAACCACAGCATAAGCAGACTTCCTCCACCCCTTCAAAGGCACATAAGAAGGAGAATTCGAAAATCCCTCCTCAGCATAAGGAAGATCCAGAAGCACCTGATTTTCCCTGTTCAATGGAAGAAGTTAATGAACTACTCGATGTCTGGATTCAAGATGGTGCAATCAAATTACCTTATGTCAAGAAGGAACCAACTGAAGAGGCCATGGAAAATCCTCGGTATTACCGTTTCCATAGATACGTCAGCCATCCCACAAGTGATTGCAAAATTTTGAAGCGCATATTCAAGGAAAAGGTCGAATCAGGAGAGCTCAACCTGGGGACTGAGGGAGTGCACAAAAAACCCCTCCAAGTCAGAACTTTTACCATCTCTGAACCTCATGTCAAGGAAGCGGTTCAATCTCTGATCGAACATGTCTGCGAGTTGTTATATCTTTCGAAAGCTCAAAGGAAAGACATATTTGCTGCACTGAACCACATCGTGTCCGGAAAACGTCTGCTGATCCAAGAAACCACCACCGAATCTTCAGCCACCGACAAAGAAATGTATGACTGGGGACTGCTCACCACAGTGCACATTAAAGGAAACGAGTTCAAAAGGGCGTTCGTCGATGTTGGTACCGCTGTCAACATCATCCCTTTGAAAACTCTTAGAGCTTCCGGTATTACTCGACAGGAAGCCACCCACGCTCCCATATCAATTAGGGACCACGAAGGAATCTCCAGAGACGCATACGGCTTCATCACTCTCAAAGTTACGGAAAAATTGACCTGCACTGAGGTCAAGTTTTTCATAATACGGGAAGACCCTAGGTACGACATGGTCCTTGGAAAAACTTGGATTCATGCCGGAAGGATAACGATGCCTTCAACACATCCTGTCATCGACAATGATTCCGAGTCGGAAGACAAAGCAGAGGACACACCACTGTTTGAGCATCTGGAAGAAGTAAAAACTCTGATGGGGATTACGCAGGAACTTGGAGAATATCCGCACACCTTTGTTAGAAGGTTTCGAGCTCAGGAAAGTCTTATTCCTCCTCTTGCTCCAATATTACCAATGTTCAAATACGCTACTATGGTCCAGGGACTTTTCCCCATGAAAATTTTTAGCAGTCATCAAAAGCTACGAGTGGGTAACTTCACCTCAGCAATATTACACTCAATGGTTGGGTTCAAAACTTCTTCAAATCGGTCGCTCCATCGAGAGGTTTATTGCTGAAGACTTGGCTAAGCATGATCAACACTATGTTGGATACTCTCTTCTGCGCGAGTGTCCATATGTGCCACAATCGTGGAATTCCATCAAACAGGGAATTCCGAGTCAGCGGAAGATATTCAAGGCACGATCGATCAAGCCTAACAAGTTTCATGAAGGGGACCTGGTTCTCAAAGCTGTCTGAGCTACCTCTAAGTAAGCCCCGATTCAAATAGTGAAGGTTTATTCAACGACGATACACTAACAGTCACCGCACGAACGAGTATTTCAAAAATACAACGAAAAGATGAACCTATGCAAAATAGAGAAGAAAATAATAAATAATTAAAAATATTGACCAGGGTGCTGGGAGCACGGACACACGACCGACCGACCGTGTCGTGGTCAATCCCACGCCAGTTTTATATTTTTAATGCATTTTATTATTTTCCATGATTTGATGAAAATTCTCTCATTTTATCAAATCTCTTTCGTCTCGAGGAAACTCCTCGGTTTCATGGTACTTCCATAAATCCATAAAAAATAATATAAAATTAAGGAAAGGAGTGTGGGGCGTGACCATTGGCCAACCGGCCATGCCTTGGTCCCAACCGGCCCCACACCCCACAGTTCCTTATTTTATTATTATTATTATTATTTCTCTAATTTCATGAAAAAACTCCTTGATTTCATGTTATTTTTGCACAAAGCATCAAATAATAATAAAATAAAATAAATTATGAAAACTTGTGGGACCGGGCCTTGGCCGGCCGGCCATGCCCTAGCCGGTCCCACACGCCCCTTTTGTTTTATTATTTTATTATTAGTTTTTCTTGAATTCATCAAATTCCTTGATTTCATGGTATTTCTCTCAAATTAGGAAAAATTCCCTCAATTCATAAAAAATACATGAAAAATACACAAAAATTAGGGAAACTCGTGGGACCGGCCCAAGCCGGCCGGCCATGCCTTCCACGGTCCCACACACCCTTGTTTTTATTATTTTAATATTTTTTGCTTCCTTGAACTCATGAAAACTCCTTCAATTCATGGAAACTCCCTAAATTCATCAAATTTCTCAAAATTCATGAATTTTTCATAAAATCATCAAAATATTATAAAATTAAGGAAAAGGCACCACGGGAGCGTGGTCACGACCGGTCGACCATGCCTTGACCACGGCGGTCCCACGCCTCCTCATTCCTTATTTTATAATTATTTTTCATCATCTCATGGTGTTTTCCTCAGTTTCGTCGAAACCCTAATTTTGGAATATTTTCTCGAATGGATGCTCAATTGCACGCCAGAAAATATCAAAATTCTCAGGACTGAGACGCGGACACCTTGGGGACACGAGCACGCTATCTTGACCGACCAAGATTGGCTCTTTGGCTCACGGAAGCCGGTCCCATCAATTTTCACAGTTTTGACCTAATTTGCACAATTACTCGTATTAGGTCCAAAACTCTTCCAAACACTTTGGATTTTCATGAAGTGATCGTCAGGCGGTCACGTGACAACCCGGGGCCGGTTTCATGACCCCATGGTCGGTCCCTCGCCTCGTCATAATTAATTAGGTTTTCTCACCTAAGGCTCAGACGAGCATTTTTGAATAAATGATTAAGCCAGCATTTAATCATTCTTCCACCAACAAATCGTCAACTCTTCAGGAGTTCTTCGTATTTGCTCACGTGAGCATATGGACACTACATGGTTGATCCACAGTCCCATGTAGTTGCTCCTTCCTTCGTCCCATGGTTCAAATTCTGACGAACCATGAATTGATCATCAATTGATCAAATTAGGGTTTCTGAATCCAAGGATCATCATTCCATATTCCAACCTTAATAATTTTACGACGACCTCATGGTAATTAATTTTATTAATTATGCTCGGTTCAATGACCAGTATTCTAATTAATATTTTTGGTACGCTGCCAATAATCCATCAGACGAGTAACACGTGCTCAGACGATCAAATATTCAACAATTCATCACATGAGCAAAACTTGCTCAGATGATAAATATTTGCTCAAAACAATGAATATTGGTTCAACAATAAATATTCAACGATCCATCGAATGAGCAATACTTGCTCACTTCATCGTAAGAATTATACCTTTGTCTCATGACATGTTCAATTCATGAGTTTCAGAACATCATGTTCGAAATTCAGCAACTACATGGACTCATCGTCCCAGCAAATCACGAAGTCATCAATTGACTAACAAACCACGAGACGTCGATCATGTCACTTGGGGGGATATCACATAGGGTTTTGGTATGGCGGTCTACGACACGTGTGTTCAAACACACGATGGAATGTGAGCAAGTCGTACAATCAATTGAAGGAATTCACGAGGTAGTGGGTGGAAAATCGACCAAGTCTCTACACGTTGAGCAACTGGTTTCAAACACGATCTCCACTTCCCCACTCCTTGATTCTATCAACTGTCACACTTCATGGGGTCATGGTGTCTAAAATTCCAGCAATATAAATAAGTCTCTGAATCATGATTGAAGGATCGGCATCAACAGTATCATCAATCTCACGTCTCATCGACAACACGAGATCATCAACTCATCAATTGAGCAACTACTCTCAATTGAGCAATTTCAATCATTCAGAGCTTATCATATTCAGAATTCACACCCACAATCTTTGATTACCATTGATTCCACGCATTTCTCAGCTTCCCTCCTACAGATCAACCCATCCTCTCTTGTGACCGAATTTACTCTGGAACGGTCATTGTCTTGATTTAGGCCGGAGTACTACAGATTGATCTCTCGAATCTAAAGCACCCCCTTTGCAGCGATGCATCTGTGTGAGGTTTAACATTTCGCTCGGTTGGAGGAGTCTCCTCCGTACGGTCGTCTCCTCAATTCCTTAAAAACCAGCAAATCGTTTTTCCCCATCTACAACATTTATCTAACGAAATAGTAAAATCATAGACTAATGGGGAGTAGCATATCATATGATACTTGTAGTTATATGGACTACAAAGGAATAACAATGACGTGCGGATTGATAAAATCTATCTATCTTACCTTTAGGGGGAGTATTAGCTTTGTTATTATAATATCAACAACGACATTTATGGAATGAATGTATACAGGTTATTGTGTTGTTGAATACGGGAATCAAGCGTATGTATAATGAATTCTTGAAAGTATTAGGATATGAGACATTACAAGTATTGTGAATACTTGAAGAAGTGAAGAAGTAAGGAGCTAAAACGACAACATCATCCTTCCGCTTGAGGTTAGTGATATTTGAAAACATAATTGCGAAGCATGAATGATTAAACTCTAGTTAGACATAGTATTAAGGAACACAATACTAGGTTTATTGCTTAACCATTAAACTTTGTATATAAGACATCGACATAATCGTTTGAATGCTATTGTGATTATGTATGGGTATAAGGTGAAGATTTCATCCTAGGAAACAATGTTTTACATTTGTTTAAAGGAAGTAAATTCAAGAACTTGTTTTGTGAATCGAAAGGAAAATCGCTAGGAATTATTGGTATTGTTATTCATTGCATATATTTTGAACTACCAATATCTGTGATTAGTATAACCGCTCATGACTTGTTTATGTTCTTGGTAAAACTATTCACAAAGTCCTGACTTTTGTATTGGTGTGACTTTTATTAGTGAAACCGATCTTAAGTAATCACCTGAGATGGTATGATCGATTTAGTGTTATTGGTATGACCAACTCTAGGCAAAGGGGAACCGATCCTAGTAAGAAGTGCAACCTATCACAAAAGGGGAATCGATCTTTGTATGAGGTGCAACAAGTTTTTAGTAGAAAGGGGAACCGATCCTATGGACATGTGCAACAAGTACAATTTAGATACCATATATATGTGGGGAACCGATCCTAGTACCTAGTCAACCGAATTTTGGTAACTAGCGTGACTATGCAAAGTACTCACATGGAGGTAGAACCGAAACTTGTTTTGTAGAACCATGAAACCCATGTTTGGTGATTGAGTGTTCTTGATCAATCACGTAGTTCTTGAAAGTCAGATGAACCAATTCTAAACTTGTTTGGAAGTGTGGCAAATCGGTTTCAAGATTGTAAGTATGAAAGAGGACTTACAAAGTAAAGATGTCGACATACTTTGAACATGTGCAATAACGCTTATCTTTAATTGTTCAAAGATATTCCTTAATAGCTAAAGGAAAATCCCGGATCGAAAAATAAGTTGAGAATGATTTAAGGTTTTTAATTTTATTTTTAGAAAATGAAAATTAGTAATGTGCATTTACTAGTTGGAGATTTTCGGTCATTATTTGGACAAAGCATTTCCAGGAATTATGGAAACCGAATTTGGAATATATTGCATATCTTGAGAATATTTTCGGCTTTGGAAATTCCTTGGTGTCCAAACTTCTTTGTCTATAAATATCAAAGTTTTCATGTCGAGTAAACTAATCCCCAGAGCCAGCAAAACTACCTAAGTTGTGTCGTTACTGTCGAATCCGCCTATTCGGAGAGGAAAGTAACCTAATTAGGCGAAATCTCTTACGGTCGCTCAGTTTAAAGACTTATTTAGGATTGAGAAGCTCTATTACTACCATTGGTGGGAAACTAGATAATTGCAGTTTATCTTTTGTTTTTGATTGATTTGATTGACTATGGTTGAACTTTGATTTCACCTAGTTTGTTTATGCTTGAGAATCTTCTCTTCTGATATAAGATTCACTCAAACTAGATCAACGTTTCGACGGGTATCTTTAGACCGTTTGTATATCTAAAGACGTCTTGTGATAATCCATTGTTAACAGACTCCGTTCTGTGCGTGATTGATCACAAGATATTCAAGTTGATTGTGTGCATGTGTTTATTGAAGATCTAAGAAGATTTGAAGACAAAGAAGACTTTGAAGATTTCTGATTTGGGTTCATAATCTTTGGTGTGCACAATACTTGTTTCGGTAAAAGAGGATCCAACTATAATTGGTTTATCCTTATGGTAGATTGGATTGATTAGTTGTGTAGATCGTTATCAATACAATTCTTTGTGATTCAAAGTATTGATTGCAAAATCTTAACAATTACTTTGGTAGTTGTAGATCAGATAGATCTAAGAACCTGAAAAAGGAGTTTATTGAGATAAACAGAAGAGCTTTTTGTCGAACTCACATCACTTGGTTGAAAAGAGTTGATACCAAACAGATTTGTTGTTCCTTTGATGTTTGGATTACGAACCAAAGGAATTGTTCCAAGTACGTGACTTATTACAGGTCGGAGGTGTGGGAATACAGACGAACCAAAGGAATTTTTTCTGCATTTGCGGTTTCCTCATTAACAAAATCTTGTTGTGTCATTTACTTTTATTTTCTTCAATTATAATTGTTGTTATTATAATTTAAAGTAAATTAAACAAACGTTAATTCCTATTTACTTGATAGTAATCCTATTGTGTTCGGTTAAGTCCAAACCTGTTATCAAGTAAACATACTTCATTGTTGTATTGTCTCGATCTCGTATCCATGGAAGATCACACGAATTGTGAACCGATTTGTTGTACTGTCTCATCTCATTCTATAGAAAATCACTTTTGGAGAAAGGACTTACAGGTGGAAAAGTTTTGGATTGAGGTATATTTGGGTATCCTCGTCTTTTCAATTGGTATCAGAGCAGGCAACCACGAAAATATCTAACAATCTGCGTTTGGTGCGATCCATCCTATAATAAATTGAATCTAATGGTCGATTCAGTTAAAGTAACGGCAGGATTTGACTACTTCAAAAATTCGTGGTGGAAGACACAGATGAGTTTTGTAATACTCTTGTTCCTAAATGTTTTAGGGATTGGATTTATGTCCATGTATGTCTTGAGAGGCTTACATAATCACTAGGATATCATAAAATTATATATCATTGTCCTGGATACTAACATGCTTAGTAACAATAGTAAAATACTCTATGAGGCAGGTTGTATCTCGAAAATGCATAAGATTCCTCTCAGAATTTTTCATTATGTGGACCATGGCTATTGCGTTCTAGAAAAATCTAGAATCTTAAATATATTTTGGATAAACTACCAAAGTATATATATGTACATTTTCAGAGCTAAAACTGTCAATGTATCGCAGTCTAGGATGCGGCTTTTGGAAAATATGTAATCCTACAAGGAACGAGTTTTCAGTTAATAATTCTATTAACAATGGATTGCTTCATACACATCACAACTGTTTTACTGAAGCAAGTGATCTTTTGAAATATTACCGGGTTTATGATTCTGATGGTATCTTTAAGAAATATCATATTTTGTTCAAATTTATCTCTGTATACTCTAGTAGAAAATTCTTGAGTAAACTTCAAGTAATATTATCAAATTCTGGTAATAAAAGAGTAAACAGACCTTTGGACAAAAACATGAAAAAACGGTTTTCCAAAAGAAAGAACTGGATATAAAATCGGAATTGTATCCCCACAAGTCTCGGTTTCCGATTTTGATAGTATTTCCTAAAACTAGTTATTTCCGGTCTTCAATATCAACTCTTCCTATAAAAGAGAATCTCTTGCTATGTGTTCAAACATATTGGGGAAGATTGGTCAAAACCGTAACTAGGGTTTTTCATATTTTTGCAAATATGGGAAAAAGGAAATCAAGAACCAAACCAGCTGATGATCGGGTCAGGATTGATGATATTGATAAGATCAGATTTCCTAACAGTATTGAACGATTTCGCTCGTTTTGTTGACAACTTTTGTTTCAGGAAATACGAAACTCTCAAGGGAATGGAATTTACCACTGAAAATAAATTTGATCCAGATGTCCAAGATAAGGATTATGTGAAGTTTGTTCAAGATCGAAACTGGGGAAAACTTTTTGGTTTTGAAAAATATTCACCTGATATGGTAAGAGTTTTTTATGCAAATATCCATAATATTGATCATAAAAAACTTTCCTTTGTTACTCTTGTTGGTCGAGGAATCTACTATGTTGATCGTAAGACAATATGTAATGCTATTAATTAGAATAAGGAATGTAATCACTTGATTACTGGAGTTGAAATTGAACACGATACCATTTCAACACATCTCATTGGAAGATCAATAGAATGGGAAAGTGGTAGACTACCAACAAAAGATATACCCTTCCACCTAAGGGTATTCGGTAAACTTGCTTTAGCTACCCTATTTGCAAGTACAAGAGATAAGTCGTTTTGGGATAAGGATTTTGCTGAATTCGTCTATTTCATGTTGAAAGGAGACTCTCAAATTGATCTCTGCGGAATTATTGTTATCCAAATGATCAAAATCTCAGATTCTATTTCCTCACAAAGAATAAAGAGGCATCTCGGTTTTCCATGTATAATCACATAAATTTGTGAATTCATTGCGGGAGATGACTTTGATGAAATGAGGAACATTACGGTTGTCTCTAATAAGACTATAAGTCAAATGATTGGGGGACAAACCCACAATGATGTTGTTAAAATAATTTCACCAAATTCTATCAACAAGTCTCTTCTAGGTCATCTTGAAAATCTTGGTAAACAACTTGATTGTTTTCAGAAAGAACTGGGATTTGCTTCTCGAAAAGATCCAGAAACTCTTGAGGGAATTCAAAAAATTAAATCAGAGTTTTGGAACCAAGAATGAAAATTGAAGAAGAGCGTCAAAAAACACTCGGTCACGAGAAATGTTCTTCCCAATAACTGAGTTGCAAAGAAAAATATACATCAATTTTTGATTTATTTTAATGATTGTATTAGGTCTATTCTGAATAAAACTATCTTATTATGAATAAAATTATTTGATTTATAATTTTTCTTGTGATAGTTTTTGATTTACATAGCATGTGCTTGAATGCTTTATATTATTCCTATGTATGTTTATGGGATGTTTGATTTCGATTTTACTACCTTGATATTCGATCTCATAATGTTGTGAACCCTTATGGTTTGGGTGACTTTTTGGTTTAGCAGGATTAAGTTCTAGCCCATGTTGGTAGGATTTATCAAAGGATCATGAGGGGTTCTGATTGAAACAATGTGTGAAAAAGTCACAATATGTTGAATCATTTGGTTTAGCATAAAAGCATATGTGTTTCGGGATTTTCAACTTTTGCTTGCAATAGTTAAAAACCGGTTTTCAACCTTTTTCTGGTAAAGGTTGGTTGTTGTTATTCTTTTGTTTTCCATAAGGGTGACAACATAATGATATCTCGATATTAATTCTCCCTGGAAGAAGATGCAAACATATTGGAGAAGAGAATGCGAAATTTGAGGTAACAATATTGTTAGTTAATTGTTTTCCTGTTTAAGAAAAACCTAATGTTATTGCTTATATGTTTTTGCTTCTGCTTAACAAAATTTCGGTACAATTGATGTTTTATTCCATTATGTGTGTATGAATGTGTGTGTGATTCAATTGGTTCCGGTTAAGAAAAACTATTGTTATCTTGTTTTATTTTGTGGTATCAATTGTTTAGGCTTACAAAATTTCGGTGCAATTGCGGTGCTTTAATGTCTTTGTTGTTTCAATTGCTTCCGGTTGAGGTGAATAATTATGCAAGTTGATTTATTTGGTTTGTATGAATTGTTTATGGCATAATGAAAGAAAAGGTTTTCGGGATGAATTGTTTAGTCCAATTCGATTCCGGATAAGAGAAACTAAGTTAATTCTGTTCTTAGTTAGACTTATCAAAGAGGAGGAACACACGCTCCTAACAGTGGTAAGACTAAGTTTGTTAAAGCTGTTAATATTTCTCCATGTGAATAACCTGTGTCAGCGTGCAAAAACAAGGATTCTACTTCTTCTAAATCTGCTCAAAATAGAACTACTGAACGTAAGTCCTTCAACTGCTATTACTGCGGAAACAAAGGACACTCCAAGTGAAGGTGTCGTCTTTGGATAAGGAATGAAAAACTTCACAACATTCTTAATTGGATGTCTAAATAAGTTGTTAAACCTATATCACAGATTGGAATCAACCCTGTTCGACCTCAAGGGATATACTGTGATAAGGCTTTTCCTAGTTATGTCTTCAAACCGAAGGATGCCTATAATGGTGGAAGGAAAAATAGCAAAAGTGTGAAAGATGTTGTGAATCAGTCTGGAAGGATAAAAAGGAA
The DNA here is from genome assembly GCF_003573695.1 of Papaver somniferum. Taxonomy (NCBI): domain Eukaryota; kingdom Viridiplantae; phylum Streptophyta; class Magnoliopsida; order Ranunculales; family Papaveraceae; genus Papaver; species Papaver somniferum. The sequence goes on along the minus strand of NC_039366.1, from coordinate 144,219,416 downwards.
CAGAAGAAAGAAAAACGAGTTAAGTTCCTCTAATTTTCTCAAAAAGGACTGTGAATCCAATTCAGATTTCTTACATGTCAACAATCGAGTCCCTGATCTGAAGATTCACATAAACAGAGTAAGACGGAATATCAAGAAAACATGGAATGTTGTTAACCCAGGTACTTCTAAATCGTCTCTTGATAATACTTCTTCAACTAAACCAGGTAGTTCGTTAAATACCGATGAAAAGGAAAAAGAAGAAGTAAAAAATGATGAGCAATATGCTCATCTTATTACACCCTGCCATGTTCATGTTGCATCTCTTTTAAATTCTTGTCCTGTTAAAAAGGGATGCTCTTGATTCTCAGGATTTTTCGTCTTGAGAAAGCTGTCAGGATTGTACTACATTCGATGTTACTTTATTCCGTTTTCTCCTCAACATCTATTTATTTTTCTTTTCTTTGGGTTTCCTGGTCTTTCATAGGCCCGTTTCTCTAGTACACGCACCAAGCCTCACGAACATCATGTTTTCTATGGTTTGATGGAATTCCTTAGATATATAATGTGTTCCAGAGGTCCAAAAAGATTCTCTAAAAATCTTTTTGGTGCACAATGGAGGTAAGAAACAAGGTTGATGATGTTGAGCTATGTCCCATTGATATCTCATGCTTTCATGCTCTTGATCATGAAAACGAAGACAAACTTCCAGTTTAGATTTCTTCACAACTGGTAGGAAATCTTCTTGGAGACTTTAAGGTCGTACGTGAACAACTTAGTATCGCAACTAGACTACCTAAAAGACGAACTAAGGAAGGCAACTGAGGAACTCGTTCTTGTTCAATCCCTGGTTGCAGACAGGATTTAGTTTTTCGTCTGATCTTGGGTCTAGTTGGTTGTCTAGTATGTCTTTTTTTTGGATTAGTTGGAAGAATAACTAGTGCTTTCGATAGCGATGATTGTGACTACACATAGTTATTTTGTTTTCATATTCTTATGTTTTTTTTAGGTTTATTGGTTTTTTAAATTCTAAAAATATTTAGAGGATGATATTATTGCAGTATTAATCTGTTTTGAAGTATTACAATATTTTTATGGGATATGTATTGTTTACGTCAGTGAACTTGAAGGTCCCATATTGTGTCAAAAGTAAAGTCGTTCATAAATTGATACTCGTATTGATGAAAGGACGAATGGACTTTTGAAAATTAAAAAAGTTATGCCTATGCAGTCATGTATTTGATGGAAAATAGGATAAAATATTTTGTTTGACAAGGATAAAGTCTATTATGTCGTTATGATGGAAAATAGAATAGATCTTTGTATGTTATCCACGATATTGATCTTCATTGATCCATTTTGCTATGTTTTACCGTGAAGGCTCCATTGTGTGTCTTATGTTGAGCACGATACAACGAAGTCGATTATTCTTATTGGCTTTGTTGGTTGTTCCATAAGATGCTATATATTGAGCATTATGAACTAAATTAATCATCTTGGTTGGTTATTTAGTTATTTGCTCCGAAAGTCTTCTTTTTTCGAGCAAAACTTTTGACAATTAAATTGATTACCTTCGTGATTAATTTGGTTGTTTGTATTCCAATTAGATTAATTATCGGTTCTCTTGTAATTAGTCTAGTTGAGTTTTCATATATTCCACAAGTTCTTGTGTTGAGTATATGAACGGCTATACTAACTATGTTCTATTGGTTGATGTAGTCGTATATTCCGTAAGGTTTTCCTTATGTTGAGTATGTGAACGATTAAGTTAGTCATATCCGTATGATTACCTTAGTCGTATCTCCGTAAGTTTACTTATGTTGAGCACAATCAATTAAATTGATCACTTTTGTGGTTTGCTTTAGTTGCATATTCTAATTAAATTAATCATGGGTTTACTTGTGATTAATTTGATTGAGTTTTGGATATAGAAAATCATTTTCATATGTTTTTTGGTGTCCAATTAAAAATCCTTTTTTTCTTTCGAAATTAAGGTCGCTCTTGTTGTTCTCTCGGGAATGACATCAAATGGGGGAGAGTTCTTTTGAACTTGTGCTTAATGGTAATATCTTGCGGGTTGTGCGACTGTGGAATTTTATAGGGGTTATCTTGTATCTTAAAACTCCTTGATGAATGCATTTAACTTCGGCTTTATGATTGCATCTAAATTAAGTTGGTATGTATTTTTCTTTTAGTCTATGAAATGTCTCTTGTGGAAATTCCATTACGATCCCGTTCTTTTACCTTTGCCAATTTTATTGACAAAAAGGGGGAGAAATAATGTAGTTCATACTACAAATACATATGGTTTTCGGATCACTGTGTAAGGGGGAGTGGTTTCCATGATCGAGATGGAGTATTGACTAAGGGGGAGTGATACATATCACCATAGTATTGTTGTTAAAGTCGTGATGCAATTGGACTTTGATGTTACATAATGAAACTATGTCACTGTATAATAATGATCGAGAATCTCGATTTCTCTCATTGTTGTAGCTACGGATCTTCAACAACGGTGGTGCTAAACTTACAACCTTTGGGATCATTGGAGTACTTGAAAGGACGAAGATTTCAGGGAACGTTGAAGATTAGACTATGGAATAGGATCCAGTAAAGTTTATCTTTTTTGTATTCCATATGTATTAACAGTTTTGTCACTAAAATTGACAAAGGGGGAGATTGTTAGAGCATAGCTCGGTCGACCTCGCATGCGTTGCTATCTCAAGCATGTTTGTCAATGTTAGTGATCAAAACTATAAGTCTTGATTTCTAGCCTACATAGCTAAGTCTCGGACTAGGATAGAAAAGTATAGTTGAGCTCAAGGACTTCATGGAGATTCATCATACAACGACGAAGATCTACTCAAGGAACCGTGGAACTTCATCAACAAAAAGGTATGTGGAGACTTGAACTAATCTATCACTCAAAAGTCTATCTCTTCTATCTCTACTTCTTATGGGAGAAAAGTCGTATACTATATAGACTGGATCATACACATTTGATATTTCGAGCCGAGTATATCTCGCCTATCTATATCTCGAAATCATGTGTTGGTAAAGCGTTTCGCTTTGATCAAGTTTAGCTTCACCTAGTGACGAAAGTCATGAAAAATTTCAATTACTTAGAGAATTGCTCTGACGCGAAACGGTCTGTGACTAACGGCTATATAACGTCCTCTGAGAATGTCTCAATGATTGGAATGAGAGTTTAGAATACATAACCATGTATTCCTTAATCCGAAGTTTTCGAACTTTGTTGATTGAGAGAAACCGGAGGAATTGGCTTTGCCAAGTCCGCGAACCCAGTCCGCGAACTCAATCCGCGAACTGACGGAAGTTCTTGTACCGATAATTTCTGCTGGGATTTTCCAAAAACTCGTTTGCGTGTAAGTCCAAAAACTCAGTCCGCGAACTGGCGAAAGTATCTTTGCCGATATTTTCTGCTGAGTTTGGAAAACTCCACCAGTTGTCTTAAGTTTGCGAACTTGTTTATGAGCTTAAGAGGTTATGATCTAAAGACATGCTCTGAACATGAAACTTAAATTACTAAGGAATGCTTTATGCATACCGTGGCTATAAAGTTCATGAGCCGATTCAATCGAATCGAATCATCTTTGTTTCAATTGCGTCTTGTGTAGTTACATAAGATCTCATAGCAATTGAACAACTCTTTAACTAGTTCATTTGAGTCAATTGAACTAGTTATGGTGAAGAAGAACAAGGTTAATATGAAATGCTCATATGGTTAACCTTTTGGGTTACTATGTTGAACCAACATACACGTACACGTTTGGGCATGATTTTCACAAACCTAGTGAACGTCTACCCAAGTGTGTGTGACAAGCTAAGTTTTCGATCTAACGGTTGAGAAATATTAGCTTGAATCTAAATCAGGTTTTCATATAACGATGAATATGGATTGCTTTGTAACTAAGGCAAAACCCTGATTTGAAGACTATATAAAGGAGACATATAGTATTGTGCAAAACTAATCCCCACATGTCTGTGTGATACTAGTGCGCTCGCTAGAGTCGATTCTCCTCTAACCTTTGGTTTTCTTCTCTAAAACCAGGTTAACGACTTAAAGACTTCATTGGGATTGTGAAGCCAGACCGATACTACCTTTATCGTAGTTGTGTGATCTGATCTTGCATCTTCTATCGTACGAGTACAATCTTTGATTGGCTTGAGATCGTGAGAGTTCTCCGATAGGCAAGATAAAGAAGTCACAAACATCTTCGTCTCACTGTTTGTGATTCCTCGACAAACCGCCTGTGTAGTCAGGAAGGATTGTAGAGAGGTGATTGATTAATCTAGGCTGTTCTTCGGGAATATAAGACCGGATTATCAATTGGTTTCTGTTCACATTGATTTCATATCTTAAGACAAAACAAAACCTAGGGTTTATCTGTGGGAGACAGATTTATCCTTTGATAGACTTTTCTGTGTGAGACAGATTTGTTTATTATCAAGTCTGCGATTTTGGGTTGCAGCAACTCTAGGTTGTGGGTGAGATCATCTAAGGGAATCAAGTGCGCAGTATCCTGCTGGGATCAGAGGCGTAGGAGTACAACTGTACCTTGGATCGGTGGGAGACTGATTGGGTTCAACTATAGTCCAGTCCGAAGTTAGCTTGGAGTAGGCTAGTGTCTGTAGCGGCTTAATACAGTGTGTATTCAATCTGGACTAGGTCCCGGGGTTTTTCTGCATTTGTGGTTTCCTCGTTAACAAAACTTCTGGTGTCTATGTTATTTCTTTTCCGCATTATATTTTATATAATTGAAATAATACAGGTTGTGCGTTCGTGATCATCAATTGGAAATCCAAACTTTGGTTGTTGATTGATATTGATTGATCCTTGGACATTGGTCTTTGGTACCGTCCAAGTTATTCCTTGTATTTGATAAAAACTCGCTATTAATTTTATCTTGAGTAAAAATAAAATCAAGAGAGAGATATTAACTCCTTGAGATACTTTTATCTAGATTGAGTCTGACTTTCTAGTTGATTCTCTAGCAAAGTATTTCGGAGTTAGTCCATACATATTGCTAAGAGAAATATTGGGTGGTGTTGTTAGACCCATGCTTTTTCAAACCATTTCGGGAAAAAAGTTAGGGTTAGACTCTTCAATAATTTCAGTGAGATTCAATCACTGGATTTGGTTGGAATGATCTTAATGGAGTTAAACAAGTATGGTAAGGTCCTTGGAATCGATTAAATTTTGATGGGATCGTAGAGTTGAAGCAAAACAGTGAGAAGTCTCGGAGTTACCTGCGATATTTTCTGGCAGAGTTTTGGGGAGTTTCGGGTGCGACTCAATGACATATTAGTAATGGTTTAGGCCTTTTTCGATCAAACGGGCTCGGAAATGGACTTTGACTCGAAGAATTGAGTTATCCACGAAGTTTTGGTAAAACAGGGAGGTGAGAAGAACACGAGTTTTTCTTGGGTTGGTTTGCTAAATTCACGTGGAAATATCGGCCTGGCAAGAGTTTGACTCAACCAAGGGGTGTGTAGAAACGTGCTGAGATGCAGAAGATGCGGGATTGAGAAATAAAAGGGAAGATATTTCCCATATCTGGAAGGAGAATAAAGAAGATCAAGCGGAGTTATTATAGAGACTTGATTCTTCTGCGAGGTATAAATAGGGTGTTGAGATCACAAAGAAGGGATATCGAGAGTTGGGGAGAAGAGCAGAGGATCGCAGAGCAGATTTTTCTGCTGCTGCAGAAAAGAAGAAGAAGAAGAAGAACAGACTACACTACTATGTCGTTTAAGAACTGTCGCATATTCTCAGCTTAGCGACAGTTTTTCTACGACAGTTTCCATATATAGTTTTTCTGTAACAGCAGCTTCAGCAACAAAACTTGAATTATATTGTAACGGTGGACTCTGTAACACCCTAAAAGCGTTGCAAAATCGTTGTATAATTATTTTTCTTCAATAAAAACACATTTTGAGCTATGTTTCTATCTTTTGAGAGTGTTTTTACCATGAAGAGCTGAACCCCTACACTGGGTCGATGGAGGAATCCGAATTTCGTACATGGGTGAACTTATTCTATTCTCTATATGACTTTTGCACCAATTAAAATAGAATTATGATTTGAATTAATTAGTTATTATTTTATTTGATGGGTCATGCTTGCTTAGATGTTTGATGTCCCATGCTTACGATTTATAACTAATATTTTGAGAATCTACTTTGGCAAAATAAGAGTCGATGTTATTTTATTTATTGAGCAATAATTGTTGAGAATAAATAATTGAGCCCTATGATATGAACTCGGTGGAATCCTAGTCCCAGTGACTCTCGCTTTTATTATTTTCATTAAATCCTTAAATTTAATCTTCACAAGCTTTAGAGTTCGAATCTTATTTACTACAACAACAATTAAAAATCCTATCATTTTGGCGCCGCCGACGCGAACTTGTTTGTAGATTATTTTTAGGTTTATTTTTATTTTGTACAATATTTTCATTTCATTTTAGATTTTTTTCTCCTTTTTATGCGTTTCTTTTTGTATTTCTTTTCAGGGACATTTTGAGGATGATGAATTCTTCGGGGGAGACGTCACTTAAGATGACACTGGCGGAATATAAGCTTAGAAAGTCAAATTATCAGAAAACCTCATCTGAGATGACGCTTGATGAATATAAGCGTAGGCAATGGTATGGAGTTTCTGCTCCACATGAGGTAATTGAAGAATCCCCGCTAATGATATATGAGAAGTATTACAAATACACACCACTTAGTTTGGAACAAAGATTAAGAATTCCGGAATGCCAAAGATTATTTAATGATGATGATGATCAGTCTTGTAGTGACTCTCTGTTCCATACATAATATGTAGATGACCTTGTGGATGATTGTATAGATGATTTGCCTAATTTCATAGATGAATCCATCCCACAAGATAATTCACCCAACTTAGAGGTTGTTTCTAGACCCCTAGACTTCCAAAAGTTTCCTAATTTAGGGTTATAATTGCGTGCTTCTAAAGTGTTGTTGGATTACTTTGCATCTAAGTACCTAGAGGACTTGCCTATTCCTGTTATCGTGCATGAACCAATTGATATTTCCCCAGTCCCAATAGTATGCCCATATTTTGTTCTATACTCACTTCCATGTGAAGTAAAAACTAGGTTTGGGGGTAATCCTCTATTTCAGACAGTTTCAATGTCACCACATTTTCATAGCATAATTGTGAAGCTGTCATTTGTAAATAATGTATTTTGGGTAGATCCCCAGATTTTCAGGTTGTTAATTTTTGGGGATCCATTTCTGTGCATTCCAGTAGGTATATTTATTTTATTTTTATATTGGTTTACTTTTTGCATTTCCCATCTTAATTTTGCGTTGGATGACACAATTACATTGAGGACAATGTAATGTTTAAGTGTGGGGGAGAGATTAACTTTTTAGTTTATATTTTTCAGGAATTTCCAAGTTATGATCAGCTGTGTAGCGGGTCTTTTTCATTTTTTCTTACATGTTATGACCAACTGTGTAGCGGGTCTTGAAAAAAATAATTTTTTTTTATGATTGTTAGGGTTATGACCAGTTGTGTAGCGGGTCTTTTCTCTTTTCTTGCGTCTAAAAATAAATAAAATAAAATATATATATATATATTATATGACCAGCTGTGTAGCGGGTCTCTCTCTTATTATATGACCAGCTGTGTAGCGGGTTTTCTTCTGTTTTGCTCGAGGACTAGCAAAATGTAAGTGTGGGGGAATTTGATAAGCACGCAAGTGCGACGCTTTTTCACCTATAATTACATTAGCTAGGCCTCATTTTATTGCTAATAAACTTCTTTTAAGTATTTTCTAGGAAATAAGTTCTTATAGAGAAATCAGCTCGAAAAGTGGTTTTTGGACCTCAGAAAAGTACTAAAGGCACCACAATTTTGGATAAGAACACCCCCGGAAATGTCCCAGAACAGTTGATAAAGGCACCCAGGAGTTTTTCACTATTTACAGCCCAAAAATACTCTTTCTACCCCACAAATTGCTGTTCGCACCCCAAGAATTGCTAAATGTACCCCAGATTGCTAAAGGGACACTGGAATTGGTTAAGGGGCAGTCATCTTCAAGATTTTGAATTTGATTATTTGGCGGGAAAATGGTTTTAATGGAAACAGAATTAGGGTTTTGAAATTGGGCGAGTTTTATGGAGACTAAAGGGCTGAAATTAAATGGGTTTGTTCTAATTGACCTAACAGGACAGGTAATGGGCTTCGTTTCGATTGGAATTGGCTAGAGTGGTGGATTTAAAGTAAACCATTTCGGGGAAAAAAATTAGGGTTCGACTCTTCAAGAATTTCAGTGAGATTCAATCGCTGGATTTGGTTGGAATGATCTTAATGGAGTTAAACAAGTCTGGTAAGGTCCTTGGAATCGATTAAATTTGGCTGGGATCGTAGAGTTAAAGCAAAAAAATGAGAAGTCTCGGAGTTACCTGCGATATTTTCTGGCAGAGTTTTGGGGAGTTTCGGGTGCAACTCAATGACAGATTAATAATGGTTTAGGCCTGTTTCGATCAAACAGGCTCGGAAATGGACTTTGACTCGAAGAAATTGAGTTATCCACGAAGTTTTGGTAAAACAGGGAGGTGAGAAGAACACGAGTTTTTCTTGGGTTGTTTTGCTGAAGTCACGTGGAAATCTCAGCCTGGCAAGAGTTTGACTCAACCAAGGGGTGTTTAGAAACGTGCTGAGATGCATAAGATGCGTGATTGAGAAATAAAAGGGAAGATATTTCCCGTATCTGGAAAGAGAATAAAGAAAATCAAGCGGAGTTATTATGGAGATTTGATTCTTCTGCGAGGTATAAATAGGGTGTTGGGATCACAGAGAAGGGATATCGAGAGTTTGGGAGAAGAGTAGAGGATCGCAGAGCAGATTTTTCTGCTGCTGCAGAAAAGAAGAAGAACAACAGACTACATTACTGGTCTGTCGTTTAAGAACTGTCGCATATTCTCAGCTTAGTGATAGTTTTTCTACGACAGTTTCCATATATAGTTTTTCTGTAACATCAGCTTCAGCAACAGAACTTGAATTATATTGTAACGGTGGACTCTGTAACAAGCTAAAAGCGTTGCAAAATCCTTGTATAATTATTTTTCTTCAATAAAAACACATTTTGAGCTATGTTTCTATCTTTTGAGAGTGTTTTTTGCATGAGGAGCTAAACCCCTACACTGGGTTGACGGAGGAATCCGAATTTCATACATGGGTGAATTTATTCTATTCTCTATATGACTTTTGAACCAATTAAAATAGAATTATGATTTGAATTAATTAGTTATTATTTTATTTGATGGGTCATGCTTGCTTAGATGTTTGATGTCCCATGCTTACGATTTATAACTAATATTTTGAGAATCTACTTTGGCAAAATAAGAGTCGATGTTATTTTATTTATTGAGCGATAATTGTTGAGAATAAATAATTGAGCCCTATGATATGAACTCGGTGGAATCCTAGTCCCAGTAAATCTCGCTCTTATTATTTTCATTAAATCCTTAAATTTAATCTTCACAAGTCTTAGAGTTCGAATCTTATTTACTACAACAACAATTAAAAATCCTATATATCAGTTAGTGATATTTGACTTGAACTGTTTCATTCCCTAACGTATCTTTCAAGTAATGCATATTGAAAACATAACTGCGAAGCATGAATGATTACACTCTAGTTATACATAGTATTTGGGAATACAATACGAGGTTTATTGCTTAACCATTAAACTTTGTATATAAGATATCGACATAATCGTTTGAATGCTATTGTGATTATGTATGGGTATAAGGTGAAGATTTCATCCTAGGAAACAATGTTTTACATTTGTTTAAAGGAAGTAAATTTATAAACTTGTTTTGTGAATCGAAATGGAAATCGCTAGGCATTATTGGTATTGTTATTCATTGCATATATTTTGAACTACCAATATGTGTTAGTATAATCGCTAATGACTTGTTTATGTTCTTGGTAAAACTATTCACAAAGGCCTGACTTTTGTATTGGTGTGACTTTTATTAGTGAAACCGATTAAGTAATCACCTGAGATGGTATGATCGATTTAGTGTTATTGGTATGACCAACTCTTGGAAAAGGGGAACCGATCCTAGTAAGAAGTGCAACCTATCACAAAAGGGGAATCGATCCTTGTATGAGGTGCAACAAGTTTTTAGTAGAAAGGGGAACCGATCCTATGGACATGTGCAACAAGTACAAGTTAGATACCATATATATGTGGGGAACTGATCCTAGTATCTAGTCAACCGAATTTTGGTAACTAGCCTGACTATGCAAACTACTCACATGGAGGTAGAACCGAAACTTGTTTTGGTAGAACCATGAAACCCATGTTTGGTGATTGAGTGTTCTTGATCAATCACGTAGTTCTTGAAGGTCAGATGAACCAATTCTAAACTTGTTTCGAAGTGTGGAAAATCGGTTTCAAGATTATAAGTATGAAAGAGGACTTACAAAGTAAAGATGTCGACATACTTTGAACATGTGCAGTAACGCTTATCTATAATTGTTCAAAGATATTCCTTAATATCTAAAGGAAAATCCTTGATCGGAAAATAAGTTGAGAATCTTTTATTTAAGTTTTTTAATTTTATTTTTGGAAAATGAAAATTAGTAATGTGTATTTACTAGTTGGAGATTTTCGGTCATTATTTGGACAAAGCATTTACAGGAATTATGGAAACCGAATTTGGAATATATTGCATATCTTGAGAATATTTCGGTTTTGGAAATTCCTTGGTGTCCAAACTTCTTTGTCTATAAATATCAAAGTTTTAATTTCGTGCAAACTAATCCTCAGAGCCAGCAAAACTACCTCAGTTGTGTTGTTACTGGTGAAGCCGCCTATTCAGAGAGGAAAGTAACCTAATTAGGCGAAATCTCTTACGGCCGCTCGGTTTAAAGACTTCTTTGGGATTGAGAAGATTTATTAGTACCGTTGGTGGGAAACTAGATAATTGCGGTTTATCTTTTGTTTTCGATTTGATTGACTAACGATGGTTGAACTTTGATTGCACCTAGTTTGTTTATGCTTAAGAATATTCTCTTCTGATATAAGATTCACTCAAACTAGATCAAAGTTTCGACGGGGATCTTTAGACTGTTTGTAGATCTAAAGATGTCTTGTGATAATCCATTCTTAACAGACTCCGTTCTATGCATGATTGATCACAAGAGATTCAAGTTGATTGTGTGCAGGTGTTTATTGAAGATCTAAGAAGATTTGAAGACAAAGAAGACTTTGAAGATTTCTGATTTGGGTTCATAATCTTTGGTGTGCACAATACTTGTTTCGGTAAAAGAGGATTCAACTATAATCGGTTTATCCTTGTAGTAGATTGGATTGATTAGTTGTGTAGATCGTCATCAATACGATTCTTTGTGATTCAAAGTATTGATTGCAAAATCTTAACAATTACTTTGGTAATTGTAGATAAGATAGATCTAAGAACCTGACAAAGGAGTTTATTGAGATAAACAAAAGAGCCTTTTGTCGAACTCACATCACTTGGTTGAAAAGAGTTGATACCAAACAGATTTGTTGTTCCTTTACTGTTTCGAATACGAACCAAAGGAATTGTTCCAAGTACGTGAATTATTACAGGTCGGAGGCGTGGGAATACAGACAGAACTAGGTGAACTATAGGTTTAGTTGCTTGGTCTCAACTATACGAAGTTGGTTTGATTTTGTATAACGCCTTAATTTTGAGAGTATTCAATTCTGGACAAGGTATTTGGGTTTTTTCTGCATTTGCGGTTTCCTCTTTAACAAAATCTTGTTGTGTCATTTACTTTTATTTTCCGCAATTATAATTGTTGTTATTATAATTTAAAGTAAATTACACAAACGTTAATTCCTATTTACTTGATAGTAATCCTATTGTGTTTGGTTAAGTCCGAACCTCTTATCAAGTAAACATACTTCGTTGTTGTATTGTCTCGATCTCGTATCCATAGATGATCACACGAAGTGTGAACCGATTTGTTGTACTGTCTCGACTCAGTCCATAGACAATCGCTTTCGGAGAAAGGACTTATAGGTGGAAATTTTTTAGATTGAGGTATATTTGGGTACCTTCGTCTTTTCATTAGTAATGCACGAGAATTTATGGTGGGGGAATATAACATCGATAGAGCGGCTCGACAAATGGGTCTTGATCAGTGTGTTCCAGATGTTCGGAAGGAAAAACCATCAGTCAACCAAATCAAAACCTCTCTAGATTGCACACACTTGAATTGGCGTGAGTATTTGTACCCTTGCTCCGACCGGGTCGCCTATGCAACTCCAGGTTATGTAACCTTTTGGAATCACTTCTTCGTTTACATGCTTTCACAATGGATGCTCGGATTCCGGTGCAAGAACCTCCCTCTACTGAGATGGTTTCCAAGAGGCCAAGGCTGAAACATCTTTCTAGTGGTGATAAGAGGAAAGTACTTCCAGGATGTTCACAAGTAAGTATTCTTTATATGACTTTTATGAAGACATAATAATCGTATCTTAATTTCTTATCAATTTTACCAGAGGATGCTCGTACAGTAAGAGCTCGAATCGACGAAGACTTCACGGAAATGGAAGAAAGTCTCCGAGGCGGAGAACTCAGGACTAGGAATTATAGGATGATAGCGAATAGTGTGCAGTCCCCAGCCGCTTCTTTGGTGAGTTGTTAGCACTTCTCTTATCATCACGGTTTTCTTATCCGTGTGATTAGGATCCGAAAACAAATATTGTTAATTTATTTCATAATTTTCCTCCATCGGTCATTGACGGTATTCATCTTGCTCCCACACACACAATTCAGGAATCCAACACTAATGAAGAAGTCGATGTAAGTATTTTTTTCGTATAATCAATCATGATACTTCTTGAATAAAATAATAATGATTGTTGCGGATATATCCAGGAGAATATTGTCGTGAAGATCAACACGGTCATGCCGTTCACTCGTCTTCGAACGGTAGTGAGAAAGAGAATCCTCAAGAATTGGGACCAAATGGAGGTAATGGTGCTCCCAATGTTACTGCCGACCATGTTAATCTTTCGAACGACTTGGAGACTCCTCAAGTAAGTATCCATTTTGTATTCTCTTCATAGAATTATAATATTGCTGATTTGTTGATGAATAGATGAGAATTCTTATGAATAAATGAAAAGTTTTGCCGAAATACGTCACCAGAAAATTCAGAACCCAATCTTTTAGCAAAAACACCATAAAATCTTCATCCGATGTCGGATTTTCATGATCTGCCCATGTATCCTCATGCCTAGGAAATTTCCTAGCTTTTTCAAAGAAGCTTTTTTAATTTAGAGCACGTTTAAGGTCCGAAAGTGGCGAAACAGTGAACTTCCAGGAGACTTTCAGAAAATTTTCAGCTGGCATGTAGTCCAATGTTTTGGCCACATCTCTTCTCTCGTTTATCAGATTGCTATGGAATTTTGATATGTTGTAGAGAACATCCATACGAAGAGAATTGAATATTACTAAACCTTAGGATCCTTACCGATTTCTCCCAGTTCGTCGTCTTATACAGGGAAGTGTAAAATCTCCTCAGACGAGTTTGTTGAAAAACGTGTTTTATGACTTTCACACTATTTGCTCATGTCTTGAACATATAGTAAAGAACTTAGATAGTATTAGTTCATTTACATGATGGATTTTATGATTGCATTTTGATTTTTATGATTGGAGCATCCTAAGCTCATGTAATCTTCATATTAGGTGCCAAATGCCGAAGTTGAGAATAATGGAGTCAATGATGATTCAAACCATAAGGTGAATCGAGTTGATGATGCTAACATCTATACACCTCAATGCCATGAGGATGTTGTTACTGAAGTTGTAGAGGAGAATGAAGCTCAAATCATCATCACTTCTGAGGTAGAAGAAACCGAACCCATAATGGAAGAGACTGCTCCAACAATAGAAGAAATTGTTCCTACGACTGCTGAAGTTTCTCCAATGATTAAGAACCGCATAATAGTGCATGAATACCCTAATGCGTGGGTTGTATGTGATCCCTCATTCGGTGAATTACTCTCATATCATACATTAATTAGTGGATTTAGTGTTCCCATAGGGTATACTGCTATGTATGAGAAATTGTGGAAAATGTACGGTCACATTGTTGTTGCCAAGTAACCAAAACGCAGTTACTTCTTGACAATGCAAGTAGGAACTATCTTGCGTGTCATAGATGATATACAGCCAGGGAGAGATATATTGTTACTTAAGATGTACTCTTTGATTGGGAGTACAACTTGAAGAAATCTGAAGAACTTGGTTTCAACTTGAAGTGGCTTCATCAAAGGATCAACACCATCAAGGACACAGTAGAGAATAATATACCTTTTACCAGTGATGTTGTGGTGGAGAAATGGCTAAGATTGCTGAATTCACTGAAAAATTGGAGTTGGAAAAAGCGGCCTTGCAAGTCTTAGAGAATGCAGAGAAGCGGGAATCTTATTTTCCCGGCTTCCTCTAGTTTTCCTTTCCATAATTTCTTGAACCTTGAACTTCTGAGAGATGTGAGATTTTATTTTGGTTTTGAATAAGTGAGTGATTGAGGATTTTCTTTTGGAATTGATAAAGATTTTCTTAGAATAAAAGAACTCTGATAAATTGTTGAATTCAAATACTGAATGCAAGTATTGCAAACGTTTTGGAGGAATTGAAAATACAGGTGAAAGAAAATCCTAAAATGCAAACGTTAGGTGTCTTGAGCGTTTGTTTTGAACATAAAGCACCTAGGGCGCTGAATGCCTCAGGCGTCAAAAGTTTTGAGCCAATTCTCGTGAAATACTGGTACACTTGTCTTGCCCTTCATATCAGCCAATTTGTAGTATCCTCCAATTGTCGACTTAGTAATCCTAAAAGGCCCTTCCCAGTTAGAGCTCCTTGTGGAATGGAGATTACGTTTATTTGTCTTGAGAACTAAATCCCCTTCATGAAACTTGTTAGGTTTGGTTGTTCATGCCCTGAATATCCTCTACTGGTTTGGAATTCCTCGTACAGTGGGATTCCATGTTTGTGGAGCTTTCCAATTCTGCGGCACATATGGACACTCATGCAAAGGAGAGTACTTAGGATAGTGATTGTTGTGTTCGGCCATTATTCCAGCAATGAACATATCAGTTAGACGCTGAATTCGTAGAGGCTCCTCTTCTAAACATTTGGTGTAATATTGCTGAGGCGAGACTAACCACTCATAACGTTTGGTAGGAGCTTGGTTATGAGTAAAATTGAGTCCCCGGACCAGGGTAGCATATTTGAAAGTTGATAATATGGACGGATGAGGGGAAATAAGACTTGCCTGAGTACGAAATCTTTTGACGAATTCATGTGCGCTCTCTTCATTTTTTTGTGTAAGTCCTATCAAGGCTTGAACTTTCCCCAGATGTTCGAATGATAGATCATCCTTTATTTCTTATGAATCCGAGCTTTCTTCAACAGAGTAATGTGTAGCTGAAGGTGTTGTAGTTACCTTTCCATCATGAATCCACGTCCGTCCGAGGACCATGTCATATCTTGGATCTTCTCTGATTATATGAAATTTGGTTTCCGCCTAGTTTGAACCAACTTTCATCTTGAGAAAGATGTAACCATATGCGTCTCTGAATATTCCTTCGTGATATTTGACTGAGACAGAAGCATGAGTGGCTTTTTGTCGGGTGATGCCTGCAGCTCTGAGAGTTTTCAAAGGAGTGATATTAACAACAGTACCAACATCGACCAACGCTCACTTGAATTCATTTCCTTTGAGATTGACTGTGGTGAGCAGTCCCAAGTCATACATCTCTTTGTCAGTGACTGGAGATTTAGAGAGTGTTTCCGGAATGGATAGTCGTTTCCCAGACACTATATGGTTCAAAGCCGCAAACATGTCCATCCTTTGAGCCTTTGACAAATAAAGCAATTCGCAGATATGCTCGATCAATGATTGAACTGCTTCTTTGACTGGTTGTCCGGAGAGTGTGAAGGTTCCGATTGGGAGAGGATTCTTGCGTAGAAGTAGGATATGTAGGTTGATGACGATGAACAGATGATGCTTTGTCTTTACCTCGATCCTCCATGAAGCGTTCCAGGTCTTCACGAGTGATGAAGCCTGCTGGTTCCTTTGTTAGTGAGTTATTTGCAGCCTTGTGGACTTCATCATCGTCTACTGCATGGATTGGAGTGACTTCAGGATCAGCAACTGAAGATGTTTCTTTAGCTTTTCCTTTCTCCTGAAATTTCTCTGACATCTTGTCAGTGAGAGTTTTGAGGTAATTGCACAACTCCTTCTAAGTATTAGCCATATCAATCTGATTTTTGGCAAGAATTTTCTTGCACCTCCATGAGATCGCCTATGGTAGGTGTATTTTCTATGATTTCTTCGGGAGATCTTCCGAAGAAAGGATTGCTTCCAATGTTGGTTTGCGGAGCAGTGATATCAACAACACCGATATTGGAAGCGGGAGTGGTCTCTGGAGTACCACCATTGTTGCTAGTGCTAGCATTGTTTGAGTTAGGATTTGTAACTGAACCTGACCTAAGATCAACCATTTTGTGAAAAGTTTGAGATTGCAACCGAGAGATTAATCTCCCACTGTGGTCGCCAATCTGTAGATGGGGAAAACGATTTGCTGTTTTTTTAGGGAAGTGAAGAGACGACCGTGCGGACGAGACTCCTCAACCGAGCAAACTGCTTAATCTCAAACAGATGCTTTGTACGGGAGTGCTTTGAGTTCGAGAGATCAATCTGTAGGACTCCGGCCTAAACCAAGTCAATGGTCGTTCCAAAGTCAATTCGGTCACGAAGAGGGAGATGGTTTGATATGTAGGAGGGAAGCTGAGAAGTGTGTGAGATCAATGATGATCAAGTGAGTGTGTTGTGGGTTTCTGCAAATGATGAACTGCTGGGTTCGAATAAGTTCTGGTTGATTGATCGAATTCTGGAGAGTGATTGCTCGAATCAGAATTCTTCTGTTTTTTCTGTCTGTTGTTCAATCATGGACTCAGAGACTTATTTATATTGCTAGAATATAAACACATTGATCTCCAGTAAGTGTGACAGTTACTCAAGTGAAAGAGTGGGAAAGTGGGAAATCTTGGTTTCACCAGTTCCTCGTACATGAGAGGGTTGGTTTATTGTCCACCCACTACTTTGATAACTCCCTCAACCGCTTGCACGACTTACCCATATTTCTCATCGTGGATGAACACACGTGTTGTAGGCCACCAGACCAAAACCCTAATGGATATCCCCCATATGACGTGATTGATGTCTCACGAACGTGGAGTCTGCAAAGCAGACGTGTATTTGATTAGTCAGTCGTTGACTTGATTAGACGATGGGTCTAAGTATTATTCAGTCGAGCATGATTGTTGAATGCTTTAGGATTCATGAATCGAACATGTCTGTTGGGACGTATAGTTATTGAATGAAATGAATGATGTTGATATTGCTCGTCTGAGCAAATATTGTCCGATGAATATTGATAGTTGAATCAATGTTCGAGCATCGGTAAATTACTGAATATTATTGATGGTTTGATCAATATTCGAACAATTGAGAAATTATTGCTCATTCGATAAGTTACTGAATATTAGTTTGATCAATATTCGAACAACTGAACAAGTATTGCTCATTAGATAAATTACTGAATATTGATAGCTGAAAAAGCGGGGGTACAACAACCACACCCAATATTTCGATTAGCAATCTGTATGGACAAACTCCAATATACTTTCAAGATAATCAACTAGACTCAATCTTAATAAAGTATATCAAAGAGTTATAATATCTCAATCTCTCGATTTAATTCTTGCTCAAGCAAATATAAATCTGCGAGTCTAATTAAATACAAGAGAGATAACTTGGATGGTATGAAAAACCAATATCCAAGTGTCAATCAATGTAAATCAACAACCAAAGGTTGGATATTCTAATTGATTGAACTTAACGCACAACCTGTGATGTTTCAATTATATAACAAAATATAATGCGGAAAATAAATAACACATACACCAGAAGTTTTGTTAACGAGGAAACCACAAATCCAGAAAAACCCTAGGACCTAGTCCAGATTGAACACACACTGTATTAAGCCGCTACAGACACTAGCCTACTACAAACTAACTTCGGTATGGACTGTAGTTGAACCCCAATCAATCTCAAACTGATCCAAGGTACAGTTATGCTCTTACGTCTCTGATCCCAGTAGGATACTACGCACTTGATTCCCTTAGATGATCTCACCCACAACTAAAAGTTGCTACAACCCAAAGTCGAAGACTTCAATAAACAAAGTTGTATCTCACAGAAAAGTCTACGGTAATAGATAAATTTGTCTCCCACAGAAATACCTACGAGTTTTATTCCGTCTTTTGATAAATTAAGGTGAACATGAACCAATTGATAACCCGGACTTATATTCCCGAAGAGCAGCCTAGTATTATCAATCACCTCACAATAATCTTAATCGACACGACGAAATAAGATATTGTGGAATCACAAACGATGAGACGAAGATGTTTGTGACTACTTTTATATCTTTCCTATCGGAGATATCAATCTGAAGCCAATCATTACGATTGTACTCAATACGGTAGAAACAACAAGATCAGATCCCACAACTACAAGAAAGTAGTATCGGTCTGGCTTCACAATCCCAATGAAGTCTTCAAATCGTTAACCTACAGGGTCTCGGTAGAAACCTAAGGTTAAAGGAGAATCGACTCTAGCTAATACAACTAGTATCACACAAGAGGTGTGGGGATTAGGAATCCCAGTTGATAGAATTCTCCCTTATATAGTCTTTCAAAACATGGTTTGTTATCAATGTTAACTTAGTAATAAAGCATTCAATATTCACCGTTAGATGAAACCTGATTAGATTCAATCTAATATCTTTCAACCGTTAGATCGAAAACTTAGCTTGTTACACACAAACGACATGCACATTTTTAGGTTTGTGTAACCGTACCCAAACATGTACATTTGTTGGTTCAACAATAGTTAACCAAATTGAAAAAGCGGGGGTCTAACAACACCACCCAATATTTCGCTTAGCAATCTGTATGGACTAACTCCGAAATACTTTGCTGGAGAATCAACTAGACAGTCAGACTCAATCTAGATTAAAGTATCTCAAGGAGTCAATATCTCTCACTTGTTTTGATTTACTCAAGCTAAAACAATAGCGAGTCCTTAATCAAACACAAAGAATAACTTGGATGGTACCAAAGACCAATATCCAAGGATCAATCAATATTAATCAACTACCAAAGGTTGGATTTCCAATTGATGATCTTAACGCACAACCTGTATTATTTCAAATATATAAAATATAACACGGAAAAGAAATAACACATACACCATAAGTTTTGTTAACGAGGAAACCGCAAATGCAGAAAAACCCCGGGACATAGTCCAGATTGAATACACAATGTATTAAGCTGCTACAGACACTATCCTACTACAAGCTAACTTCGGACTGGACTATAGTTGAACCCCAATCAGTCTCCCATCGATCCAAGGTACAGTTGTACTCCTACGCCTCTGATCCCAGCAGGATACCGCGCACTTGATTCCCTTAGTTGATCTCACCCACAACTAAGAGTTGCTGCAACCAAAAATCGCAGACTTGATAATAAACAAATCTGTCTCACACAGAAAAGTCTATCAAAGGATAAATCTGTCTCCCACAAAAAACCCTAGGTTGTGTTCCGTCTTAAGATATAAAATCAAGGTGAACAAGAACCAATTGATAATCCGGTCTTATATTCCTGAAGAACATCCTAGATTAATCAATCACCACTCAACAATCCTTTTTGACTACACAAGCGGTTTGTCGAGGAATCACAAACAGTGAGACGAAGATGTTTGTGACTTCTTTATCTTGCCTATCAGAGAACTCTCACGATCTCAAGCCAATCAAAGATTGTACTCGTACGATAGAAGATGCAAGATCAGATCACACAACTATGATAAAAGTAGTATCGGTATGGCTTCACAATCCCAATGAAGTCTTTAACTCGTTAACCTGGTTTTCGAGAAGAAAACCAAAGGTTAAAGGAGAATCGACACTAGCGAGCGCACTAGTATCACACAGACATGTGGGGATAAGTTTTGCACAATGCTAGATGTCTCATTTATATAGCCTTCAAATCAGGGTTTTACCTTAGTTACAAAGCAATCCATATTCACCGTTAGATGAAAACCTGATTTAGATTCAAGCTAATATTTCTCAACCGTTAGATCGAAAACTTAGCTTGTCACACACACTTGGGTAGACGTTTACTGGGTTTTTAAAAACCATGCCCAAACGTGTACGTGTATGTTGGTTCAACATAGTAACCCAAAAGGTTAACCATATGAGCATTTTCATATTAACCTAGTTTTTCTTCACCATAACTAGTTCAATTGACTCAAATGAACTAGTTAGAGAGTTGTTCAATTGCTATGAGATCTTATGTAACTACACATGACACAATTGAAACAAAGATGATTCGATTCAATGAATCGAATCATGAACTTTATAGCCACGGTTTGCATAAATCAATCCTTAGTAATTTAAGTTTCATGTTCAAATCACTTCTTTAGATCATAACCACTTAAGCTCACAAACAAGTTCGCGGACTTAAGGAAACCGACAGAGTTTTCCAAACTCAGCATAAAATCTCGGCAAAGAGACTTCCGCCAGTTCGCGGACTAAACACGCAAACGAGTTTTTGGAAAATCCCAGCAGAAATTCTCGGTAAGAGAACTTCCATCAGTTTGCGGACTGAGTTCGCAGACTTGGTAAAGCCAATTCCTCCGGTTTCTCTCAATCAATAAAGTTCGAAAACTTCGGATTAAGGAATACATGGTTATGTAATCTAAACTCTCATTCCAATCTTTGAGACATTCTCAAAGGACGTTATATAGCCGTTATTCACAGACCGTTTCACGTCAGAGCAACTCTCAAAGTAATTGAAACTTTTCATGACTTTCGTCACTAGGTGAAGATAAACTCGATCAAAGCGAAACGCTTTACCAACACACGATTTCGAGAAAAATATAAGTAGTGAATACTCAGCTCGAAATGTCAAATGTGTATGATCCAGTATATATAGCATATGAATTTTTGTCTCATAAGAAGTAGGAGATAGAATAGATAGACTTTTGAGTGATAAATAAGTTCAAGTCTCCACATACCTTTTTGTTGATGAAGTTCCACGGTTCCTTGAGTAGATCTTCGTCGTTATATGATGAATCTCCATGAAGTCCTTGAGCTCAACTATACTTTTCTATCCTAGTCCGAGACTTAGCTATAATAAACTAGAAATCAAGACTCATATTTTTGATCACTAACATTGACAAACATGCTTGATATAGAAACGTATGCGAGGTCGACCGAGCTATGCTCTAACAATCTCCCCCTTTGTCAATTTTAGTGACAAAACTATTAATACATATAGAATACAAAAAATATAAACTTTAGTGGCTCCTATTCCATGGTCTAATCTTCAACGTTCCTTGAAATATTCTTCCTTCGAAGTACTCCAATGATCCCAAAGGTTGTAAGTTTAGCACCACCTTTGTTGAAGATCCGTAGCTATAACAATGAGAGAAATCGAGATTCTCGATCATTATTATACAGTGTCATAGTATCATTATGTAACATCAAAGTCCAATTGCATCACGACTTCAACAACAATACTATGGTGATATGTATCACTCCCCCTTAGTCAATACTCCATCTCGATCATGGAAACCACTCCCCCTTACATAATGATCCGAAAACCATATGTATTTGTAGTATGAACTACATTATTTCTCCCCCTTTTTGTCAATAAAATTGGCAAAGGTAAAAGAACGGGATCATAATGAAATTTCCACAAGAGACATTTCATAGACTAAAATAAAAAATACATACCAACTTAATTTAGATGCAATCATAAAGCTGAAGCTAAATGCATTCATCAAGGAGTTTTAAGATACAAGATAACCCCTATAAAATTCCACAGCCGCACACCCCGCAAGATATTACCATTAAGCACAAGTTCAAAAGAACTCCCCCCCATTTGATGTCATTCCCGAAAGAACAACAAGAGCGACCTTAATTTCGAAAGAAAAGAAGGATTGGACACCAAAAACCACGGAAATGATTTTCTATATCCAAAACTCAATCAAATTAATCACAAGTAAACCCATGATTAATTTAATTGGAATACTTAAAGTGATCAATTTAATTGATTGTGCTCAACATAAGAAAGCTCACGGAGCTACGACTAAGATGACCACACGGAGATGACTACCTTAATCGTTCAAATACTCAACATAAGGAAAACCTTACGGAATATACGACTACATCAACCAATAGAACATGATTAGTATAGCCGTTCATATACTCAACACAAGAACTTGTGGAATATATGAAAAACTCAATTAGACTAATTACAAGAGAACCTATAATTAATATAATTGGAATATACAACCAAACTAATCACCGAAGCAATCAATATAATTGTCAAAAGATTTTGCTCGACAAAAGAAGACTTTCGGAGCAAATAACTAAATAACCATTCAAGATGATTAATTTAGTTCAAAAATGCTCAATATATAGAATCTCATGGAAACAAGGCCAATATTAATCGACATAGTTGTAAGGTGCTCAATATAAGATACACAATGGAGCCTTCACGGTAAAACATAACAAAATGGATCAATGAAGATCAATACCTTGGATAACATACAAGGATCTATTCTATTTTCCATCACTATTTGCATAACAACATAATAGACTTTATCCTTGTCAAACAAAATATTTCATCCTATTTTTCATCAAATAAATGACTGCATAGGAATAAATTTTGTAATTGTCAAAAGTCCATTCGTCCTTTTATCAATACTAATATCAATTTATGAACGATTTTACTTTTGACAAAATATGAGACCTTCAAGTTCACGGACGCAAACAATACATATCCCATAAAAATATTGCAATACTTCAAAACAGATTAGTACTGCAATAATATCATCCTCCAAATATTTTTAGAATTTAAAACAATAAACCTAAAAAAAAACATAAGAAGATGAAAACAAAAATAGCTATGTGTAGTCACAATCTTCGCTATTAAAAATCTAGTTATTCTTCCAACTAATCCAAAAAGAAGACATACTAGGCATATAATTAAAAGCATTACTCATCATATTCATCATCAGACAATTTCCAGGATGCTTGAATTGAATCCATCTCTTCCTTGAGCTCGGGACACTTGGTTCCAATCAACGACACTTGCTTCTTTAAGCACTTCACTCTTGCATTAACCTTACACACACCCTTGTGAATTTTCTGAATAAGCCTCAAGGTGGTAGGGTCTTCAACATCAAGAGGAGTACCTCTTTGTCGCTTTCGAACATTTTCCCTTATACGCCGGAAGGTACACGGACGAACAAGTTTAGGGACTCCAAGAGAATTTCCAATAAAATCGAGTCCACGATCCCGACAAATCCGGCTAATCAAACAAGGGTAGCCCAACATCTTGATGTGAGAAATCATCGTCATCATTTTAAAGATGATAAAATCACAAATATCAAGATTTGTATTACCGAATACAAGGAAGTAGACCAATTCCGCAAACTCATAACTCCACCATGAATTCTCAATCATGGAGGGACAAAGGTTAGAGATGCTGAGTTTTCCAAACGCTACTAAAGAAACACTAAGATCATTAGTCGGGAACTTTCCTTGACTCCAAACAACCTTCTTTCCACAAAGTCCTATAGAGATATCACCGTACAATGGACGTTCATCACTTGGTCTAGGTAGCCGTACGTCACCCAACAGTATTTCGGTAATCCTTGAAATTAGTTTTCTATCAACTAGAAACTTTTTCCTACCAATCATGGATTTAAATTCCATATTATCATAATCAACATCATGAATATTGGCATAGAAAACCCTTGTAAGAGAATCAAATCCTTGACCAAGACCATCAAAGATATTTCCAAGCTTGAATTTTGAAAAACATACCAAATCCTCTTCATTCCCTCTAGAAAAATCCAACTTCTTTTCTAGAATAAAACCTTTTGAAGCAATCTTATCAAATATTCTAGAACAAGAATCATTCACAAACCTAATTCTAAGAGAGTCTTGATCATGAGGAGGATTCAAGCTAGAGGATTTTGAGCTTTTAGAACTCCTTTTTGTGTTTCTAGTATTCATCATGGAACTAGAACTAAGAAAGGATCAAGAGAGAATTACTTACTTGGATTGAATACCTTTTCTCTCAATTTCTCCAAAGAAGCTTTAATGGAGGCAAAACACAAAACCCTAGAAGTTCACGTACGCGGACGGGAAGAAGAGGGAGGAGAAAGTTCGCGGACCACATACACATATATCCCTCATTCATGGGCTTGGGCCGAACACGAACCTTGATCCACATAAGACTTATGGGATTTTCTTAGCCATTAGAACACTAAAGGTTATGCAACTCGTGACAACATAAAAAACGGATGCAGTAGAAAGCACATCTGTACACAACACAATCTATTTCTTACCCCTCTACAAGATATATACAAAGGGGAAGTGCCAGTCTCGTTACCAAGAGGCAGAATGTGCAGAGATATTATCATACGACATTTCCGGTTGATATGTGTGAATAGTCCCTGTGGTATAATCAAAGTAATGATGATAGTCAGGACAGTTAGAGCTTTCTTTCCTTCGTTTGTTCTGGCCTGAAGAAGGATACCTCCGATTTCTGGGTTGTTCAGTATTAACAGATTTAACACATACAAAACCCTTTTCGGAATGATTCTTACACTTAACAGATTTAAGATTTTCTAAGAATTTAAAAACGCCTTCGAACACTTCGAATAGATCTTTATCAATTGATCTATCTCGATAGTATTCCTCAAAAAGATCAAGAGTTAATCTAGTGAGTTTCCATATCCTTGAACGTATTGAGCGTCAGTCTTACCTTCTTTTTATTTTTTCCTTCTGATTGATTCTTAACATCTAAAACTTCCCTTTTAAATGAAGAAGAATTATCATGAGAATCCAAAGGTTTTCTCCAAAATAATCTCTGAACAATCTTTAAGGAAATCTGGCATGCGTTACAGATGCCAAGAGCAAGTTTTCCAAAGAAATTTCCCATAGGGCAATTTATAAGGAAAGAACAAACACAAACTTATTAGGTTTACAGTGTTTGCCTGCTCTGATACCAATTGAAAAAACGGGGGTCTAACAACACCATCCAATATTTCGCTTAGCAATCTGTATGGACTAACTCCGAAATACTTTGCTAGAGAATCAACTAGACATTCAGACTCAATCTAGATTAAAGTATCTCAAGGAGTCAATATCTCTCACTTGTTTTGACTTACTCAAGCTAAAACAATAGCGAGTCTTTAATCAAACACAAGGAATAACTTGGACGATACCAAAGACCAATATCCAAGGATCAATCAATATCAATCAACAACCAAAGGTTGGATTTCCAATTGATGATCTTAGCGCACAACATGTATTATTTCAATTATATAAAATATAATGCGGAAAAGAAATAACACAGACACCAGAAGTTTTGTTAACGAGGAAACCGCAAATGCAGAAAAACCCCGGGACCTAGTCCAGATTGAATACACACTGTATTAAGCCTCTACAGACACTATCCTACTACAAGCTAACTTCGGACTGGACTATAGTTGAACCCCAATCAGTCTCCCACCGATCCAAGGTACAGTTGTACTCCTACGCCTCTGATCCCAGCAAGATACTGCGCACTTGATTCCCTTAGCTGATCTCACCCACAACTAAGAGTTGCTGCAACCCAAAATTACAGACTTGATAATAAACAAATCTGTCTCACACTAAAAAGTCTATCAAAGGATAAATCTGTCTCCCACAGAAAAACCCTAGGTTTTGTTCCGCCTTAAGATATAAAATCAAGGTGAACAGGAACCAATTGATAATCCAGTCTTATATTCCCGAAGAACAACCTAGATTAATCAATCACCTCTCAACAATCCTTCTTGACTACACAAGCGGTTTGTCGGGGAATCACAAACAGAGAGACGAAGATGTTTGTGACTTCTTTATCTTGCCTATCGGAGAACTCTCACGATCTTAAGCCAATCAAATATTGTACTCGTACGATAGAAGATGCAAGATCAGATCACACAACTACGATAAAATTAGTATCGGTCTGGCTTCACAATCCCAATGAAGTCTTTAAGTCGTTAACCTGATTTTAGAGAAGAAAATCAAAGGTTAATGGAGATCGACTCTAGAGGGCGCACTAGTAGCACACAGACGTGTGGGGATTAGTTTTGCACAATGCTAGATGTCTCTTTTATATAGCCTGCAAATCAGGGTTTTGCCTTAGTTACAAAGCAATCCATATTCACCATTAGATGAAAACCTGATTTAGATTCAAGCTAATATTTCTCAACCGTTAGATCGAAAACTTAGCTTATCACACACATTTGGGTAGTGATAGACGCATTTATGTGTCTAATTTGTCCTCAATGTTTCGTATTGTTGGTACTCGTTTTCGCCCTTATTATGGTGTTTTGTGTATTTTTAGGTATTTTTGGAAAATAAATATTGTTGGAAAAATCGGCTCGAAAAATCACTCGGAACACCCCACGGAGGACACTTGCTACACGGAGCCCAGATTTGGTTAAGGGGCACCTTAATTACTAAGGGGTACCCCAGGTCACCCCCAAACCAGGCAGTTGCTATTCCCACCCCACATCTGGTTAGGGGGACACCATCTTCTTCGTTTGAAAACTAAATTTGGCGGGAAAAGGAAGCACTGAAACTGGATGAAGTTTCGATCGAAATTTGAAGCAGTTCTGGGTAGACTAAAGGGCTGAAACTTAATGGGTAGTTGTGATATGTCCTAACAAAGCTGGTATGGGTGTTTGTTTCGACCCAATTTGGTTGGAATTGCCGTGGTGAAGAAAACAGGGAGTACGTGGCCGGAAAACTCCATCACGGGATTACAACAAATTTGAAACGTGTACTGCTCGTGTTTGGATGGAGTTTGGACTCTGCAGAGGCCTGTAGAAGGAAAATAAGGAAGGTTGGACAGATGCAGATGCTCGGATGAAGAAAAAAATATCCAGAGAATATTTTTTATTTACTGCCGAATAATAGAGAATTTGTGGTATTTAACTCGAGATTCGAGGGGGTTGTTGAGTATAAATAGGCTGCTGGGATATCATAGAAGGGGGGGATATATTGGGAGAAGTTTAGAGCACCACAAAGTCAAAAAAATCGAATTTGCAGAGAGACCACCTGCTGCTGCTGCTGCCATTGAAGAACATTGAAGAACACGAAGAACAGACTCTCCACAGCCGTCATTTTTAAACAGTGTCAGCGACTCATACTGTGGGTCGCAGATCAGAGACAGACTTAAAAAACGCAACAGTACAGTAACGTCTCTTTGTAACGGCTTTTGCAATAGTTATAAGCATTGCAACCCCGATTTTTATTATGATTCTCCCTTATTCATCATTTGTAACCCTTTGAGCATAAATGAAATCAACTTTTGAGCGTGTTTCCAACATGATGAGCGGCTAATTCTCTCGTAACCAAGGCAATGGATGAAGCTATTTACACATCAACAATGGGTAACTATTTCATTTTCTCTAATATTTAATTATAATTCACTCAATCACTGCTTTTGCAGAGTTCTTAAAAGTTTACATATTTTTCTTCATTAGTTGTGATTCAATTAGATAGGTTATGCTTTGGTTAGATAATTTATGCTTAAGGGATACAATTAATTTTTGAGAATATGTTTGATTATTTGTGGATTAAGAAATAAAGGATTAAAAGGATAATTAGAGTTATGAAATATTTGACATCATTCATGTGTAATAGTGGATTCTAGTGTCTTGGTTATTTTCCAATCACTTGAAATCAATTTTGAGTTAAGTTTTCTATATTTTTAAGTTATATTAAGTCTAGAATTCATTGCCTTCACAAGCCTCAACGAACTCTTTACTACAACATCATTGAAAATACCATCAATTTTTGGCGCCGCCGACGCGGGCTTGTCTTTAGGATAGAGTTTTTAGATTTATTTTTTTTTGTTCTTCTTTACGTTTTTGGGTTTTTGTCTTTTCCTTTCAAATTTTGGGAATTTGGAGCGAAAGAAATTTTTGCCAAAGCTTTTGGCGAATATTTAAAGACTTGAAGTAAAAGGCAAAGCGAAAGGAGCTAAAGAAGAAGTATTTTTTTTATTTTATAGAAAAAGAGAGAAAAAAAAGAGAGTGTTATTTTATTAGATTGTATTAGGAATTATTTGTATTTTGTATTTTTCTTTTTCTTTTTCTTTTTGCACTTTATTTTTTGGACCTTTCTTTTGGACTTTGGACATTTGGACATTAATTTTTTTTAAACCCTACGGAAGGGTAGATTAAATATTAAACTGTTTGCAGATAAGGACGGTGATTACGATATCACCTCGGCCCCTCGGGTTCGTACACAACATAGGAGTTGTGGCCCGAGTCGACGACAACGGTTCATCCCCCGTCTGGAACGGGAGGTAAGTTTGTCGAAACACTCGCGAATCCCCTGTCAGCGAGTTACTGTATTCCTTCGTTTTCATATATGATGAGGAACTGAAAACGGCTGCTTTAAATTCCTAGTAAAGGGCAAGGACTGGCCATACAAGATAAGGGTTCGGATTTCATCACCGTTCTCTTCTTGCCCGCTTTAGGAAAACGAAACCAAACGCAAACCTAAGCTTTAAAATTTGGAATAGAACGAGACCTATAGGGTAACGAGCTTAGTAGGAAAGTCGTTCGAAAAATATTGGTTACTCTTTTAGCATACTTCGAAGTTCATGATGGTCTCTGTGAGTTGAATGCGTGACTGCGCCGCCTTGTGATAGCGGTGAGGCCTTGGGTATCAAAGCTCCACTGAGCTTCCCTCGCCTCAATTCCACTTACTTTGACTCAGCTTGACTCCAGAGGGGTTTGCTTAAATTGTAACGAATTCCCTTTCGAAGGATTAGAAGCTGGTCTAGAAACAATCTAAGTGGATACATCATGCTTTTTATTTGCTAGAATTCAGTAGGTTTGCTGTGGTGGAGTCAGCCTTGTTTGTGTTTTCATAGAACTTCCCTTTCCTTTTAGGGCTTTTCTTTTTAGTTTTGTTTTTCTAGTGTATGCCCGAGGTAGAACGGGCTTGGAAAAGAAACACTCTAGGTCGTCTGATTAGTGATAAACCTAGTAGTTCTTCTTGTGAAGGCGGGGAGCTCGAAGACTCTTCTTTAGAGTGCCCCGTTTTTGGAAACTTCAGTTTTGAGAATCTGCGTCTTTGTGAAGAAAGTTCTCCTAGTCCTTTGGTAGTGCCATAAATGGCAACTTTAAAAGCTTTATTGAACCCAACTAGGACCTCTCGTCCTTCTTGTATCAAGTTAGCTGAAACCGAGGCAAATTATGAACTCAAACCTGGGACTTTACAGATGCTCCCAACCTTTTTAGGAAAAGAGAATGAGAACCCCTATTTTCATGTTAGGGAATTTGAGGAAGTATGTAGTACTCTGAAAATTAAAAACCTTAGTGATGATGCACTGAAACTTAGGTTATTCCCCTTTTCCTTAAAAGATAAAGCCAAATCTTGGCTGTATAGTTTGGATTCTGAGTCAATTGAAACCTATGAACAACTTACATCTGCTTTTATACATAAGTTTTTCCCAAGGCACAAAACATCGTCTATTAGGACACAAATTTGTACTTTTGCTCAACAAGAGGGAGAATCTTTATATAGGTATTTAGAAAGGTTCAATGACTTAATATCTCAATGTCCTCATCATGGTTTAGAGAAGGTTAGGTTAGTTCAGATCCTCTACGAGGGTTTAGATTATTCAACAACAACCATGGTTGAGTCCTTATGCACAGGTGGGTTTGAGAATAAAACTGTTGATGAGGCGATGACATTTTTGAATGAAATCGCCAATAAGACCCAACAATGGGAAAATAATAGGGAACCCCAGAAAACAATTCTTCTAAGTAGAGGAAATGTCAATAGGGTAGAAGGATCCTATGAGTCAGATGCTAAAATAGCAGCCATAGCCAAAAGGTTAGAAGCGTTGGAATTAGGTCATTCTAGTGGTACTAGTGGTAGAATAGAGCCTTTTTGGGAAGACCATACTGTTGAAGAGCAAGCCAATGCTCTTTATAACAACACTAGATTCGATAACCGTCAGAAGTTTGACCCTTATTCAGAAACCTATAACCCTGGCTGGAGAGAAACCATCCCAACCTTTCTTGGTCTAAGGGCCAGAATCAAGGTCAGTCTAGTAACTCTCAAGCTCCCCCAGGTTTTGGCTATCCTAAGAATCCTTCAGCCCCACAGTTTCAGAACCCTTCGGATAAGAAGATTATGAGTTTAGAAGAGTCTCTTGCTTTGTTAACTCGTAACACTATGCAGTTTCAGCAATCTGTTGCTCAAGGTTTAGAAGAAAATAAGAGAATAGGTCAGGCTAACTCTCAGGCTATTTCCGAGTTGAAAACCCAGGTTAGTCATATAAATGAGTCTTTAAGAGAAAGAGGTAAGTTTCCTAGTCAAACTCAACCAAACCCTAGAGGAATTAATGAAATAGGTGAAAGACCATCGATCATGTAAATGCTATTAAAACCTTAGGAGCTATAGTATAGAGAGAGATAGAGAGAGACAACAAGGTTTCCATGCCTAATAGTGAACATGCTGTAGTTCACCCTTCTGAGCCAGAGAATGAGAAGACTGATAGAGTCTCCAAAGAGACCAATGAGGGTCCTGCTGAGCCCGCTTTGTTCCCAGAGCCCCGTTTCCCCAGCTGCTAGTTCCGACTAAGAGGGAGTCCAACTTTAATGATATATTAGAGGTTTTTAAGCAGGTTACTATCAACCTACCATTGTTGGATGCGATTAAGCAGATTCCGGCTTATGCCAAGTTCCTTAAGGACTTGTGTACACGAAAGCGTAAGCTTAGTGTCCAAAAGAAAGCCTTCCTAGCTAGTCACGTGAGTTCCATTATTCAGAATACCACTACTCCTAAGTATAAAGACCCAGGGTCCCCTACCATTTCTTGCACAATAGGTAAACACCGTGTTGAGAAAGCTTTGCTTGACTTAGGAGCCAGTGTGAATTTACTTCCATACCATGTGTACCTTAAGCTAGGACTTGGTGAGATGAAACCTACCCAGATGACACTCCAGTTAGCTGATAGGTCCGTTAAAATTCCTCGTGGTGTGATCGAGGATGTTCTTATTGAGGTCGACAAGTTTATTTATCCAGTGGATTTTGTTATCCTAGATACCCAACCTGTCCCTGACCCAGAGAACCAGATACCGGTGATTTTAGGTCGCCCATTTTTAGCAACATCCAATGCGATCATTAACTGTCGAACTGGTATTATGAATTTGTCTTTTGGTAATATGACTATTGAGCTGAACATCTTTCACATTAGTAAGCTACCCCAGGAACTGGACGACTCGAGCGTAGAAGAGGTGAACATGATAGGCACCTTAGTAGAGGAGTCATTACCAAACACTTTGATAGAAGATCCATTAGAGAAATGCCTAGCTCACTTTGGGATTGATTTTGATGATGATGATGTGATTAATGAGGTGAATGCTTTGTTAGATTCAACCCCTTTGTTAGACACTAGTAATGGATGGAAACCTAAGTTCGAACCTTTACCCGTTCCGAGTCTACCCTAGTTCCTTCGTTGGAAAAGCCTCCCAAGTTGGACCTTAAACCATTACCAGATACCCTGAAGTATGTTTTTAGGCCCCTCTGAAACTTTACCTGTGATTATAGCATCCGACTTGGATAGTGATCAGGAAAGTAGGCTAGTGACTGTCCTTCAGAATAACAAGGAAGCTTTAGGGTGGACCATAGCAGACATTAAGGGTATAAGTCCTATTGATTGTATGCATCATATCTATTTAGAGAGTGACACCAAACCTTCTAGGGAGATGCAACGTCGACTGAACCCTAATATGAAAGAAGTTGTTCGAACCGAGGTTCTGAAGCTGTTAGATGCAGGCATTATCTACCCCATTTCAGACAGTAAGTGGGTCAGCCCCGTTCAGGTTGTTCCCAAGAAATCCGGTATTACTGTAGTCCAGAATGATAACAATGAGTTAATCCCAACCCGAATGACCACGAGTTGGCGTGTCTGTATTGACTATAGAAAATTGAACAAGGTCACTAGGAAGGACCACTTTCCCCTTCCCTTCATCGACCAAATGCTAGAGAGATTAGCTGGACGTAGCCATTATTGCTTTTTAGATGGATACTGCGGTTATAATCAGGTTCCTATTGCCCCAGAAGACCAAGAGAAAACCACTTTTACCTGTCCCTTTGGTACCTTTGCGTATAGACGCATGCCTTTCGGCCTATGTAATGCCCCTGCGACCTTTCAGCGTTGTATGATGAGCATATTTTCTGACATGGTAGAACGGTTCTTAGAGGTCTTTATGGATGATTTTTCAGTGTTTGGTTCGTCTTTCGATGAGTGCTTGCATCATTTGTCATTAGTTTTGACTAGGTGTAAGGAAAAGAATTTAGTGCTTAATTGGGAGAAATGTCACTTCATGGTTCGTTCAGGAATTGTTCTAGGGCATATCGTATCTTCAAAGGGTATAGAGGTAGATAGAGCCAAAGTTGACCTTATTAAAACTTTACCGGTCCCAAAAACCGTAAAAGGTATTAGGTCATTCTTAGGGCATGCTGGTTTTTATCGTCGATTCATTAAGGATTTTAGCTTGATTTCTAGACCTCTTTGCAATTTGCTTGCAAAAGATGTTAAGTTTGTCTTTGATGATGCTTGTTTAGAGGCTTTCGAGAAGCTTAAAACTTTACTCACTACCGCCCCCATAGTCCAGGCACCCAACTGGAACCTACCCTTTGAAATCATGTGCGATGCTTCAGATTATGCTATTGGTGTTGTGCTAGGTCAGCGAGAGAAAACAAGTTACTTCATGTAATTTACTATGCTAGCAAAACTCTGAATGATGCCCAGTTGAACTATACCACTACGGAGAAGGAACTGTTAGCCATGTGTTTGCCTTAGACAAGTTTAGACCCTATCTCTTAGGTTCTAAGATCGTAATATATACTGATCATGCTGCTTTGAAATATCTTTTGTCTAAGAAGGATACGAAACCTAGATTGATTAGGTGGATCCTGTTGTTACAAGAGTTTTCTCCGGACATTAGAGACAAAAAGGGTGCAGAAAATGTAGTAGCAGACCACTTGTCTAGACTTGTTGTGGATACCCTTAATGATTCCCTTCCTATAAGGGACACTTTCCTGATGAACAATTGTTCTTTGTTACCCAATTACCTTGGTATGCGAATATAGTGAACTATCTTGTTACTGGTCGAATGCCCCAACATTGGGGTAAACAAGAGCGTTCTAGATTTTTAGCTGAGGTTAAGCACTTCTTTTGGGATGATCCTTATTTGTTTAAGTATTGTCCAGACCAGATTATTAGGAGATGTATACCTGAGAGTGACCAGTCCAGTATTATTTCCTTTTGTCATGATCATGCTGTGGGGGTCACTTTAGTGCTAAGAAGACTGCTAAGATATTGCAGTGTGGATTCTATTGGTCGTTGTTTAAAGACTCCCACAGTTACTGTGTTACTTGTGAACGTTGCCAGAAATTAGGAACCATTTCCCGTAGGAACATGATGCCCTTGAACCCTATTTTTGTCGAGGTCTTTGATGTGGGGGTATTGACTTTATGGGTCCGTTTCCTAATTCTTTTGGTAACCTATACATCCTTGTCGCTGTAGACTATGTCTCTAAGTGGATTGAGGCGGTTGCGTGTAAAACCAATGACCATAGGGTTGTGATTGATTTCTTGAAAAATAATATTCTTACACGTTTTGGTACACCGCGGGCTATAATTAGTGATGGTGGGTCGCACTTTTGTAATGGACCTTTTAGGCTTTTGATGAAGAAATATGGTATTACACATAAGGTAGCTACCCCGTATCATCCACAGACTAGTGGTCAGGTTGAGGTTTTCCAATAGGGAGATAAAACGTATATTAGAGAAAACAGTTAATCCTAATCGGAAAGACTGGTCGTCTAGGCTTACTGATGCCTTATGGGCTTACCGTACTGCGTTTAAGACCCCCATTGGAATGTCGCCTTATCGGCTTGTGTATGGCAAGGCATGTCATTTACCTGTCGAGTTAGAACATAGAGCTTATTGGGCTGTTAAGCAGCTAAACTTTTCTCTTGACAAGGCAGGAGCCCATAGGAAACTCCAGCTCAATGAGTTGGACGAGATTCGTATTGATGCTTACGATAGTGCGAAGGAGTATAAGAACAAAATGAAACTTGTGCATGATAGAAATATTTTAAGGAAGTCATTTTCTCCAGGTCAAAAAGTTCTTCTGTATGATACCCGCTTGCATATTTTCCCTGTGAAGTTACGTTCTCGGTGGACGGGTCCTTTTTATTGTTCGCACTGTCTTTCCTCATGGAGCTGTTGAGATCGAGACACCGGATGGTAGTAGTTCTTAGAAGGTTAACGGTCAGAGATTGAAACCCTTTTTAGAGCCCTTTCCAACAGGTGATGTTGAGGAGGTCCCTATGGAGGACCCTGTTTACCTTTGATTGACCATCGAGGCGATAGTATGTTGTATATTAGTTTTTGATTTCTCTCTTCACCCAGGTACTATCTTTCCGACTTCTCTCTTTACTGATTCCTCATGTTACTTTACTTTTTGGTATTGCTCTTTCATTAGAAACATTGAGGACAATGTTAGATTTAAATTTGGGGGTGGGGAAGAAACTTTTTGTTAGATTTTAGTTGCAATAAATAAACTCTAGATCCTAGAAATTTATGTTTATTAAGGTTGGCACTAACCGATCTAAGTGGATGGGAACATTTTGATTGTAGGAATTGAGGAACCAATCTGATTAGATGGAAACATATAGAAGAGTCTATTCATAAAAGCACAGAGCTCAGGTGTTAGAAAAGAAAACATGGTAGTTTCGCCATATCCTCGTGATGGAAACATCGAAAGAATCCTGATCACTTCTTTTTTTTTTTTTACCATTACTAGGGTGAAATAGAGTGACTGAGATGAAAAAAAAAAAATTGAGACCAGATTACCAGACCAACCGGAATAAATACAATAAATTCGACCACTGGTACCCTTGTATATGCCAGCTGAGTTGACCTAGAGTTAGGATTATCGACCACTGGTTCCCTTGTATTTGCCAGTGTGTTGATATTAGTCCAGACCAGTATCTCAGTCCATTAGGATAGGTTCACCTTAGTCAACATCATACACATTTTTCTCTACATCCATCTTCTTAATCCATCCATGTGATTGGTTGACTCCGGTTTATGATGTCCAGAAACTATCTGAGTAGAGCTCTGTCACTTTATATGAATTTTGCTTGAGTGCAAACTCGTGTACAACAATTAGAATTTCGCATCAGGGTACTTCCTCCTGTAGTCAATAAGTATGCCAACCAAGGAGATTCTTTAGTGCCTTCCAAGGTTCTGCATAGATAGCTAGGGTCTGGAGTAATGGTTTTGTGGGAACACCTCTGGTAAACCCTCCCGAGATTAACTCGGTTTTTTTTTTATTAGTTTTGCTCGAGGACTAGCAAATAATAAGTTTGGGGGTATTTGATAGACGCATTTATGTGTCTAATTTTTCCTCAATGTTTCGTATTGTTGGTACTCGTTTTCGTCCTTATTATGGTGTTTTGTGTATTTTTAGGTATTTTTGGAAAATAAATATTGTTGGAAAAATCGGCTCGAAAAATCACTCGGAACACCCCACGGAGGACACTTGCTACACGGAGCCCAGATTTGGTTAAGGGGCACCTCAATTACTAAAGGGTACCCCAGGTCACCCCCAAACCAGACAGCTGCTATTCGCATCCCACAGCTGGTTAGGGGGACACCATCTTCTTCGTTTGAAAATTAAATTTGGCGGGAAAAAGAAGCACTGAAATTGGATGAAGTTTCGATCGAAATTTGAAGCAGTTCTGGGTAGACTAAAGGGATGAAACTTAATGGGTAGTTGTGATATGTCCTAACAAAGCTGGTATGGGTGTTTGTTTCGACCCAATTTGGTTGGAATTTCCGTGGTGAAGAAAACAGGGAGTACGTGGCCGGAAAACTCCATCACGGGATTACAACAAATTTGAAACGTGTACTACTCGTGTTTGGATGGAGTTTGGACTCTGCAGAGGCATGTAGAAGGAAAATAAGGAAGGTTGGATAGCTGCAGATGCTCGGATGAAGAAAAAAATATCCAGAGAATATTTTTTATTTACTGCCGAATAATAGAGAATTTGTGGTATTTAACTCGAGATTCGAGGGGGTTGTTGAGTATAAATAGGCTGCTGGGATATCATAGAAGGGGGGGGGGAGATATTGGGAGAAGTTTAGAGCACCACAAAGTCAAAAAAAATCGAATTTGCAGAGAGACCACCTGCTGCTGCTGCTGCCATTGAAGAACACTGAAGAACACGAAGAACAGACTCTCCACAGCCGTCGTTTTTAAACAGTGTCAGCGACTCATACTGTGGGTCGCAGATCAGAGACAGACTTAAAAAACGCAACAGTACAGTAACGGCTCTTTGTAACGGCTTTTGCAATAGTTATAAGCATTCCAAACCCGATTTTTATTATAATTCTCCCTTATTCATCATTTGTAACCCTTTGAGCATAAATGAAATCAACTTTTGAGCGTGTTTCCAACATGAAGAGCGGCTAATTCTCTCGTAACCAAGGCAATGGATGAAGCTATTCACACATGAACAATGGGTAACTATTTCATTTTTTCTAATATTTAATTATAATTCACTCAGTCACTGCTTTTGCAGAGTTCTTAAAAGTTTACATAAATTTCTTCATTAGTTGTGATTCAATTAGATAGGTTATGTTTTGATTAGATAATCTATGCTTAAGGGATACAATTAATTTTTCAGAATATGTTTGATTATTTGTAGATTAAGAAATAAAGGATTAAAAGGATAATTAGAGTTATGAAATATTTGACATCATTCATGTGTAATAGTGGATTCTAGTGTCTTGGTTATTTTCCAATCACTTGAAATGAATTTTGAGTTAAGTTTTCTATATTTTTAAGTTCTATTAAGTCTAGAATTCATTTCCTTCACAAGCCTCAACGAACTCTTTACTACAACATCATTGAAAATACCATCAGGTAGGCTTTTACTGGGTTTGTGAAAACCATGCCCAAACGTGTATGTGTATGTTGGTTCAACATAGTAACCCAAAAGGTTAACCATATGAGCATTTCATATTAACCTACTTCTTCTTCACCATAACTAGTTCAATTGACTCAAATGAACTAGTTAGAGAGTTATTCAATTTCTATGAGATCTTATGTAACTACACAAGACACAATTGAAACAAAGATGATTCGATTCAATGAATCGGCTCATGAACTTTATAGCCACAGTTTGCATAAAGCATTCCTTAGTAATTTAAGTTTCATGTTCAGAACACATCTTTAGATCATAACCACTTAAGCTCACAAACAAGTTCGCGGACTTAAGGCAACCGACAGAGTTTTCCAAACTCAGCAGAAAATCTCGGCAAAGAGACTTCCGCCAGTTCGTGGACTAGGTTCGTGGACTGAGTTCTCGGACTAAACACGCAAACGAGTTTTTGGAAAATCCCAGCAGAAATTCTCGGTAAGAGAACTTCCGTCAGTTCACAGACTGAGTTCGCGGACTTGGCAAAGCCAATTCCTCCGGCTTCTCTCAATCAACAAAGTTCGAAAACTTAGGATTAAGGAATACATGGTTATCTAATCTAAACTCTCATTCTAATCATTGAGACATTCTCATAGGACGTTATATAACCGTTATTCACAGACCGTTTCACGTCAGAGCAACTCTCAAAGTAATTGAAACTTTTCATGACTTTCGTCACTAGGTGAAGATAAACTTGATCAAAGCGAAACGCTTTACCAACACACAATTTCGAGAAAAAGATAAGTAGTGAATACTCAGCTCGAAATGTCAAATGTGTATGATCCAGTCTATATAGCATACGACTTTTTGTATCATAAGAAGTAGGAGATAGAATAGATAGACTTTTGAGTGATAAATAAGTTCAAGTCTCCACATACCTTTTTGTTGATGAAGTTCCACGGTTCCTTGAGTAGATCTTCGTCGTTGTATGATGAATCGTCATGAAGTCCTTGAGCTCGACTACACTTTTCTATCCTAGTCCGAGACTTAGCTATAATAGACTATAAATCAAGACTCATAGTTTTGATCACTAACATTGACAAACATTCTTGATATAGCAACGCATGCGAGGTCGACCGAGCTATGCTCTAACACAAATGGTTAACCATATGAGCACTTTCATATTAACCATATTCTTCTTCACCATAACTAGTTCAAATGACTCAAATGAACTAGTTAGAGAGTATAAGTTCACGAATAATCGTTTTTAGACATAACCAACCTAAGTACGCGGACTTAAGTACCCGGAATAAGCTTATAACAAGTTTACAAACTCCAGCAGATTTTCTCGAGAAGAGAACCTCCGACAGTAAGCGGACTGGGTTCGCACACTCTTGTTCCGGTTTTCCTGATCAACAAAGTACGCATACTTTGGTTCAAGGAATAAGGACTTATACATGTATGTGTTTCCACACAATGCTTATATCCAACAACGGTTATATAATCTAAACTCTCATTTCAATCATTGAAACATTCTTAGAGGACGTTATATAGTTGTTATTCACAAGCCATTTTTCGTCAAAGCCATTTCAAGTAATTGAAACATAACATGACTTTCGTCACTAGGTAAAGATGAACTTGGCCAAAGCGAAAGCTTACCAACACATATTTTGAGAAATACATAAGCGAGATAAACTCGGCTCGAAATAGCAAATCTGTATAATCAAAGTCTATATAGCAAAACGACTTTTGTCTTAAGATAGGAGATAGAGTAGATAGACTTTTGAGTGATAGATAAGTTCAAGTCTCCACACACCTTTTAGTCGATGAAGTTCCACCAGTTCCTTGAGTATCTCTTCGTCTTGTATGATGATCGCCATAGAGTTCTTGAGCTCAACTACACTTTCTATCCTAGTCCGAGACTTAGCTATAGTAGACTAGAAATTAAGACTTATAGTTTTGATCACTAACATTGACAAACATGCTTGAGATAGCAACGCATGCGAGTTCGACCGAGCAGTGCTCTAACAATCTCCCCCTTTGTAAATTTTATTGACAAAACTATAAATACATATGGAATACAAAAATAAATAAATAAACTTTTGTAGTTCCTATTCCACGTGCCTAATCTTCAACATTACTCGAAATCTTCGTCACTTCCAAGTACTCCAATGATCTCAAAGGTTGTAAGTTTAGCATCATCGTTGTCGAAAATCCGTATCTATAACAATGAGAAAACAGGAATTCTCGATCATTGTTATACAGTGTCATAGTATTATTATTCAGCATTAAATTTCAATTGTATCACAGCTTCGAAAACAATACTATGGTGATATGTATCACTCCCCCTTAGTCAATACTCCATCTCACATGGAAACCACTCCCCCTTACATAATGATCCGAAAACCATATGTATTTGTAGTGTGAACTACACATTAATTCACCCCCTTTTTGTCAATAAAATTGGCAAAGATACGAAAACGGGATCCTAATGAAAATTTCCATAGAGACATTTCATGACCAAAAGTAAGCACATATCAACTTATCTAGATGCAATAATCTTTATAAAGATAAAAGATGTTAGAGTATAGCTCGGTTGAACCCACCAAGCGTTGGTATGTCAAGTTTGGTTGTCATATTTTAGTGAACCAAAACTCATTTAAGAGTCGTTTGATTAAATGTACTAGAGTCAACTTCGTATAGATTAGCTTGAAAGTATTATGATATGAGACATAACATGTATTGCGAAGACTTGAAGAAGTGAATAAGCACGGAGCTACAACCACAAAATCATCCTTCCACTTGAGGTTAGTGATATTTGACTTGAACTGTTTCATTCCCTGACGTATCTTTCAAGTCGTGCATATTGAAAAAAAACTGCGAAGCGTGAACACTCTATTGTGATTATGTATGGGTATGAGGTGATGATTTCATCCTAGGAAACAATGTTGTTACATGTGTTTTAAGGAAGTAAGTTCATGAACTTTGTTTGTGAACCGAAAAGGAAATCGCCAGGCGTTATTGGGGTTGTTCTTCATTGCATATCTTATGAACGACCAATATGTGTGATTAGTATAACCGTTCATGACTTGTTTGTGTTCTTGGTAAAACTATTCACATGAGGCATGACTTTTGTATTGGTATGACTTTTATTAGTGAAACCGATCTTAAGTAATCACCTGCTGATATGATCGAGTTTGTGTAGTTTGTAAGGCCTAACACTGGGTAAAGGGGAACCGATCCTAGTAAGAGGTGCAACACGTCACAAAGGGGAGTCGATCCTTGTATGGGGTGCATCCAGGTTTATAGCAGAAAGGGGAACCGATCCTATGGACATGTGCAACATGTTTTTAGGCAAAGGGGAACCGATCCTATGGACATGTGCAAAACATATGTTAGATACCATATATATGTGGGGAACCGATCCTAGTACCTAGTCAACCGAATTTTGGGAAGCTAGTGTGACTATGCACAATACTCACATGGAGGTAGAACCGAAACTTGTTTTGGTAGAACCGTTAAACCCATGATTTGTGATTGAGAAGTTCTTAATCAATCGCATAGCTCTTGAAAGTCAAATGAACCAATTCTAAACTTGTTTGGAAGTGCGGTAAATCGATTTCAAGTGAGTAAGTATGAAAGAAGACTTACAAAGAAAGGATGTCGACACACTTTGAACACATGCAGTAATGCGTATATTTTTTATTGTTCAAAGATATTCCTTAACGGCTAAGAAGGAAGTAAATCCCAGGATCGAAATTAAATAAGTTAAGAATATTTTAATTATATATGGAAAATAAGAATTAGTAATGTGCATTTTCTAGTTAAATATTTTCCAAGGAGATTTTCGATCATTATTTTGGACAGAGAATTCTCAGGAATTATG
The DNA here is from genome assembly GCF_003573695.1 of Papaver somniferum. NCBI lineage: Eukaryota > Viridiplantae > Streptophyta > Magnoliopsida > Ranunculales > Papaveraceae > Papaver > Papaver somniferum. The sequence goes on along the minus strand of NC_039366.1, from coordinate 144,178,339 downwards.
AAAACCGAATATGGAAATTATTATTGAATATCTTGAGAATATTTTTGGAAATTCCTTGGTGTCCAAACTTCCTTGTCTATAAATACTTGAAGTTTTCCTTTCTAGCACACTAACCCTTTGTGACAGATAACTTCCTCTGTTGTATTGTTACTGGTGAAGCCGCCTATTCAGAGAGGAGAGTAACCTAATTAGGAGAAATATCTTACGGCTGCTCAGTTTAAAGTCTTCTTTGGGATTGAGAAGCGCGTACCGTTGGTGGGAAACTAGATAATTGCGGTTTATCTTTTATTTTTATATTGATTTGATTGACTAACGGTGGTTGAACTTTGATTGCACCTAGTTTGTTTATGCTTGAGAATCTTGTCTTCTGATATAAGATTAACTCAAACTAGTTCAAGGTTTCGACAGGGATCTTTAGACTGTTGTTAGTGCTAAAGACGATCTTATGATAATCCATTATTAACAGACTCCGTTCCGTGTGTGATTGATCACAAGAGATTCAAGTAGTTGTGTGCAGGTGTTTATTGAAGATCTTAGAAGATTTGAAGACAAAGAAGAGATACAAGATTTCTGACTAGGTTATATAAATCTTTGGTGTGCACAATACTTGTTTCGGTAAAAGAGGATCCAACTATAATCGATTTATCCTTGTGGTATTTTGATAGAATAGTTGTGTAGATCGGCATCAATATGTTTCCTTGGGATTAAAGGGTATTGATTGCAAAACCTTAACGATTACCTTTTGGTGATTGAACATAAGATAGATATTGAAACCTGGCAAAGGAGTTTATGTTAAGATAAACAGAAGAGCGTTGTCCAACTCATATCACTTGGTTGAAGAGAGTTGATACCAAACAGATTTGTTGTTCCTTTATTGTTTGGAATACGAACCAAAGGAATTGGTCCAAGTACATGACTTGTTTACAGGTCGGAGGCGTGGGAATACAGACGGAACTAGGTGAACTATAGGTTTAGTTGCTTGGTCTCAACTATACGAAGTTGGTTTATTTTGTATAGCGGCTTAATCCTGAGAGTATTCAATTCTGGACAAGGTCTCGGGGTTTTTCTGCATTTGCAGTTTTCCTCGTTAACAAAATCTCCTTGTGTCATTTACTTTATATTTCCGCATTATAATTGTTTTATTATAATTAAAGTAAATTACACAAACGTTAATTCCTATTTACTTGATAAGCAATCCTATTGTGTTTGGTTAAGTGCGAACCTTTGTATCAAGTAAACATACTTCGTTGTTGTATTGTCTCGATCTCGTATCCATAGACAATCACACGAAGTGTGAACCGATTTGTTGTATTGTCTCGACTCAGTCCATAGACAATCACTTTCAGAGAAAGGACTTATAGGAAGGAAAAGTTTTAGCTTGAGGTATATTTGGGTACGCTCGCCTTTTCAATTGGTATCAGAGCAGGCAAACACGAAAAGATCTAACAATCTATGTTTGGTGCGATCCATCCTATAAGAATTGAATCTAATGTCTGACTCAGTTAACATTACACAAGGTTTGAAGAAAACTCGCTCTAGATTTAACTTCCGATAATGCTTGGAAGGAATGTCTTCGATAAGCTCCTCGTGCTCTTCTGAAAATATGTATGTATGTTCTCAAGAAGAGGTTAAGTTAATTCATGTACTCGCACTCGATGAGTCTGATTCTGAATCACATGGTGATGAAGAAGATGTTGATTATGTGAACATAAAAACATCACAACTTGATGAACTAAAGAAATAATTCCTTTCCCGTGCAACTGAGCTCACGCTTTCTTTAAAGAGAGAAGGAAAACTTCTTAAAGACCTAGGTCATATGAAAGCTGAAAATGATCAGCTCAAACGTGATTTGTCATCATGTAAAAATGACTTAGAATCCTGCAATATCAGTTCCTCCTCAAAGATTAATTTTTTAGAAACCAAGCTAAAGAAAAGTATTGATCAAGAAAAGAAAACTGAGTTATTAAGAAAAACAACAATAAATGAATACAATGCCTTAAAAGTCTCTTATAACACTGAGATAAATATTGTCACCGAACATGTCAACATGCTAAAGGATGATCTGTGTTCATTAATGTCTGAAAGTCAGTTGGATACTTCCTATCATCCTCTAGGAGGAAAGAAGAATGCCAACCTTAAGGGTGTTCAAAAGAAGGTTCCTGTCTGTAAAAAGGACATGGCATTCCCAGTAAGTAAAGTGATGAACCACTCTCATCAGAGATCCTCACATCCTCTTATACATAATAATAGAAGATGTTTTTATTGTGGAGACAAAGGTCATGTAATTAAGGAATGTCGGTGGTTACCATGTTCGAACCCCAACCCAAGGCTTAACACAAGAACTCCATCTAAAGAAGCCACACACAAACATGATCATCACATATCAAAGGATTCTCGAAAGATGTTTCCAACAGTTCATCACAAAGGGAAGGAGGATCAAAAAGCTACAAATTCCAGGAAGTGGATACCAAAGAAGGTCATGAAAATGCTAAAGGAAGAGGTTGATCAAGTCTCCGAATCAAAGGTAATTCCTAAATATATTGATGACCGTAATTTCTATGATAATTTTGGTATATCGTCAAAAGGGATTAGGGTTCTTAATAAATTATGCAAGAAACAATTTTTATAACCGTGGAAAACTTAATCTGCCTCATTCAGATACTTAGTATCTGGGAGAAATGCACTGACTCATAAAGTGCTCAAACTAAGTTTGATGAGTTCATTGTATTTTTGGAATTGTTCGAAAACTTGGGAGATTTATGAAAATATTCACAGGGACGCACTTTCCTAAAAGTTCTTAATATTAAAAGTTTTCGTTTTTCCTATTAAGGGAGAATATTTGATTACCATAACCAATGAGCAAGTTTTTAGTAACTATTGATATATATAAGGTTCGGTCTTTGTGCTTCGGTTTTCCGTCTGGAACCTGAAATCATGGAAAAATCAGATTATTATGCAAAGCTTTCTTCAAAAGTTTCAGAGAGATATGCTGAAAAATGGTTAGTGACTCTTTCGGTCATCAGAGTTTTATTGAAAACGAATCTGCTTCCTATATGAATATGAATCATTCTTCGTGTATGTTCGATTATGAAAAAGAATTTTACAAGATGGCTCGAACTTGTGCCGAAACCAAGTTGGAAGTTTTAATGCTAAAACGTAGCCTTGAACAATCCCTTCTAGTTCAAGCTCAAATTCTCAAGCAGCTCGATTTACTCTCCAAAAGAGTAAACGAGGAAGAACCTAACTTCCACAAGATTGAAGAACTAGTGTTCAATCAAGGATCTCTTCAGGGAATTCGGAGAATTATCCCTATCAAGCGAAAAAGAACTCATGGCTATGAAGGATACTAGGTTGCAAGAATAATAGACATCAATTTTTGATTTCTTTCATTGATTGTATTAAGCCTATTATGAATAAAAACTAATATGAATAAAGTTATTTGATTTATAATTTTTCTTGTGGTAGTTTTTGATTTTCATAGCCTGTGCTTGAATGTTTTATCTTATTGCTATGTATGTTTATGGGATGTTTGGTTTCGGTTTTATTACTTTGATATTCGATCTCATAATATGGTGTGACCCCTTATGGTTTGGGTGACTTTTTGATTTAGCAGGATTAAGTTCTAGCCCATGTTGGTAGCCTTTATCAAAGGATCATGAGGGGTTCTGATAGAAACACTATGTGAAAAAGTCACAATATATTGAATCAATTTTGGTTTAGCATAAAAGCATATGTGTTTCGCAGGTTTTCAACTTTTGCTTGCAATAGTTAAGAACCGATTTTCAACCTTTCTCTGGTAAAGGTTGGTTGTTGTTATTCTTTTGTTTTTCATAAGGATGACAACATAATGGTATTTCGATATCAATTCTCCCTGGAAGAAGAAGATGTGATCATATTGGAGAAGTTGGATGCGAAATTGAGGTAACAATCTTGTTAGTTAATTGTTTTCCTGTTTAAGAAAAACCTAATGTTATTGCTTATATCTTTTTGCTTTTGCTTAACCAAATTTCGATACAATTGATGCTTTTATTCCATTATGTGTCTATGGATGTGTGTGTGATTCAATTGGTTCTAGTTAAGAAAAACTATTGTTATCTTACTTTGTTGTGTGGTATCAATCGTTTAGGCTTACAAAATTGTACGGTGCAATTGCAGTGCTTTAATGTTTATGTTGTTTCAATTGCTTCAGATTGAGGTGAATAATTATGCAAGTTGATTTGTTTTTGTTTGTATGAATTATTTATGGCTTGAAAAAAGAATATGTTGATGGGATGAGTTGTTTAGTCCAATTCGATTCCGGATAAGATAAACTAAGTTAATTCTGATCTTAGTTAAACTTATCAAAGTGGAGGTTTCGGTTATTCAAGTCTAATCGAATGCCTAAACAAGGAAATGCTAGTTAACTAACCTAGTATTTGGCTTGTTTAAAATTTAAAAGTCTAAGTTATATGGATAATTAGAACCTGATGAGAAAAATAGAGTTTATCTTTGTTTTGGTCTTATCGAATGAAGCGGTTGTATTTATACAATCGGTTTAGCAAAGGAACTAATGTGATTAGTTGATTTTTGGTTTGCTAAACTAGTTGGGAAAATTGCTTCGGGCTATTGTTTCCATGATAACATACCAAAACATAATTACTTTGTAGTTTCAGTTTTGATATTGGTTATCAAAAATGGGTGGAACCCTCGTGCTTGACTCAACAGGTTGCAAGTCTATTTTGAGATTTGTAAGATCCTTTTCATGTTGTCCTTTATTTTTTCGTTTCTTTGTCATTTTGTGACAAAATGGGGAGAAATATATGGAGTAAACAAGTGATGCTGGTGTCAATTTATATTTATTGATGTCACTAGGGAAGAGGACAATGGTGCTTGAACGTTTATCTAACGAATGAGGAAAAGCACAGACTAAGGGGGAGTAACATATCATATGATTTGGTATAACAAAGACGTGAGGATTGCAAATCTACCTATCTCACCTTTAGGGGGAGTATGAGCTTTGTTATTATAATGTCAACAACTGTTGCATTTTTAAGGATTGAATGTATGCAGGTTATGTGTTGTTGAATTCGGGAATCAAGCGTATGTGTAATGAATTCTTGTAATTTGTTTATCCATATGATTGTAAGAGTTTTTTCACTAAAATTGACAAAGGGGGAGATTGTTAGAGCATAGCTCGGTTGAACCCACCAAGCGTTGGTATGTCAAGTTTGGTTGTCATATTTTAGTGAACCAAAACTCATTTAAGAGTCGCTTGATTAAATGTACTAGAGTCAACTTCGTATAGGTTAGCTTGAAAGTATTAAGATATGAGACATTACAAGTATTGCGAAGACATGAAGAAGTGAAGAAGTACGGAGCTACAACCATAACATCATCCTTCCACTTGAGGTTAGTGATATTTGAGTTGAACTGTTTCATTCCTTAACGTATCTTTCAAGTCGTGCATATTGAAAACAAAACTGCGAAGCATGAACACTCTAGATAGACATAGTATTAAGGAATTTAATACGAGGTTTATTGCTTAACCATTAAACTTTGTAGATAAGACATCAACATAATCGTATGAATGCTATTGTGATTATGTATGGTTATAAGGTGAGGATTTTATCCTACGAAATAATGTTGTTACATGTATTTTAAGGAAGTAAGTTCATGAACTTTGTTTGTGAACCGAAAAGGAAATCACCAGGCGTTATTGGGGTTGTTCTTCATTGCATATCTTATGAACGACCAATATGTGTGATTAGTATAACCGCTCATGACTTGTTTGTGTTCTTGGTAAAACTATTCACATGAGGCCTGACTTTTGTATTGGTATGACTTTTATTAGTGAAACCGATCTTAAGTAATCACCTATTGGTATGATCGAGTTTGTGCAGTTTGTAAGGCCTAACACTGGGTAAAGGGGAACCGATCCTAGTAAGAGGTGCAACACGTCACAAAGGGGAATCGATCCTTGTATGGGGTGCAACAAGGTTTATAGCAGAAAGGGGAACCGATCCTATGGACATGTGCAACACGTTTTTAGGCAAAGGGGAACCGATCCTATGAACATGTGCAACACATATGAGTTAGATACCATATACATGTGGGGAACCGATCCTAGTACCTAGTCAACCAAATTTTAGGAAGCTAGTGTGACTATGCACAGTACTCACATGGAGGTAGAGCCGAAACTTGTTTTGGTAGAACCGTTAAACCCATGATTTGTGATTGAGAAGTTCTTAATCAATCGCATAGCTCTTGAAAGTCATATGAACCAATTCTAAACTTGTTTGGAAGTGTGGTAAATCGGTTTCAAGTGAGTAAGTATGAAAGAGGACTTACAAAGAAAGGATGTCGACACACTTTGAACACATGCAGTAATGCGTATATTTTTTATTGTTCAAAGATATTCCTTAACGGCTAAGAAGGAAGTAAATCCCAGGATCGAAATTAAATAAGTTAAGGTTCTTTTAATTAAGGTTTCTAATTATATATGGAAAATAAGAATTAGTAATGTGCATTTGCTAGTTAAAGATTTTCCAAGGAGATTTTCGATCATTATTTTGGACAGAGCATTCTCAGGAATTATGAAAACCGAATATGGAAATTATTATAGAATATCTTGAGAATATTTTTGGAAATTCCTTGGTGTCCAAACTTCCTTGTCTATAAATACTTGAAGTTTGCCTTTCTAGCAAACTAATCCTTCGTGACAGTAAACTTCCTCTGTTGTATTGTTACTGGTGAAGCCGCCTATTCGGAGAGGAGAGTAACCTAATTAGGCGAAATCTCTTACGGCCGCTCAGTTTAAAGTCTTCTTTGGGATTGAGAATCTCTAGCGCGTACCGTTGGTGGGAAACTAGATAATTGCGGTTTATCTTTTGTTTTCATATTGATTTGATTGACTAACGGTGGTTGAACTTTGATTGCACCTAGTTTGTTTATGCTTGAGAATCTTCTCTTCTGATATAAGATTCACTCAAACTAGTTCAAGGTTTCGACAAGGATCTTTAGACTGTTGTTAGTGCTAAAGACGATCTTGTGATAATCCATTGTTAACAGACTCCGTTCTGTGTGTGATTGATCACAAGAGATTCAAGTAGTTGTATGCAGGTGTTTATTGAAGATCTAAGAAGATTTGAAGACAAAGAAGAGATAGAAGATTTCTGACTTGGTTATATAAATCTTTGGTGTGCACAATACTTGTTTCGGTAAAAGAGAATCCAACTATAATCGATTTATCCTTTTGGTATTTTGATTGAATAGTTGTGTAGATCGGCATCAATACGTTTCCTTGGGATTAAAGGTATTGATTGCAAAATCTTAACGATTACCTTTCGGTGATTGAACATAAGATAGATCTTGGAACCTGGCAAAGGAGTTTATGTTAAGATAAACAGAATAGCCTTTGTCCAACTCATATCACTTGGTTGAAGAGAGTTGATACCAAACAGATTTGTTGTTCACTTAATGTTTGGAATACGAACCAATGGAATTGGTCCAAGTACGTGACTTGTTTACAGGTCGGAGGCGTGGGAATACACACGGAACTAGGTGAACTATAGGTTTAGTTTCTTGGTCTCAACTATATGAAGTTGGTTTATTTTGTATAGCGGCTTAATCCTGAGAGTATTCAATTCTGGACAAGGTCCCGGGGTTTTTCTGCATTTGCAGTTTTCCTCGTAAACAAAATCTTGTTGTGTCATTTACTTTATATTTCCGCATTATAATTTTTTTATTATAATTAAAGTAAATTACACAAATGTTAATTCCTATTTACTTGATAAGCAATCCTATTGTGTTTGGTTAAGTCCGAACCTTTGTATCAAGTAAACATACTTCGTTGTTGTATTGTCTCGATCTCGTATCCGTAGACAATCACACGAAGTGTGGACAAATTTGTTGTATTGTCTCGACTCAGTCCATAGACAATCACTTTCGGAGAAAGGACTTATAGGAAGGAAAAGTTTTAGCTTGAGGTATATTTGGGTACCCTCACCTTTTCACAAGATAACTCCTATAATATTCCACAGCCGCACTCCCCCACAATTTGGCAATTAAGCACAAGTTCAATTAAAAACTCTCCCCCATAAAATGTCATACCCGAAAGAACAACAAGAGCGACCTTACTTTTACCAGAAAAGAAGGATTTCTTTTGACATAAAAAATCACATACGATACGAATTTGAATCCAAAAATACTCAATTAAATTAACCACAAGAAAACCCATGATTAATTCAATAAAGATACACAACTAAATTACCACAAGAGTGTGATCAATTCAATTGGTCATGCTCGACATAAGAGAACTTACGGAGCCGCACAGTATATATACATAAAAATATGGATCAGGAAAGATCAATACTGCGGAATAGACAAGGATTCATTCTATTTTCCATCACTATTTGCACAATGACATACAATAGACATAATCCTCGTAAACTAAAGTTCATCCTATCTTTCATTAATATTTGCATAACGACACAATAGGCTTCAAACTTTTGTGATGTCAAAAGTTCATTCATTCTTTTATCAATACATGTATATCGACATATGAAAGACTTAACTTTTGACAAGGTATGGGACAATCATAGTTCATGGACACAAACACACATATCCCATGACAAATTGCAATATATAAAACCATAAATATTAATACTGCAAAAATCATCTTCCAAACAATTTTTTAGAATTTAAACAAGTAAACCTAAAAACATGAAGATGAAAACGTTGGACATAGCTATGTGTAATCACAATAATGGCTATTCCAAACTCTAGTTATTCTTCTAACAAAACAAGAAAATAATATTTACTAGACAAATAACTCTTTAGAGAACATGATCTGAAAAAACACTAAACCCGGTCAGCAACTAGAGATTGAACATGGACGAGCTCATCAGTTGCTTTCTTCAGTTCGTTTTTCAGAAAATCAAGATTCCTTGTTGCAATTCTGAGTTGTTCACGTACGAACTCAAAATCTCGAAGAAGATTTCCTACCAGTTATGATGACATCTGAACTGGTAGTTTGTTTTCATGATCAACGGCATGATAGCAAGTTATGAAAACAGGATTCTTGTGAAACTCGATAGTCTTGACCTTCTTGACTTTATCATCCTTGTTGATTCCATTCATTGTGCACACCAAAAATCAGTAGAACCTTTTGACCTTACGGAACAATGTATCAAGAGATGACATATATGTGTATATAAAGGAGTTCCATGGAAAACCCTAGGAAAGCTTGTATATGTCCGTGCGAGTCAGGTGTACGTGCACTTGTGGTCATAATACTGATATGTGATCAAGGGAATAGAGGAGCCAAATTTAGACTGCTTCTTGAGAACTCAAGAGACATTCTAAACAAAGGATGAAATTCTTATGTCAAGAATAATAGTTGAGAAACAACTACTTAAAGGAAGGACAAATAAACAGGGAATTTTTCTCAAAAGAGGATGATCAGAAAAATCCTCAAGAGAAGAACTGGAGCGAGGCTCAACAGATTTTAAGGTCATCAAATAAAACAAAAGAAGAAGGAAAATAATATACAACCTCGACAGCATTCTCAAGACACACTTCTTGAGAACTAAGAGCATCCTTCTTTGACTACAAGAAGGATGCTACATTGAGTAGTCATGTTGTATTTAGATGAGGATTTACAGAAAAATCACTTGACTTAGTTGAAGGAGTTTTATCAAGAGAGGAACAAGGAGTACCTGAGTCAGCCGCTTTCCTTGTCTTTTTAATGCTCCATTTGAGTCTGTTTATGCTGATCTTAAGCTCTGAGACTCGATTATTAATATAAATGAAATCTGGAGCAGAAGTCTTGGATACACAGCCTTCTTCAGAGGGAGAAAATGAACTCAACCTTTCTTTCTTTCTCATATGCCTTTTTCTCCTTTCAGGGTTATTTAAGAAGTCAGTTGCCCTTCTGCCGTTCTTCCTTCTACCATTGTCGGTATTTTTTGTTTCAAAAGCACAATTAAGAAAACACTTATCACAGTATTTTTCTTGATTATTGACAATGATGAAAAAGAGGGGGTACAACAACCACACACAATATTTCGCTTAGCAATATGTATGGACAAACTCCAATATACTTTCAAGAGAATCAACTAGACTCAATCTTAATAAATTATATCAAAGAGTTATATCTCTCTTTCTCGATTCAATTCTTTCTCAAGCAAATAGAAATCTGTGAGTCTAATTGAATACAAGAGAAATCACTTGAACGGTACCAAAGACCAATGTTCAAGGATCAATCAATTTCAATCAACAACCAAAGGTCGGATTTCCAATTGATTGATTCAAACGCACAACCTGTGATATTTCAATTATATAACAAAATATAATGCGGAACAGAAATAACACAGACACCAGAATTTTGTTAACGAGGAAACCGCAAATGCAGAAAAACCCTGGGACCTAGTCCAGATTGAACACCACACTGTATTAAGCCGCTACAGACACTAGCCTACTACAAACTAACTTCGGTCTGGACTGTAGTTGAACCCCAATCAATCTCACACTGATTCAAGGTACAGTTGTGCTCCTTACGTCTCTGATCCCAGCAGGATACTACGCACTTGATTCCCTTAGCTGATCTCACCCACAACTAAGAGTTGCTACGACCCAAAGTCGAAGACTTTAATAAACAAATCTGTATCACACAGAAAAGTCTACAAAATAGATAAATTTGTCTCCCATAGATAAACCTCCAAGTTTTGTTCTGTCTTTTGATAAATCAAGGTGAACAAGAACCAATTGATAACCCGGACTTATATTCCCGAATAACAACCTAGTATTATCAATCACCTCACAAAAATCTTAATCGACGCGGCGAAAGAAGATATTGTGGAATCATAAACGATGAGAAGAAGATGTTTGTGACTACTTTTCTATCTTGACTATCGGAGATAAAGATCTCAATACAATCGTTAAGATTGTACTCAATACGATAGAAACAGCAAGATCAAATCACACAACTACAAGAAAGTAGTATCAGTCTGGCTTCACAATCCCCATAAAGTCTTCAAGTCGTTAACCTACAGGGTCTCGGTAGAAACCTAAGGTTAAAGGAAAATTGACTCTAGCTAATACAACTAGTATCACATAGGAGGTGTGGGGATTAGGTTTCCCAGTTGCTAGAGTTCTCCCTTATATAGTTTTTCAAATCAGGGTTTGCAATCAATGTTAGCTTGGTAACAAAGCATTCAATATTCACCGTTAGATGAAAAACTGATTAGATTCAAGCTAATATCTTTGGACCGTTGGATCGAAAACTTAGCTTGTTACACACAAATAAAATGTACTATTTTGGGTTTATGTAACCGTACCCAAACATGAACATTTGTTGGTTCACAATAGTTAACCAATGGTTAGCCACATGAGCACTTTCATATCAACCATTTTCTTCTTCACCATAACTAGTTCAAATGACTCAAATGAACTAGTTAGAGAGTTGTTCAATTGCAAGGAAATCTTATGTAACTACACAAGACACAATCGAAGCAAAAATGATTTGATTCACTCGAATCGGTTCATGAACTATATAGCCACGGTTTGCATTTAGCATTCCTTAGTTAATATAAATAAGTTCACAGACAATCGTTTTTAGATATAACCAGCTTAAGTTCGCAGACTTAGTTCGCGGACTTAAGTTTCTGGAAGGAGTTCTAAAACTCCATCAGATTTTCTCGGGTCGAGAACTTCCGCCAGTTCGCGGATTGGGTACGCGGAATGAGTTCACGGCTCTTGTTCCGATTCTCTTGATCAACAAAGTTCGCAAACTTCGGTTCAAGGAAAAAGGATTTATACATATATGTGTTGGCACACAATGCTTATATCCATCATTGGTTATTTAATCTAAACTCTCATTTCAACCATTGAAACATTCTTAGAGGACATTTCGTCAAAGTAAGCAATTTTCAAGGTGATTGAAACGTGTCATGACTTTCGTCACTAGGTAAAGATGAACTTGGCCAAAGCGAAAGCTTACCAACACATATTTCGAGAAATAGATAGGCGAGATAAACTCGGCTCGAAATAGCAAATGTGTATAATCAAAGTCTATATAGCAAAACGAATTTTGTCTCAAAATAGGAGATATAATAGATAGACTTTTGAGTGATAGATAAGTTCAAGTCTCCACATACCTTTTATTCGATGAAGATCCATCAGTTCCTTGAGTAGTCCTTCGTCTTATATGATGATTTCCTTGGAGTTCTTGAGCTCAACTACACTTTCTACCATAGTCCAAGACTTAGCTATAGTAGACTAGAAATCAAGACTTATAGTTTTGATCACTAACATTGACAAACATGCTTGAGATAGCAACGCATGCGAGTTCGACCGAGCAATGCTCTAACAGTCTCCCCCTTTGTCAATTTTAGTGACAAAACTATCAATACATATGGAATACAAAAATAAATGAAATAACTTTTGTAGCTCCTATTACACATGCCTAATCTTCAACATTACTAGAAATCTTCGTCACTTCCAAGTACTCCAATGATCCCAAAGGTTGTAAGTTCAGAATCATCGTTGTTGAAAATCTGTATCTATAACAATGAGAAAACAAGAGTTCTCAATCATTGTTATACAGTGTCATAGTATCATTATATAGTATCAAAGTTCAATTGTATCACAACTTCGACAACAATACTATGGTGATATGTATCACTCCCCCTTAGTCAATACTCCATCTCACATGGAAACCACTCCCCCTTACATAATGATCCTAAAACCATATGTATTTTTAGTGTGAACTACATATTAATTCTCCCCCTTTTTGTCAATAAAATTGGTAAAGGTACGAAAACGGGATCCTAATGAAATTTCCGAAAGAGACATTTCATGACCAAAAGAAAGCACATATCATATTATTTAGATGCAATCATATAGCCGAAGCTAAATGCATTCATCAAGGAGTATATAAAGATACAAGATAACCCCTATAATATTCCACAGCCGCACTCCCCACAAAGATTTTGCAATTAAGCACAAGTTCAATTAAGAACTCTCCCCCATAAAATGTCATTCCCGAAAGAACAACAAGAGCGACCTTAATTTCAAAAGAAAAGAAGGATTTCTTTGGACATAACAAATCACATACAAGTATGAATTTTAATCCAAAATACTCAATTAAATTAACCACAAGAGAACCCATGATTAATTTAATCGGAAATGCTCAACATAAGTGAACTTATGGAGACTTAAAAATACACAACTAGATTAATCACAAGAGAACCCATAATTAATCTAATCAGAATATACAACCAAATTAACCACAAAACGTAATCAATTTAATTGGTCATGCTCGACATAAGAGAACTTAGAGAGCAACAACTAAATAACCAAACGAGAATGATTAATTTAGTTGAACATGCTCGACATAAAGTACCTCACGGAGCAACAACTAAGCTAAAAATAACTCAGTCGATAGTGCTCAACATAAGACACCTTATGGAACAACACAGTATGTACACAGAAATTATGGATCGGAGATCGATCTTATACCGTGGAATAAGCAAGGATTCATTCTATTTTCCATCACCATTTGCACAATGACATACAATAGACATAATCCTTGAAAACAAAAGATTTTAACCTATCTTCCATCAAAAATTGACATAATAGGCTTAACTTTTGTATTTGTCAAAAGTCCATTCCTTCTTTAATCAACATATGCATATCGACATATAAAGGACTTAACTTTCGACAAGGTATGGGATAATTACGGTTCACGAACGCAAACACATATATCCCATAACAAATTGCAATATAAAAAACCATAAAGATTAATACTGCAAAAATCATCTTCCAAACAATTTTAGAATTTAAGCCAATAAATCTAAAAAACATGAAGATGAAAACGTTGTACATAGCTATGTGTAATCACAATAATGGATATTCCAAACTCTAGTTATTCTTCTAAACAAAACAAGGAAATAGAAGATTTACGAGACAAATAAAAGAAAATCAGATTTCATTGAGAACCTCATATCTTTCAATGAATCCATCAAAGAAGGTGTCACTGATTTCCTTTACCCTCTTGACCGTAGATACACCATGTTCGCGAGTTAGAACACCAACTTTACGATCAACAACCCGAGCAAGTTGTCTATCTTTGACACAATCCATGATGCGCTTCTTTTAATTCCGTATCAGAATATTCTGATTAGCAAGGATTTTGTCCTGACCATCTAGGAGTTGGTTTATTTGCAGTTGAAGATTTGCAAACTCGACCTTTGAATCGTTCTGAAAACGAGATAAATCCTTGACGGAATCATCAATCCAGGAATTGTGATCCTTTCTTTCAAGCATCTTCTTAAGAACCAACTCTTGAATTGATTCACGTCCTTGAGCGTCTTCCTCCATATCAATATGCACAATCTCTTGAGATTTTGCAGAGTTCTCCATATAATTTTTTGTTAGGGATGGAGAGACACAATATAGGTATATATGTGTAAGTAAACAGGAGAAGGAAACTCTTGTTTTGGGAACCCTATGAACTCACAAGAGGAGGACGCGAACGTTTGTGGACCGGTTAGCACAAGAAACATAAACATAAAATAATATACAACATACTTGAGCATTTCTCAACCATTATCCTTGCACCTCTCAATCTAGACACAAGGAAAAGAGTACCTTACATCAGGTGGTAGAGTGAGAGATGATCTCACTATTGAGAAAGGAGTTGTACATATCATATGACAGCTTGATCTTTGTGTTCTTTTCCTTTCTTCGGTTGGCACTCATCCTAGAAGGGTAAGCCGCAACTTGTTTAACATATCCATCAGAAGGATTTCTCTAACGACTAAGTCTAGGACCTCTTGTAATTGGTTCAAGAGGATTAGAATACAGAGGAATCCATTTTCTACACTTAGATTTACCAGACACATCCTTATAAGCACAAGGAATATGTTCATTAGTGGCACAAGAGTTTATACCATTGAGATGAACTTGTTCCTTGTGATGATTTCTAGCATAGAGATCATTTTTATAAGGTTTCTGGTTTTCTATGGGCACGAGATTCACTGCAGAAGTCGACAGACTATTTACTCCATTGATAGTAGAAAGAATCAAATTATGAAGATTCGAGATTTGTTTCCTTCTGGCAAGGAAATGGACAGCATGGTAATTCTTTTTCTCACAGAAAATACAGGTTCGTGGAGGAGAAGCAACAACTGGTACCTGTTTTGACTTCATAGCCAATTGAGAGGATTGTAAGTCACGTAAGATCTTCTTGACACAACCTTCTTCTGGAGAACATTTCTTCATACGCTGTAATTCATGAGAATTAGTTGGCACATAATAATTTCTCCTTAAGACAGAGTTTTCCTTTTCCAAGGATTTACACTTTTCATGGGCTAGAACAAGAGATGCACCTAGTTTCTCTATTTCGACGCGAAGTATGTTTAGATCTAATGAATGTGTCTCGATCATTCGTTTTTCTCTAATTGAGTCTTCCTTGATAATATCCTCAAGTACACTAATCTTTTCACGTTGTAGAGTAGTTTCTTGGAGAAGTTTTTCAATATTTTTAGAGAAGGACTCAATGATGTTATAGAATTCACGTTCTCGATCCGGAGACTTTTCAAATTCATCAATAAGCTGAACATGATCCTGAAAATCAATAGCCTCGGTGGAATTTTTCGAAATTCTGGTGAGCTCCATTTCAGCTTTTGCCAAAGTGTCACATGCCTCATGAGAGGAAGATATGTCAACATCTGATGGAATAATCTTTCTACCTCGGGATTCGAAAGAATTAACTAAGGAGTAATCCTCTGAGATGTTTCCAAGACACTTGGTGTAATTAAAAGCTTTAGGAGACATCTTGGTATGCGTAAAAGCTAGAAAATAGATTTTGTCCTCGGACTCAGATTGCCACAAACACAGACTTGTAAGGTCTTTAAACGTGTTTGCCTGCTCTGATACCAATTGAAAAAGCGAGGGTACAACAACCACACCCAATATTTCTCTTAGCAATCTGTATGAACAAACTCCAATATACTTTCAAGAGAATCAACTAGACTCAATCTTAATAAAGTATATCAAAGAGTTATATATCTCTTTCTCGGTTCAATTCTTTCTCAAGCAAATAGAAATCTGCAAGTCTAATTGAATACAAGAGAAATCACTTGAACGGTACCAAAGAGCAATGTTGAAGGATCAATCAATTTCAATCAACAACCAAAGGTCGGATTTCCAATTGATTGATTCAAACGCACAACCTGTGATATTTCAATTACATAACAAAATATAATGCGTAATAAAAATAACACAGACACCAGAATTTTGTTAACGAGGAAACCGTAAATGCAGAAAAACCCCGAGACCTAGTCCAGATTGAACACCACATTGTATTAAGCCGCTACAGACACTAGCCTACTACAAACTAACTTCGGTCTGGACTGTAGTTGAACCCCAATCAATCTCACACTGATTCAAGGTACAGTTGCGCTCCTTATGTCTCTGATCCCAGCAGGATACTACGCACTTGATTCCCTTAGATGATTTCACCAACAACTAAGAGTTTATACGACCCAAAGTCGAAGACTTTAATAAACAAATCTATATCACACAGAAAAGTCTACAGAATAGATAAATCTGTCTCTCACAGATAAACCTACAAGTTTTGTTCCGTCTTTTGATAAATCAAGGTGAACAGGAACCAATTGATAACACAGACTTATATTCCCGAAGAACATCCTAGTATTATCAATCACCTCACAATAATCTTAATCGACGCGGCGAAAGAAGATATTGTGGAATCACAAACGATGAGAAGAAGATGTTTGTGACTAATTTTTTATCTTGCCTATCGGAGATAAAGATCTCAATCCAATCGTTACGAGAAAGTAGTATCGATCTGGCTTCACAATCCCAATGAAGTCTTTAAGTCGTTAACCTGGTTTTTAAGAAGAAACCAAAGGTTAAAGGAGAATCAACTCTAGCTAATACAACTAGTATCACACAGGAGGTGTGGGGACTAGGTTTCCCAGTTGCTACAGTCCTCCCTTATATAGTCTTTCAAATCAGTGTTTGCAATCAATGTTAGCTTGGTAACAAAGCATTCAATATTCACCGTTAGATGAAAACCTGATTAGATTCAAGCTAATATCTTTCAACCGTTGGATCGAAAACTTAGCTTGTTACACACAAATGAAATGTACTATTTTGGGTTTATGTAACCATACCCAAACATGAATATTTGTTGGTTCAACAATAGTTAACCAATGGTTAGCCATATGAGCACTTTCATATCAACCATGTTCTTCTTCACCATAACTAGTTCAAATGACTCAAATGAACTAGTTAGAGAGTTGTTCAATTGCAAGGAAATCTTATGTAACTACACAAGATACAATCGAAGCAAAAACGATTTGATTCACTCGAATCGGTTCATGAACTATATAGCCACGTTTTGCATTTAGCATTCCTTAGTTAATATAAATAAGTTCACAAACAATCGTCTTTAGATATAACCATCTTAAGTTCGTAGACTTAGTTCGCGGACTTAAGTTCCCGGAAGGAGTTCTCAAACTCCAGAAGATTTTCTCGGGTCGAGAACTTCCGCCAGTTCGCGGACTGATTACGTGGACCGAGTTCACGGCTCTTGTTCCGGTCTCTTGATCAACAAAGTTCGCAAACTTCGGTTCAAGGAAAAAGGACTTATACATATATGTGTTGCCACACAATGCTTATATCCATCATTAGTTATTTAATCTAAACTCTCATTTCAACCATTGAAACATTCCTAGAGGACATTTCGTCAAAGTAAGCAATTTTCAAGGTGATTGAAACGTGTCATGACTTTCGTCACTAGGTAAAGATGAACTTGGCCAAAGTAAAAGCTTACCAACACATATTTAGAGAAATAGATAGGCGAGATAGACTCGGCTCGAAATAGCAAATGTGTATAATCAAAGTCTATGTAGAAAAACGACGTTTGTCTCAAAACAGGAGATAGAGTAGATATACTTTTGAGTGATAGATAAGTTCAAGTCTCCACATACTTTTTAGTCGATGAAGATCCACTAGTTCCTTGAGTAGTCTTTCGTCTTGTATGATGATTTCCATGGAGTTCTTGAGCTCAAATACACTTTCTATCCTAGTCCAAGACTTAGCTATAGTATACTGTAAATCAAGACTTATAGTTTTGATCACTAACATTGACAAACATGCTTGCGATAGCAACACATGCGAGTTCGACCGAGCAATCCTCTAACAAATGCCTTTTACTCCAACAACATGAGAGATAGGTTTAATAACTTCTTTAGACATCCATGCAAGAATGTTGTGAAGTTTTTCGTTCCTCAAGAGAAAACGACATCTTCGCTCGGGATGTCCTTTATTTCCGCAATAATAGTAGTTAAAAGAATTGTTCTTGACCGTTATCGTGTGAGTAGGTTTAGAAGGACCAAAATCCTTGTTTCAAGGCACATTACAAGATGCAAAAGGTTTTCACATGAAGCGTTATCATTAGCTTTAACGAAATTAATCTTACTAGTTTTTGGAGCGTCTATTCCTTTATAGCCCAGACCACGTGTATCACGATGTTCTTTACATGCTCCAAGCATAGAAGATAATTTTGTAGAGCTAGAATTGAATCTACTCAGACTCTCTTCTAGTGATTTCACCTTATCAAGAGCAACAACAAGGTCAGTCTCCAAGGATTTTTCTTTGGCGAGAAGACTGAGTTCTTTGTCATTAAAACATTTTTATTGAGAGTCATGTCTTGCTTCAGATTCTGCAAGTCTTTCTTTCAACACAAAGAGATTTCGAAGAAGATTATCACATTCAGACCTTTTTGAGCGTACATCTTCTTCTCGATCTTTAACGATAGATTGTAAGAGTTTATATCCACAATCATATCCTTTAAAGAGTTTTCTCAATTTTATGTTTTCTTGACAAAGAAGAGCCATGTATTTACTCAAGCAAGTTGTTGACTTCTTTTCTTTCAAAGCACGGTTAAAAAGCTTGATATATTGAGAGACTTCCTCATCAAGACTTTGTCCTTCTTCTGAATCACTGTCATCCGAAAGATCATCCAACTGTTCATCAAGAGATTTTTCCCAGTTAAATGCATATTCAGACAAAGGACCAGAAACATAGTCTTTCTTAAAAGCTTCGGAACTTTGAAACTCACAAGGCTCTGAGCTGATGTTGCGTTATCGGAGATATTCTTATCGTTCATAGAGTCAGATCGCTACAAACACAGACTTGTAAGGTCTTTAAACGTGTTTGCCAGCTCTGATACCAATTGAAAAAGCGGGGGTACAACAACCACACCCAATATTTCGATTAGCAATCTTTATGGACAAACTCCAATATACTTTAAACAGAATCAACTAGACTCAATCTTAATAAAGTATATCAAAGAGTTATAATATCTCAATCTCTCGATTTAATTCTTGCTCAAGCAAATAGAAATCCTCGAGTCTAATTAAATACAAGAGAGATAACTTGGACGGTACCAAAGACCAATATCCAAGTGTCAATCAATGTAAATCAACAACCAAAGGTTGGATATTCTAATTGATTGAATTTAACGCACAACCTGTGATATTTCAATTATATAACAAAATATAATGCGGAAAAGAAATAACACAGACATCAGAAGTTCTGTTAACGAGGAAACCGCAAATGCAGAAAAACATCGGGACCTAGTCCAGATTGAACACATACTGTCTTAAGCTGCTATAGACACTAGCCTACTACAAACTAACTTCGGTCTGGACTGTAGTTGAACCCCAATCAATCTCACAATGATCCAAAGTACAGTTATGCTCCTACGTCTCTGATCCCATCAGGATACTACGCACTTGATTCCCTTAGCTGAGCTCACCCACAACTAAGAGTTGCTACGACCCAAAGTCGAAAAATTTAATAAACAAATCCGTATCACACA
Source organism: Papaver somniferum (assembly GCF_003573695.1). Taxonomy (NCBI): domain Eukaryota; kingdom Viridiplantae; phylum Streptophyta; class Magnoliopsida; order Ranunculales; family Papaveraceae; genus Papaver; species Papaver somniferum. Next base: position 144,158,445 of record NC_039366.1, on the reverse strand, counting down.
GAACAGTCTACGGTAATAGATAAATTTGTCACCCACGGAAATACCTACGAGTTTTGTTCCGTCTTTTGATAAATCAAGGTGAACAAGAACCAATTGATAACCCGGACTTATATTCCCGAAGAACAGCCTAGTATTATCAATCACCTCACAATAATCTTAATCGACACGGCGAAAGAAGATATTTTGGAATCACAAACGATGAGACGAAGATGTTTGTAACTACTTTTATAGAAACAGCAAGATCAGATCACACAACTACAAGAAAGTAGTATCGGTCTGGCTTCACAATACCAATGAAGTCTTCAAGTCGTTAACCTACAGGGTCTCGGTAGAAACCTAAGGTTAAAGGATAATTGAGTCTAGATAATATAACTAGTATGACACAGGAGGTGTGGGATTAGGTTTCCCAGTTGCTAGAGTTATCTCTTATATAGTCTTTCAAATCAGGGTTTGCAATCAATGTCAGCTTAGTAACAAAGCATTCAATATTCACCGTTAGATGAAAACCTGATTAGATTCAAGCTAATATCTTTCAACCGTTAGATCGAAAACTTAGCTTGTTACACACAAACGAAATGCACGTTTTTAGGTTTGTGTAACCGTACCCAAACATGTACATTTGTTGGTTCAATAATAGTTAACCACATGGTTAGCCATATGAGCACTTTCATATTAACCATATTCTTCTTCACCATAACTAATTCAAATGACTCAAATGAACTGAGAGTTGTTCAATTGCTTATATCTTATAGAAGTATACAAGACACAACTGAAGCAAAAACGATTTGATTCACTCGAATCGATTCATGAACTTTATAGCCACGGTTTGCAAAATTGCATTCCTTAGTTAATATAAGTATAAGTTCACGAATAATCGTTTTTAGATATAACCAACCTAAGTACGCGGACTTAAGTACCCGGAATAAACTTGTAGCAAGTTTACAAACTCCAGCAGATTTTCTCGGGAAGAGAACCTCTGACCGCGGACTCTTGTTCTGGTTTTCCTTATCAACAAAGTACGCATACTTTGGTTCAAGGAATAAGGACATATACATGTATTTGTTTCCACACAATGCTTATATCCAACAATGGTTATATAATCTAAACTCTCATTTCAATCACTGAAACATTCTTAGAGGACGTTATATAGTTGTTATTCACAAACCATTTTTCGTCAAAGCCATTTTCAAGTAATTGAAACATAACATGAATTTCTTCACTAGGTAAAGATGAACTTGGACAAAGCGAAAGCTTACCAACACATATTTCGAGAAATAGATCATCCAGATAAACTCGGCTCGAAATAGCAAATGTGTATAATCAAAGTCTATATAGCAAAACGACTTTTGTCTCAAGATAGGAGATAGAGTAGATAGAATTTTGAGTGATAGATAAGTTCAAGTCTCCACATACCTTTTAGTCGATGAAGTTCCGCCAGTTCCTTGAGTAGATCTTCAACTTGTATGATGATCTCCATGGAGTTCTTGAGCTCAACTACACTTTCTATCCTAGTCCGAGACTTAGCTATAGTAGACTAGAAATCAAGACTTATAGTTTTGATCACTAACATTGACAAACATGCTTGAGATAGCAACGCATGCGAGTTCGACCGAGCAGTGCTCTAACAATAGGTGGATCAATATTCGAGCAATTGAGCAAGTATTACTCATTCGATGAATTACTGAATGTTGATAGCTGGATCGATATTCGAGCAATTGAGCAAGTATTGCTCATTTGATAAATTATTGGTAGCGTGACCAAATAATTAAAATATTGGTAAGGACCGAATATTGTGTAATTAATCCAGATGTTGATTGCTGGAGAGTTTGTTCGAAACCCTAATTTGTGGAGCGTTTGTTCGAAACCCTAATTTTTGATCAATTCGTCAATTGATGAATTACTGAAAATAGGTGAGGACCAACCATATGGGATTGTGAACGACCATGTGGTGCTCAAGTGGTCGAATTAGCATGCACCAGAGTCTTTTGTTAACCGGTTGGTGAAAGAATGATCAAATGCTGGTGTTGATCATTTATTAAAAATAGTGCTCGTGTGAGCGTTAGGTAATATAACCTAATGGTAGAGAGATGGTGACCGACCAAGAGGGCTTGGAACTGGTCATTGGTGGTCGTGGGACCGGCTGACGGTCATTTGAGCGAGTCCCAAGTTGGTTAGAGAGAGTTTGGACCCAATATGAGCAATTGATAGCAAATTAGGTCAAAATTGTGAATATGTGTGGGACCGGCTCATTGCAAGCCTTAGGGTCGGCCTTGGTCGGTCAAGCCAACGTGCCCGTGTCACAACGGTGTCCGTGTCTCAATCGTGAAAGTATTGGTATTTTCTAACGAGCGATTGAGCAGTATTTTGGATTTTCAGAAGAGTTTGATCTTGACTGAAATTCTCAATTTTGTTCGAATGAGCAAGCAGAACTTTGCTCATGTGACTGATATTTTGAGAATATTAAAATAATGATATTTTAATTTTTTGATGTGAGAAGCCTAATCGGTCGTGTGACCATTTGACTTTTTGGCTTTTCCATGGTTTGAGCAATATTTGAGAAAGTATTGAAAAACTAGGGTTTTCGCTCAAACGATGGAGTTCCATGAGATGATGGAAATAATAATATGAAAAAATAAGGAATTGTGAGGCGTGGGACCGGCCACGACTAGGGCATGGCCGGCCGGCTAGGTAACCCCGTCCTGTGACACCTTTCCCTATTTTTGTTTGATAAAAGTATGGAAACTTGAGAGTTTCTCTCAAATGAGGGAGTTTGCTCAAATGAGGGAATCTCTGTGAGATGAGGGAGAAAAATAAAATAAAATAATGGAGTGTGGGACCGGCCACGGCGGCATGGTCGGTCGGCCGGCTGGTGGACCCGGTCCCGCGCGCTCTCATTTATTTTATGTAATATTGTTTTTCTCTATTAGTCGCTCGTTCGTCCATACTTTGATCGTTCATTCGTGCGTTTGGGTGCTCGTTTGTGCATCATTGTCAGTACACTTGCACCATTTTCTCAGGACTTACTCGATGATGGTCAGACGCCCAATTGTTGAATATTTATTACTAATTCATGAAATTCAGCTGGGAATAATTCATGAAACAGAGTAATAAAATGAGTTGAGTATCTATTACTAATCCATGAAATCCAGCCGGGGGATTCATGAAACGGAGTAATGAGATAAAATAGATTATTTTCTAGGAATTCAGTCGGTGAATGTCACAGTAGAATTAATCTATTGTAGAATCGAGATATGATATAGTTGAAGCATCATACTCGTTATGAAAGGTGTATAGTCAGGGAACAACGTGCAGCGTCAACGTCCTGAAGGCGTTTAGCCCTTCAGCAAACAATTATGTCCAAAGAGCTGCCTGAATCTATACACGGTCTCTCTATATAGTCAGGGAACAACGAGTATCGTCGACGTCCTGAAGGCGTTAAGCCCTCCGACAAACAATTATGTCCAGAGAACCGCCCAATCATTCTTCTATGTAGAGGGGAGGTCTCCCTACGTAGTCAGGGAACAACGAATATCGTCGACGTCCTGAAGGGTTAAGTCCTTTAACAAACAATTATGTCTAGAGGACCGCCTAATTATGTTATTCTACGTAGAGGGCACGATGAAATGTGTAGCATCGAACGCTCAGCTGGGAGGCCTTTCGAGAAACATATTCATCATGGATCTGAGAGGAATGTTCTCTCGATCAGAGATCGTGAAACGGTTCACGGATCGTAAAACACGAATCGACACATGCGTTCCTGAAGCCGGGTCAGAAATATGCAGTATCATGATTTTACGATTTTATCCCTTGTCAAAAATCCACCATCAACATCCTCCTACGTAAAACAAACATAAAACAATAGATTAGTGTTTATTTGGAAAAAGCATTTCAAATGTCATAACTATTTATGATGACCTGCAGTAATCGCAATTGTCATGTGTTGTGGGGCGTAACCATGAATCCTTCTTTGAATATCAATGTACTTTCGAACCGCTATTTGAATTTGAGAAATCCGTTGTTGAACTTGTCTTCTGGTTCGGTTATTAACATTTCCAAACGCTTGTACAAAGCCGTCGAACACCAACGTCCATTTTTCATGGCCGAAGAGTTCTTGAACATCTTCAATAAGCAGAGTAGCAGCATTTACAAATGTTGTGGTGATTGCAACATCTTCTTCTACGGTATACCTAACCAATACTATGTTATCTTCAAAAACAAAAATAATAGGAGATACAGAGGATACTAAGTGTCCTATTTTGGATTGTTTGTGTTGAGGAAGATTATGACAATTTATAATAGGCATTGAAAGTAACCGTTAAAAAGTAGCCGATAACATAGTCGTTAAAAAAAAGCCGTTGGTAGAAGAAAATAAAATTCAAATTATCGTAACTAGAAATATAAAAATTAATATTACTGAGAAAAAGGAAACTACATTATCGGAACTGAAACACGACATTATTTAAAAAAAACAATGAAACTCAAAAATAAAATTTTAAACTCAATAACTTAAAACTAAAACAAACTTTCAATTAAAAATGGAACTGGTTATGTTGTTGCCTCTCCAAATGCTTGGCCAATATGGCATTCTGTTTTAATTCAAGGTACTTTTTTGCATTTGGAGCCAGCGATTGGAGATCCATTTGCATTATTTCTCTTTCTTTTCTCTCTCGATTATGTTCAATTCGTTGTTGTGTTGTATCTAGCAACCTTTCCATAATTTGGTTTTGTTGTTGCTGACGAGGTGCGACTGTCATTCGGGATTCTATTAGTTAATCTGCAAGTTTACCAGCCAGCGTCGCTCATTTGAGAGTATTGATGGTGGTTTTTAGTTCAGGGTTGAAATCGTAAAACCCTATATTTAATGTGTTTTCATTCTGCAAAGAAATAAGGCCATTTAAAACTGATGAGTGCCTACACCTCTTTGCTTACATATGTATTGAGCAATTCAATATACTTATATATGAAATTTACTTGGAATAGTGTTGGTTGCAAAAATCCCAGGTATTCTGTAAAATATATTTCTCCCACCTGCATTATTCACTAATGCATGGTTTGGTGAGTATTTTCCCTATGCTATGTTCCCAGCTGAACTCTTAATATTGACATATATGACAAGCAATGCTCGTTCTCAGCTGAGCAGCATGAGTTTCCCGAAGTGTCAGGATTAAGATGTGCATGAAAATACTTAATCAGAGGCATGCAAGCTGCGCTGCTCTCCGAGTTAAAAAATTAGTGATTTTGTATTAACGCGCAAAATTCACCAAAATTGATTAATTTAGTGTCAGCTCGCAAAATTCAATTTTTCTAACCTAATTTTATCAATTTAGGGTTGCGAGTTCGACCGAGCAATGCTCTAACAATCTCCCCCTTTGTCAAATTTAGTGAAACTATCAATACATATGAAATACAAAATAAATAAACTTTGTAGCTTCTCATCCAAATGCTTGATCTCCTTGGTTCTTCAACATTACTCGAAATATTCGTCACTTCCAAGTACTCCAATGATTCTAAAGGTGTTCAATTCAGCATCATCGTTGTTGAAGATTCGTAGCTATAACAATGAGAAAACAATAGCTCTCAATCATTGTTATACAATGTCATAGTATTATTACACAACATCAAAGTTCAATTGTATCACAACTTCGACAAAAATACTATGGTAATACATATCACTCCCCCTTAGTCAATACTTCATCTCACATGAAAACCACTTCCCCTTACATAATGATCCGAAAACCATATGTATTTGTAGTGCGAACTACACATTAATTCCCCCCTTTTTGTCAATAAAATTGGCAAAGGTATGAAAATTAGTGGGATCCTAATGAAATTTCCATAGAGATGCTTCATGACCAAAATAAAAGCACATATCAACTTTTTTAGATGCAATCATATAGCCGAAACTAAATGCATTCATCAAGGAGTTTATAAAGATACATGATAACCCCTATAATATTCCACAGCCGCACTCCCCACAAAGATTTGCCAATTAAGCATAAGTTCAATTAAGAACTCTCCTCCATAAAATGTCATTCCCGAAAGAACAACAAGAGCGACCTTAATTTTACATGAAAAGAAGGATTTCTTTGGACATTAACAAATCACATAAGAATATGAATTTGTATCCAAAAATATCAATTGAAATAACCACAAGAAAAATGATCAATTCAATTGGTCATACTCAACATAAGAGAACTTACGGAGCAACACAATACATGCACAAAGATGTGGATCATAGAAAGATCAATACTGCGGAATAATCAAAGATTCATTCTATTTTTCATCACTATTTGCACAATGACGTATAATAGACTTAATCTTTGTAAACAAAAGTTCATCCTTTCTTCCATAAATATTTGCATAATGACATAAAAGGCTTAACTTTTGTTTTCAAAAGTTCATTCTATGTTTTATCAATGCTTTCATACCGACATATAATAGAGATAACTTTTGAACAAGTATGGGACAGTCAAGGTTCACAGACGTGCACAACATATCCCATAATAATTTGCAATATATAAAACATTAAAGATTAATACTGCAAAATCATCTTCCAAAAACTACAAATGATTGTATAAGAGAAGTACTCCAATAATCCAAGTGCCCAAGTCCAAGAGAAGTGGAACAGGTGCGATGAAACGGAGCAAAACACTCAAAAACATGAGTCGGGACAAAGACCATTCTTAACTCATCCAAATTCAAGACTACTCATTTCCATTTTCAAGATAATTCAAAGAGAAAGAGAACGCAAAAATAATGAGGTCATTCCGAGTTCGAACGAAGAAGTTACCGTAAAAACAAGTTTACCAAAAATCGACGTCTGCAGGCCAGTATGCATACCGGTTTGCAAGCGAATTTTCGTGACCTGGAGCAGTATGCAAACGAGTTTGCGTACTAAAATCCCTGGATTTTGATTTTAAATGATGGTATGGATACCTGGTATGTGTATCATGAAGTCCAAACATCCCGAACTACTATTTTCAAACTAAACTTTTAAGAACCTTAAACACAGATCAAGTTAGGTAGAAATGAAAGGTACTGAAAAACGGGGGTCTAACAACACCACCCAATATTTCTCTTAGCAATATGTATGGACTAACTCTGAAATACTTTGCTGGAGAATCAACTAGACAGTCAGACTCAATCTAGATAAAAGTATCTCAAGGAGTTAATATCTCTCTCTTGATTTGATTTTTACTCAAGCTAAAAACAATAGCGAGTCTTTATCAAATACAAGGAATACTTGGACGGTACCAAAGACCAATGTCCAAGGATCAATCAATATCAATCAACAACCAAAGGTTGGATTTTCAATTGATGATCACAAACATACAACCTATATTATTTCAATTATATAAAATATAATGCGAAAAAGAAATAACACAGACACCAGAAATTTTGTTAACGAGGAAACCACAAATGCAGAAAAACCCCGGGACCTAGTCCAGATTGAATACACACTGTATTAAGCCGCAACAGACACTAGCCTACTGCAAACTAACTTCAGACTGGACTATAGTTGAACCCCAATCAGTCTCCCACCGATCCAAGGTACAGTTATACGCCTACGCCTCTGATCCCAACAGGATGCTGCGCACTTGATTCCCTTAGCTAATCTCACCCAAAACTAAGAGTTTATGCAACCCAAAATCACAGACTTGATAATAAACAGATTTTTCTCACACAAAAAAGTCTATCAAAGGATAAATCTGTCTCCCATAGATAAACCCTAGGTTTTGTTCCGTCTTTTGATATAAAATCAAGGTGAACAAGAACCAATTGATAATCCGGTCTTATATTCCCGAAGAACAGCCTAGATTAATCAATCACCTCTCTAAAATCCTTCCTGACTACACAAGTGGATTGTCGATGAATCACAAACCGTGAGACGAAGATGTTTGTGACTTCTTTATCTTGCATATCAGAGAACTCTCACGATCTCAAGCCAATCAATCAATTGTACTCGTACGATAGAAGATGCAAGATCAGATCACACAACTACGATAAACTAGTATCGGTCTGGCTTCACAATCCCAATGAAGTCTTTAAGTCGTTAACCTAATTTTAGAGAAGAAAATCAAAGGTTAATGGAGATCGACTCTAGCAGGCGCACTAGTAGCACACAGACGTGTGGGGATTAGTTTTGCACAATGCTAGATGTCTCCTTTATATAGCCTTCAAATCAGGGTTTTTCCTTAGTTACAAAGCAATCCTTATTCACTGTTAGATGAAATCCTGATTTAGATTCAAGCTAATATTTCTCAACCGTTATATCGAAAACTTAGCTTGTCACACACACTTGGGTAGACGTTTACTGGTTTCGTGAAAACCATGCCCAAACGTGTACGTGTATGTTGGTTCAACATAATAACCCAATGAGCATTTCATATTGACCTTGTTCTTCTTCACCATAACTAGTTCAATTGACTCAAATGAACTAGTTAAAGAGTTGTTGAATTGCTATGAGATCTTATGTAACTACACAAGACACAATTGAAACAAAGATGATTCGATTCGATTGAATCGGCTCATGAACATTATAGCCACGGTTTGCATAAAGATTTCTTAGTAATTTAATGTTTCATGTTCAGAGCACATCTTTAGATCATAACCTCTTAAGTTCACAAACAAATTCGAGGACTTAAGTTAATCGGTTGAGTTTTCCAAACTCAGTAGAAATTCTCGGAGATAGAACTTCCGCCAGTTCGCGGATTGGGTTCGCGGACTGAGTTCGCGGACTAAGCATACAAACGAATTTCGGAAAATCCCAGCAAAAATTCTCGGTCGAGAACTTCCGACAGTTCCCGGACTGAGTCTGCGGACTGGGTTCGCAGACTTGGCATGCCAATTCCACAATCCTCCCGATTTCTCTTGATCAACAAAGTTCGAAAACTTCGGTTCAAGGAATACATGGTTATGTAATCTAAACTCTCATTTCAATCATTGAGACATTCTCAGAGGACGCTATGTAGTTGTTATTCACAGACCGATTCACTTCAGAGCAATTCTCAAAGTGATTGAAACTTTGAATGACTTTCATCACTAGGTGAAGATAAACTGATCAAAGCGAAACGCTTTACCAACACACGATTTCGAGATAAAAGATAAGCAATGAATGCTCAGCTCGAAATGTCAAATGTGTATGATCTAGTCTATATAGCATACGAATTTTGTCTCATAAGAAGTAGGAGATAGAAGAGATAGACTTTTGAGTGATAGATAAGTTCAAGTCTCCACATACCTTTTTGTTGATGAAGTTCCACGGTTCCTTGTATAGATCTTCGTCGTTGTATGATGAATCGCCATGAAGTCTTTGAGCTCAACTACACTTTTCTATCCTAGTCCGAGACTTATCTATGTAGGCTAGAAATCAAGACTTATAGTTTTGATCACTAACATTGACAAACATGCTTGAGATAGCAACGCATGCGAGGTTGACCGAGCTATGCTCTAACAATCTCCCCCCTTTGTCAATTTTAGTGACAAAACTATTAATACATATGGAATACAAAAAAGATAAACTTTAGTGGCTCCTATTCCATAGTCTAATCTTCAACGTTCCTTGAAATATTCGTCCTTCCAAGTACTCCAATGATCCCAAAGGTTGTAAGTTTAGCACCATCGTTGTTGAAGATCCGTAGCTATAACAATGAGAGAAATCGAGATTCTCGTTCATTATTATACAATGTCATAGTATTATTATATAACATCAAAGTCCAATTGTATCACGACTTTAACAATAATACTCCGGTGATATGTATCACTCCCCCTTAGTCAATACTCCATCTTGATCATGGAAACCACTCCCCCTTACACAATGATCCGAAAACCATATGTATTTGTAGTGTGAACTACAATATTTCTCCCCCTTTTTTTCAATAAAATTGGAAAAGGTACAAGAATGGGATCATAATGAAATTTCCACAAGATACATTTCATGACCAAAAGAAAATACATAATACCAACTTAATTTAGATGCAATCTAATAGCCGAAGCTAACAACATTCATCAAGGAGTTTTAAGATACAAAATAACCCCTATAAAATTCCACAGCCGCACTCCCCGCAAGATATTACCATTAAGCACAAGTTCAAAAGAACTCTCCCCCATTTGATGTCATTCCCGAAAGAACAACAAGAGCGACCTTAATTTCGAAGGAAAAGAGGGATTTTTTAATTGGACACCAAAAACCATAGGAATGATTTTATATATCCAAAGCTCAATCATCCAAGGCTCAACCAAATTAATCACAAGTAAACCCATGATTAATGCAATTGAAAACGCAACTAAATCAAACCACAAAAGTGATCAATTTAATTGAAAGTGCTCAACTTAAGTAAACTTCCGGAGCTACGACTAAGGTAATCATACGGAGATGACTAACTTAATAGTTCACATACTCAACATAAGGAAAACCTTACGGAATATACGACTACATTAACCAATAGAACATGATTAGTATAGCCGTTCATATACTCAACACAAGAATTTGTGGAATATATGAAAACTCAACTAGATTAATTACAAGAGAACCTATAATTAATCTAATTGGAATAAAAACAACCAAACTAATCACCGAAGTAATCAATTTAATTATTTTGCGCTCAACATAAGAGAACTTATGGAACCCTAACTAAGTTCATCATAGAATATGACAACCTTAATCGCACATGTACTCGACATAAGAAACAAGACTTATGGAGTACAAACTAAATAACCAAACTGGTTGATTAATTTAGTTCCTAACGCTCGACATATAGCACCTTATGGAACAACCAACAAGCCAATAAGAATAATTGACTCAGTTGTATCGTGCTCAACATAAGACACACAATGGAGCCTTCACGGTGAAACATAGAAAGATGGATCAATGAAGATCAATACAGTGGATAACATACAAGGATCTATTCTATTTTCCATCATAACGATATAATAGACTTTATCCTTGTCAAACAAAAGATATCATCCTATTTTCCATCAAATACATGATTGCATAGGCATAACTTTTGTAATTGTCAAAAGTCCATTCGTCCTTTCATCAATACGAATACTAATTCATGAACGACTTTACTTTTGACCGCAATATGGGACCTTCAAGTTCACGTACGTAAACAATACATATCCCATAAACAAATTGCAATATCACAAAATCATAAAGATCAATACTGCAATAACATCATCCTTCAAATATTTTTAGAATTTAAAAACCAATAAACCTAAAAAACATGAAGACGAAAAAGTTGGACATAGCTGTGTGTAATCACAATAATGGCTATACCAAACTCTAGTAATCCTTCTCAAAAACAATAATAAATTCTCATAAGAAGTTTCCTAGGCATCAAGACAAACTCATAATGCACATATAAGATGATTTGTCCTTAGAGGGTGGAATCAATCTTTTCCGCCCGGATTTACACCAAGAATATATACCAAAGGCGTATAAAAATATTTTCACAAAGAACATACAAAGTCACGAATGACCATGCACCATAGTTCACAAAGGATGATTGTGAACATTCAAGAATCCCATAGCAATGCGTCCTAATTTCCATTTTTGAACTTCATTCTTTGTGATTCACCAACAAAATTATATTAAAAGCTACAAATTAGCTTATAAGAGTATTACTCCAAGAATCCAAGTGCCCAAGTCCAAGAGAAGTGGAACAAGTGCGACAAAATGGAGCAAAACACTCAAAAACAAGAGACAGGACAAATACCAATCTTAACTCATCCAAAATCAATAATTCTCATCTCCATTTTGAATAGAATTTGAAGAGGAAGAGAATGCAAAAAGAATGAGTTCATTCCGATTTCTGACGAAGAAGTTACGGCCAAGACAAGTTTACCGAATATCGACGTCAAGTACGCATACGGGTTTGCAAACGAATTTTCATGACAAAAAAAAGTTTGCAGACTGGGTTTGCGAACTTAAACCCCTGGATTTTGATTTTAAATTATGGTATGCATCCCTGGAATGTGTACCATGAAGTCCAAACATCCCGAACATCTATTTCCAAACCTAAACATATAAGAACCTTAAACACAGATCAAGTTAGGTAGAAATGAACGATAAACAAGGTACATGGATCATAATAAGTACTTAAGCAAGTAAAAACACAAATATTGCTCAAGTTTATAGACATACCTTTTTATAAGAATTCAATCGAATTCTACAGCCTTACTGAACACAATCTGTGTGCCCCAGTTCTCGTGCTTCCTTTACCGTAACAGGGCATTCCTTGGTGAGGATGCACTTTTAACACAAACAAGTTGTGTTGAGATGAACATTGTCTTGCTCACCATGGCACAAGAGAGAGTTTCTTTCCAGCAACTCTTACATCTTGTAGTGTTGATAAACACCCAAGCAACTGTTTTTATAAGTCTATCAAAGAACTTCAAAAGAACCCAAAGGATTTGTGTTTCTGATTTCTTGTTTTCCAACTTATAAAAAACAGTTTCTGCAGATAGTTTTTCGTACTGCGAGGGGAAACTCTTTTGATAAACATAGACATCCTAGCTTCTTCATAAAAGAAGGCAATACTACCATCTTGATATGAAGTATCAGGAATTTAGCAACGAATCAATTCATGCTCTGAGGTGATACACTCAGATGACTGAGATTTAAACTCCTCTTGTAATTCGTTTAGTTTGTTACAACTAATTGGATTACGCAGAGGAGGAGCATTGCTCTCACTGATTAGTAAATCAATATCAACCTCAACATAAATATTATTCATCATAACTTGATTAAGCCTGTCAAGAGATTCTTGCTCTTTCTGGAGGTATAACTCAACATCAAGAGATAAGCTCTCAAGCTTCTTTTCAAGCCCAGAAAACACTTCAAGGGATTTTAAACCTGGTGGAGGTTTAGATAGAATTTCTTCTACAGATTTAACTAAATCATTCATGCAAGAGAATTCTGAAATCCCTGGATCTGGTGGTGCATTTATTGAGATATCACTACTGTCCATAGAGTCAGATCGCTTACAAACACAGACTTATAAGGTCTTTAATGTGTTTGCCTGCTCTGATACCAATTGAAAAAGCGGGAGTCTAACAACACCACCCAATATTTCGCTTAGCAATCTGTATGGACTAACTCCGAAATACTTTGCTAGAGAATCAACTAGACAGTCTGACTCAATCTAGATAAAAGTATCTCAAGGAGTTAATATATCTCTCTTGATTTGATTTTTACTCAAGCTAAAAACAATAGCGAGTCTTTATCAAATACAAGGAATACTACGGTACCAAAGACCAATGTCCAAGGATCAATCAATATCAATCAACAACCAAAGGTTGGATTTCCAATTGATGATCACGAACGCACAACCTGTATTATTTCAATTATATAAAATATAATGCGAAAAAGAAATAACACAGACACCAGAAATTTTGTTAACGAGGAAACCGCAAATGCAAAAAAACCCCGGGACCTAGTCCAGATTGAATACACACTGTATTAAGCCGCTACAGACACTGCAAACTAACTTCGGACTGGACTATAGTTGAACCCCAATCAGTCTCCCACCGATCCAAGGTACAGTTGTACTCCTAAGCCTCTAATCCCAGCAGGATACTGCGCACTTGATTCCCTTAGCTGATCTCACCCACAACCAAGAGTTGCTGCAACCCAAAATCGCAGACTTGATAATAAACAAATCTATCTCACACAGAAAAGTATATCAAAGGATAAATCTGTCTCCCACAGATAAACCCTAGGTTTTGTTCCGTCTTTTGATATAAAATCAAGGTGAACATGAACCAATTGATAATCTGGTCTTATATTCCCGAAGAACAGCCTAGATCAATCAATCACCTCTCTACAATCCTTCCTGAATACACAAGAGGATTGTTGGAATCACAAACAGTGAGACGAAGATGTTTGTGACTTCTTTATCTTGCTTATCGGAGAACTCTCACGATCTCAAGCCAATCAATCGGTTGTAATCGTACGACAGAAGATGCAAGATTAGATCACACAACTACGATAAAGTAGTATCGGTCTGGCTTCACAATCCCAATGAAGTCTTTAAGTCGTTAACCTGATTTTAGAGAAGAAAATCAAAGGTTAATGGAGATCGACTCTAGCGGGCGCACTAGTAGCACACAGACGTGTGGGGATTAGTTTTGCACAATGCTAGATGTCTCTTTTATATAGCCTTCAAATCAGGGTTTTGCCTTAGTTACAAATCAATTCTTATTCACCGTTAGATGAAAACCTGATTTAGATTCAAGCTAATATTTCTCAACCGTTAGATCGAAAACTTAGCTTGTCACACACACTTGGGTAGACATTTATTGGGTTCGTGAAAACCATGCCCAAACGTGTACGTGTATGTTGGTTCAACATAGTAACCCAAAAGGTTAACCATATGAGCATTTCATATTAACCTTGTTCTTCTTCACAATAACTAGTTTAATTAACTCAAATGAACTAGTTAAAGAGTTGTTCAATTGCTATGAGATCTTATGTAACTACACAAGATACAATTGAAACAAAGATGATTCGATTCGATTGAATCGGCTCATGAACATTATATCCAAGGTTTGCATAAAGCATTCCTTAGTAATTTAATGTTTCATGTTCAGAACACATCTTTAGATCATAACCTCTTAAGTTCACAAACAAGTTCGCGGACTTAAGTTAATCGGTTGAGTTTTCCAAACTCAGCAGAAATTCTCGGAAAGAGAACTTCCGCCAGTTCGCGGACTGAGTTCGCAGACTCAGCACACAAACGAGTTTCGGAAAATCCCAGCAGAAATTCTCGGTCGAGAACTTCCGGCAGTTCGCGGACTGAGTCTGCATACTGGGTTCGCGGACTTGGCAAGCCAATTCCACAATCCTCCCGATTTCTCTTGATCAACAAAGTTCGAAAACTTCGGTTCAAGGAATACATGGTCATGTAATCTAAACTCTCATTTCAATCATTGAGACATTCTTAGAGGACGCTATGTAGCCGTTATTCACAGACCAATTCACGTCAGAGCAATTCTCAAAGTGATTGAAACTTTTCATGACTTTCGTCACTAGGTGAATATAAACTTGATCAAAGCGAAACGCTTTACCAACACACGATTTCGAGATAAAAGATAAGCAATGAATGCTCATCTCGAAATGTCAAATGTATATGATCTAGTTTATATAACATACGACTTTTGTCTCATAAGAAGTAGGAGATAGAAGAGATAGACTTTTGAATGATAGATAAGTTCAAGTCTCCACATACCTTTTTGTTGATGAAGTTCCACGGTTCCTTGTATAGATCTTCGTCGTTGTATGATGAATCTCCATCAAGTCCTTGAGCTCAACTACACTTTTCTATCCTAGTCTGAGACTTAGATATGTATGCTAGAAATCAAGACTTATAGTTTTGATCACTAACATTGACAAACATGTTTGAGATAGCAACGCATGCGAGGTTGACCGAGCTATGCTCTAACAGGTACATGGATCATTATAAGTACTCTAAGCAAATAAAAACACAAATCTTGCTCAAGTTTATAGACATACCTTTTTAGAAGAATCCAATCGAATTCTACGGTGTTACCAAAGATTCAAAATCATACCTGACACAATATGTGTGCCCCAATTCTCGTGCTTCCCTCACTATATACATAACAAGGAATTCCTTGCTGAGGATGCACATACAACACAATCAAGTTGTGTTGAGGTAAACAATGTCTTGCTCACCACAAGTGACTGAAACAGACTTTTTCGCAACTATGGACTTTTCACTATCAATAGTTTTTGGATTATTCCGCTTCACTTTTGGATTATCATGAAAGAGATCGCTTTTAGAACCTTTCACATCTAAATCCATCTTTCCAAAGAACTTTTTAAGTTCCAACATCATGGATACTGCCTTCTCCATAGTCATGGAATTTTATGGGAGATCATTCATTTTCACACTCAAAGCATCATTGACTTCCTTTGGTATCCACTTCTAAGTGTGTTTAGGAACAACCGTAACCTTCTTCCGATTACTCTCTTCTGGAATTGTCGGAAGAGAATTGGATTGACTATTATTTTGAAAGTTAGTCTTTCTCCAATTGGGAGCATCGGATCTTGTCTTCGTCTTTACGAAGTTATCCTTTTGATAACCATTATGATTGTGAAAAGGATTCGTATGACATTTATAGGAAAATCTAGGTTTATCGCAACACTGATTCCTTTGCCTAAAGGTTGGACAGATACAACCTGTAACATTAAGGGGATTAGTCTTAACATATGATCAACTTCTTGTGATGCCCAAAAAAGAACATCATGAAGTTTCTCATTCCTTATACGGAAATGATATCTCCTTTCCAGGTGACCATTATTTCCGCAATAGTGGTAAACATAAGGAATGTTCTTACCTCGATCCGTGTGTGTTGACTTTGGAGGTTGATATACTTTGGTCTTTCGAACCTTAACTGCCGGTGAAGGTATTTCACTTTTTCCATCAGTGGAAACCTTTTGTTGAAAAGACTCACTAGCCTTGACAAATTTTACCTCTTTGCTAATACTTGGAGCATTTATTCCCTTATAGCCCAATTCTCGTGTATCTCGATGATTTTTACTTGCTCCTAACATTGTGGTTAATTTTCTTGAACTAGTATTGAACTTTTTCAAGTCATTTTTCCAACATCTTGATTTTATCAAGAGCAGCAGTTAGATCAGCCTCAAGGCGTTTTTCTCGAGCGAGATAACCGCTTTTTCTGTCATCAAAACTTGTTTGGTGGGAGTTAATCCTTGCTTCAGATTCTGCAAGTTTCTCTTCCGACAAAAAATACTTTTGATAAAGATTATCACATTCAAGTGACTTTATACGTAGGTTTTCTTCAGAATCCTTGAGGATCTATTCGTAAGAACGATTTGAAACATAAACACCTGCGTAACATCTTCTCAATTTCTTGTTTTCTCGACAGAGAGGAGTCAGAAGAGGTGTGACATGAGAAGTTGTCATCTTCTTCTTTTCCAATGAATTCAAAACCTTAACGTACTCTGAGACTTCCTCATCAACATCTCTATCAATATCTGAATCACCTTCATCAGAAAGTTCATCCAACTGTCATCTAGGCGTATTTCCCAGACTTCAACAGGTTCTACATTAAGAGAATGTTTAGATACTGACCTAGATGTGACAGTTCTCCTAGGTGAATCCAAGCTTTGAAAATCATCTAGTAATTTATGAACTGGTACGTTATTAGAGATAGACTCGTCCATAAAAATCAGATTGCTTCAAACACAAACTTATGAGGTCTTAAACGTGTTTGCCTACTCTGATACCAATTGAAAAAGCGGGGGTCTAACAACCTCACCCAATATTTCTCTTAGAAATATGTATGGACTAACTCCAATATACTTTCAAGAGAATCAACTAGACAGTTAGACTCAATCTTAAGCAAAGTATATCAAAGAGTTATATCTCAATTTCTCAATTCAATCCGCAATCAAACAAATAAGAATTTGAGAGCCTGATTGAATACAAGAGAAATAACTTGAATAGTACCAAAGACCAATGTTCAAGGATTAATCAATTTCAATCAACAACCAAGGGTTGGATTTACCAATTGATCGATTCAACGTACAACCTGTGATATTTCAATTATATAACAAAATATAATGCAGAAAAGAAATAACACAGACACCAGAAGTTTTGTTAACGAGGAAACCGCAAATGCAAAAAAAACCCGGGACCTAGTCCAGATTTGAACACCATATTGTATTAAGCCGCTACAGACACTAGCCTACTACAAAGTGTAGATGGTGGATTTTAAACAAGGGCTAAAATCGTGAACTCATAATTATACGAAGCGCTGATCCAGCAATCAGACGTGAGTATTGAGACACGGGTCTCTCATCGAATTCTCAACGGAGAGTACTTTCTCTCAGAGTACATGTAGATATGTAGTCTCACGACTGGACAACGTCATATCTCATGAACACTGAACACTTTCAGTGATTATTTCTATATAGTATCACGAGATGGATGGCTCCTAGACAGCTTGCTCTGCTAGTATAGAGCGATAACGTCTTCAGGAACAAACAACGAGTTTACCCTGACTATATAAAGGATATGACTTACCGACAAGCTCATATCGGGATAATTAATGCTCCTAGACAGCTTGCTCTACTAGTATAGAGCCACAAAGTTCAATTATTCCTAATTAAGATTAATCCTGTCGTGACATTCACTACTGAATTCCCAGAATAATCTATTATTGCTTCTATTCCATGGTCGAATCCACGACTGGTCCCATGGAATGGCAATAACAATTGCTCCTATTCCATGGTCGAATCCATGGAATGGAAATAAAAAATTGTTCTGATTCTATGATCGAATCCACGGCTTGATCTCATAGAATAGCAATAACTATATTATCTCATTACTCCGATTTCATGATCGAATCCACAAGTGGTGTCATAAATGGTAATAGATAAATCTTAATTACTCTGATTCTATGGTCGAATCTACGATCCCATGGAATGGTAATGCTCACTTTATTATTCTGAATTCGTAGTCGAATCCTCAGCTGGTCATATGAATTAATAATAAACATATTATTACTCTGTTTTGTGAATTATTCTCCACTGAATTCCACAATTAGTAATAAATAATCAACAACCGGGCGTCTGAGCTACCTCTAAGTAAGCCCCGATCCAAATGGTGAAAGTGTGTTCAACGACGATGCACTAACAGTCACCGCACGAACGAGTATTTTAAAATACGACGAAACGATTAACCTATTGCAAAACAGGAAGAAAATAATAAATAATCAAAATATTGACCAAGGCGCCAAGGGATTGGACTCATTGATTGGCCGACCGTGCCATGACCAATCCCACACCAGTTTTATAGTTTATCATTTTCCTTCATTTGATGAAAATCCTTTCATTTGAACAAATCTTCTTCGTCTCGAGGAAACTCCTCGACTTCATGGCGTTTTCATAAACCCATGAAATTAATATAAAATTAAGGAAAAATAGTGTGGGGCGTGACCATTGGCCAACCGGCCATGCCTTGGTCCCAGCTGGCCCTACACCTTATGGTTCCTCATTATTTTATTATTGTTATTATTATTATTTCCCCGATTTCATGAAAATTCCTTCAAATCATGGTATTTTCAAAATACATAAAAATAATAATATAAAATTAGGGAAACACGTGGGACCGGGCCCCGGCCGGCCATGCCTCAGCCGGTCCCACACGCCCATATATTTTATTATTATTATTTTTAGGATTTCCTTCATCCCATGAAACTCCTTGATTTCATGTTATTTCTCTCAAATTAGGAAAATCCCTTCAAATCATGGGAAAATACATTAAAAAATAATAATATCAAATTAGGGAAACACGTGGGACCGGGCCCCAGCCGGCCGGCCATGCCTCAGTCGGTCCCACACGCCCATGTATTTTATTATTATTATTTTTAGGATTTCCTTCATCCCATGAAACTCCTTGATTTCATGGTATTTCTCTCAAATTAGGAAAATCCCTTCAAATAATGGAAAAATACATTAAAAATACATCAAAATTAGGGAAACTCGTGGGACCGGACCCTAGCCGGCCGGCCATGCCTCCCACGGCCCCACACGTCCTTGTTTTTATTATTTTAATATTTTTGCTTCCTTGAACTCATGAAACTCCTTCACTTCAGGGAAACTCCCTAAATTCATCAAAACTCTTTAAATCCATGATATTTTTCATAAAATCATCAAAATATTATAAAATTAAGGAAAAGGCACCACGGGACCGTCGCCACGACCGGACGACCATGCCTTGGCCTCGGCGGTCCCACGCCTCCTCATTCCTTATTTTATAATTATTTTCCATCATCTCATGGTGTTTTCCTCAGTTTCGTCGAAACCCTAATTTTGGCATATTTTCTCGAATGGATGCTCAATTGCACGCCAAAAAATATCAAAATTCTCAGGACTGAGACGCGGACGCCTTGGGGACACGAGCATGCTATCTTGACCGACTAAGATTGGCTCTTTGGCTTACAGAAGCCGGTCCTATCAAGTTTCACAGTTTTGACCTGATTTGCACAATTGCACGTATTAGGTGCAAGACTCTTCCAAACACTTTGGATTTTCATGAAGTGATCATCGGGCGGTCACGTGACTACCCAGGGCCGGTTTCACGACCCCATGGTCGGTCCCTCACTCCGTCATAATTAATTAGGTTTTCTCACCTAAGGCTCAGATGAGCAATTTCGAATAAATGATTAAACCAACATTTAATCATTCTTTTACCAAAAAATCGTCAACTCTTCAGGAGTTCTTTGTATTTGCTCACGTGAGCATATGGACACTACATGGTTGATCCACGGTCCCATGTAGTCGCTTCCTCCTTCGTCCCATGGTTAAAATTCTGACGAACCATGAATTGATCATCAATTGATCAAATTAGGGTTTGTGAATCCAAGGATCATCATTCCAGATTCCAACCTTAATAATTTTACGACGACCTCATGGTCATTAATTTTATTAATTATACTCGGTTCAACGACCAATATTCTAATTAATATTTTTTGGTACGCTGCCAATAATCCATCAAATGAGCAACACATGCTCAGACGATCAAATATTCAACAATTCATCACATGAGCAACACTTGCTCAGATGATAAATATTTGCTCAAACAAAGGAATATTGGTTCAACAATCAATATTCAACGATCCATCGAATGAGCAATACTTGATCACTTCATCGTAAGAACTATACCTCTGTCTCATGACATGTTCAACTCATGAGTTTCAGAACATCATGTTCAACTCAGCAACTACATGGACTCATCGTCCCATCAAACCATGAAGTCATCAATTGACTAACATATCACGAGACGTCAATCGTGTCACTTTGGGGGGATATCACTTAGGGTTTTGGTCTGGCGGTCTAGGCACGTGTGTTCAAACACACGATGGAATGTGAGAAAATCGTGCAATCAGTTGAAGGAATTCACGAGGTAGTGGGTGGAAAATCGACCAAGTCTCCACACGTTGAGCAACTGGTTTCAAACACGATCTCCACTTCCCCACTCCTTGATTCCATCAACTGTCACACTTCATGGGATCATGGTGTCTAAAATTCCAGCAATATAAATAAGTCTCTGAATCATGATTGAAGCATCGTCATCAACAGTATCATCAATCTCATGTCTCATCGACAACACGAGATCATCAACTCATCAATTGAGCAACTACTCTCAATTGAGCAATTTCAATCATTCAGAGCTTATCATATTCAGAATTCACACACCCACAATCTTTGATTACATTGATTCCACACATTTCCCAGCTTCCCTCCTACATATCAATCCATCCTCTCTTGTGACCGAATTTACTCTAGAACGGTCATTGTCTTGATTTAGGCCGGAGTACTACAGATTGATCTCTCGAATCTAAAGCACCCCCTTTGCAGCGGTGCATCTATGTGAGGTTTAACATTTCGCTCGGTTCGAGGAGTCTCCTCCGTACGGTCGTCTTCTCAATTCCTTAAAAACCAGCAAATCGTTTTTCATCATCTACAGATTGGCGACCACAGTGGGAGATCATTCTCTCGGTTGCAATCTCACAATTCCACAAGATGGTTGATCTCAGGTCAGGTTCCGTTACGAATCGTAACACAAACCGTGCTAGCACTAGCAACAACAACAATCAGAATATCCCGGAGACAATTCCGACCTCCAACACTGATGGTGGTGACATTACTCCTCCTCACGTCGAAGGTCATCCACTGTCCGGAAGACACCCTAAAGAAGTCAGAGGAGATCCACCACCTACCATTGCTGATCTTATCAAAGCGCAAGAGACTCTTGCAAAGAATCAGACTGACATGGGTGCTGCACAGAAGAAGCTGTATAATTATCCCAAAACTCTTACTGACAAGATGTCAGAGAAAACTCAAGAGAAGGGAAAAGAGAAGGAGAAATCCTCAGACGACGACCCTGAAGTAATTCCAATCCATACAGTAGAAGACGACGAAGTCCGCAAAACTGCTGCAGACAACTCATCAGCGAAGGGATGATCGAACTTCATTACTCGCGAGGATCTGTAGAACCTCTTGCAGAACCGTGGAAAAGACAAGACATCGCATGACCATCATCATAAACCTCCTTATCCTGCCGCTACGCAGAGGATTCCACTCCCCAAAGGTTATGTTTCTCGAACTTTCACCTTGTATGGTGGAACTGGCAATGCTCGGGAACATGTCTATCGTTTTATCGAAGCCCTGGGAGAACATGAACATAATCATGTCGTTTGTCTCAAGGAATTCTCAAAGTATCTGAAAGGCAGAGCATACACCTGGTATAACAACATCGCACCCGGGACTATCAACAATTGGGGAGAAATGGTTAACGCGTTCTACAGGAAATACTTCTTCGTTTCAGAACAAGTCACCCTCTCCGACCTTGGAAGAATGTTTCAGAGGGTCAGTGAAAATCCCAATGATTATGTGAAAAGGTTCAGAGTCCAAGCCCTGGATTGTCATGACCCAAACGTCACGGAGCAACAACTGGTGGACTTGTGCATCAATGGCATGCTCCCGGTCTACAGGGCCTTGCTGGAGAACCTTCGATTCCAGACTTTCTCAGAGCTTCACGAAGCTGCGAAAAGGTCGGCAACCACTGCACCCGCTCTTTTGGAAAGAGCAAAGTCTACAAAGACTGAGGATTCAAAAGACACTCGAGGAAGCAGGCGTTTGATCAACAAGCAGTACAACCTGCAACCTTCAACAAATGCTGTCGCAGAAGGGAGTAAGCGAAAAGCAGAACCACAACAAGCAGACTTCCTCCACCCCTTCAAAGGCACACAAGAAGGAGAATTCGAAAGTCCCTCCTCAGCATACGGAAGATCCAGAAGCACCTGATTTTCCCTGTTCAATGGAAGAAGTTAATGAACTACTCGATGCCTGGATCCAAGATGGTGCAATCAAATTGCCTTATGTCAAGAAGGAACCAACTGAAGAAGCCATGGAAAATCCTCGGTATTGCCGCTTCCATAGATACGTCAGCCATCCCACAAGTGATTGCAAAATTTTGAAGCGCATATTCAAAGAAAAGGTCGAATCAGGAGAGCTCAACCTGGGGACTGAGGGAGTACACAAAAACCCCTCTCCGAACTTTTACCATCTCTGAACCTCCTGTCAAGGAAGCGGTCCAATCTCTGATCGAACATGTCTGCGAGTTGTTGTATCTTTCGAAAGCTCAAAGGAAAGACATGTTTGCTGCACTGAACCACATCGTGTCCGGAAAACGCCTGCTGATCCAAGAGACCACCACCGAACCTTCAGCCACCGACAAAGAAATGTATGACTGGGGACTGCTCACCACAGTGCACATTAAAGGAAATGAGTTCAAGAGGGCGTTCGTCGATGTTGGTACCGCTGTCAACATCATCCCTTTGAAAACTCTCAGAGCTGCTGGTATTACTCGACAGGAAGCCACCCACGCTCCCATAGCAATCAGGGACCACGAAGGAATCTCCAGAGACGCATACGGCTTCATCACTCTCAAAGTTACGGAAAGATTGATCTGCACTGAGGCCAAGTTTTTCATAATCCGGGAAGACCCTGGATACGACATGGTCCTTGGAAGAACTTGGATTCATGCTGGAAGAATAACGATGCCTTCAACACATCCTGTCATCGACAAGGATTCCGAGTCAAAGACGAAGCAGAGGACGCACCACTGTTTGAGCATCTGGAAGAAGTAAAAACTCTGATGGGACTTACGCAGGAACTTGGAGAAATCCGCACACCTTTGTCAGAAGGTTTCGAGCTCAGGCAAGTCTTATTCTCCTCATGCTCCAATATTACCAATGTTCAGATATGTACTATGGCCAGGGACTCTCCCCATGAACAATTTAGCAGTCATCAAAAGCTACGAGTGGGTAACTTCACCTCAGCAATATTACACCCAATGGTTGGGTTCAGAACTTCTTCAAATCGGTCACTCCATCGAGAGGTTTATTTTGAAGACTGGCTAAGCATGATCAACACTATGCTGGATACTCTCTTCCGCGAGTGTCCATATGTGCCACAATCGTGGAATTCCGTCAAACAGGGAATTCCGAATCAGCGGAAGATATTCAAGGCACGATCGACCAAGCCTAACAAGTTTCATGAAGGAGACCTGGTTCTCAAAGCAGTTCAGCGCGGTCTTCATTCTACAAGGAACTCCAATTGGGAAGGACCATTCATGGTCGCTAAGTCCGTGGCCGGAGGATACTACAAATTGATCAACACAGATGACAGAACCCTGCCAGTAATTCACGAAAATTGGCTCAAGGCGTTTATCTGAAATTATTGGACATTTAGGTATTGGGCGTTCGAAGCATTCATGGTTTGGATTTAACATTTAGGATTTTCTTTCATTTGTATTTCAATTCCTCCAAAACGTTTGCAATACTTGCAATTAGTATTTGAATTCAGCAATTTATCAAAATTCAGTTCATATTTCGTAAAAGAAATCAAATCTACAAGAAAATCCTTAACCATCAGTCAATCCAAAACCATCTAAATATCAAAACCCAAGTATAAACCTCACATCTCTCAGAAGTTCAGAAGTTCAAGAGATAATCAAAGGAAATCAGCAAGAAAAGGCTTTCGCTCATCAGCATCCTTCAAGATTTGCAAAGCCGCCCTCTCCTTGTTCAACTCCTCGGTCAGCTTGGAAATCTTGTCCTCCTTCTCCTTCACAGCATCATTGGGAAAGGGTATGTTCTTCTCACATGAATCCTTGATAACGTTTATTTGCTTGCGAAGCCATTTCACGTTGAGGCCAAGTCTCTCTGAATTCTCCAAGTTAAACTCCCAATCAAAGAGTATATCTGGAGTCACAGTATTCCTAGGTCTGGCACGCATATCACTCACGACACGCAAGATAACGCCTACTTGCATGGTTAAAGCATAAGCACGCCCAGGATTCCTGTCAACGATCATGTGGCCAAACTTCTTCCATATTGTCTCGTACAAGCGTGCATATCCAATGGGAACGTTGAATCCACCTATCAGTTCATGATATGGGAGTGAAGTGTAAATGGAGGATCGAAAGCAACTCCTGCAGTTGGATATTCATACACTATTATACGGTTCTCAGTCACTGGAGCGGCTTCCACAACCAAAGCAATAATTCCTTCGGTATTCTCCGTGCTGTCTCGGTTTCTTCTATCACTGAGGCAACAACCATCTGGGTTTCCATAACATCAGTAGACCTTCTCATGGCCTTGAAGTGCAGGGATGGTTGTCTCTTCATCAATAACTCCAGAATGGTTAGAGTTATCATCGTTGGCTCCAGTATCCTCAACTTCGGTATTTAGCACCTAATACGAAGATTACATGAGGTTAGAGTCACGAATCCAAAGAGATTATGAAACACAGTATACCAGCAAGGCAAATCATCAGGTTCATCATAATACATTCAAGGCACGAGCAAATAACATAAAAGTCATGAAAACACGTTTTACGATGAGTCCGTCTGAAGAAACTGAACTCTGCTCTGTACTAAGAGACGAACTGGGAGCAATCTACAAGGAATTTGAGGATGGGACATATACCATTCTCTTATGGATGTCCTCTACGACATGTCAAAATTTCATGACAATCCGATGAACGAGCAAGTAGATGTGGCCAAAATCAAGTGATGCGCAATCTGAAAAAGTCCTGGAAGTCTCCTGGAAGTTTACTATTTCGCCTTTTTCAGGCTCTGAACGTGCTCAAAACTTAAAAATCTTCTTCTAAAGCTTGGAAATTTTCCGGGCTTGAATTTGCACATGCATCATCAAAATCCGATTCCGGACGAAGATTCTACGGCATTTTACTAAAAAGCTGGGTTCCGAATTTTCTGACGACGAAATTTGACTAAGTTTTCATATACGCACATGGATTCACATTCATTCATTCAAAAATCAGCACTTTTATACTTCTGAGAAGGTACAGGTATATGCTTACTTGAGAGGTATCCAAAGCGTTCAAGGAGTTGGGATTGTCCGTGTCAACGATGGGAGGATCATTACTTTCATTCGGCTCCAAATCCTTGGCACTGCCTGTGTCTCTATTCTCAAGCGACGGTCGAGTAGCAGCACTCTCCATTTCCATAACGACATCCTCCTGGACATATTCTCAAACAATTAGCGTTTCATCAATAAAGCATCATAATCGAACATGTGAAGAGATACTTACAGCTTCTTCTTCATCGCTCAAGTCAGGAATTGCTTGCTCAAAGGCGGAGAACCGAAGACCATCAATACTTGATGGAGCAAAACTCTGCAACGGAATAACAATATCGGTTTCAGGATCCTAATAATATGGGCGAGAAAGAGTCACAACAAAGAAAATACTGGAAACTCACCAAAGCACCAACTGGGGACTTTACGGTATTGGGTAACAACTTATAACCTTTATGCCTGCCTTCTCCGCCATGAATAACCGCCTCAGTCTCTGAGAAATCTACACCGATTCGAGGTCGTATATTACGACCGTCCTGTGGTGAAATCCAGTAATATAATCAGAACAATTCTTATAATTTCGTGAAGATTATATGAAGAAACATACCTGAGAGCATCTTGGAGACGACTTTCGTTTATTACCAGAAAGATACTTCAATCTTGGTCGACTGGAAATCATCTCAGCCGAAGGAAGATCCTTGAATGGAGTTCTGGGAAATCTTACAAAGCCACGCAAACGCCCAAGTTGTTGATCCCAGAATTCTACATAACATGGGGTTACATAGGCGAATCTATCAGAACCAGGAAACCAGTAGCTACTCCCTTCCACGTGAGTATGATCCAAATGAGTCCTGAGTTGCTCAACTGATGGCTTCCTTCTCCGTATGGTTGGAACACACTGATCCATACCCATTTGTCGAGTTGCTCTATCAATATTATACTCCTCCACTGAAAGCTCTCCAAACGTGGATGATAGCAAATGACCAGGGGTGCAACTCAACATGAAAGATATTTCTCCATCACTCAGATGCGCACCAGACGTCAAACTCGTGCTTTCTCCAGTATTGAAAGTCATCGGCTGAGAAACATAATCAGGGACTGACACCCACAGGCGAAAATTGAACTCAGATTCTTCATCTAACACATCAATAAAGCGTATTTTAGAACGAGGCTGCTTTGTGGACC
Organism: Papaver somniferum; assembly: GCF_003573695.1. Lineage (NCBI taxonomy): Eukaryota > Viridiplantae > Streptophyta > Magnoliopsida > Ranunculales > Papaveraceae > Papaver > Papaver somniferum. The sequence continues at coordinate 144,131,325 of NC_039366.1, read as the reverse complement.
AACGCATGATCCTAGCATTATCTTTCTCAGGGAAAGTATGACGCGCATCAGTATTCGGTCCTTGCAGAACATTACGTGGAGTAGGTGCATAATTCTTAAAGTGCTCCCACATCAAAGCTTGAAGAAACATCGTGTTGGCATAACACTCAATCTTCATAGAGTCGTTCGACACACTGGAGTCTATAATCACGGAGTCCAGGTTGTAATACAAGAAGCCTAAGAATAAACTACCTATCGGAAGTTGCTCACCTTGAGCCATCTTAATAGCAAAGGGAATCACAAAAGGCTTCAACAAGTTTCCACTATCTTCAAAAATGTCTCTGGACAACCATAAACATAAGAACGCAACAACGGGTAACATACCGTCGATGTGTTTATCAGAAACCTCGTCTTTGGGCCACCAGTGTGTCAACCAGGAAGCATAGCATCCTTTACTACTAGCCTTATTCGCTTTCTCCATTGCAGCTGTCAAGACATCTGAAAGATCCCCAGGAAGATTGCCCGTGATTGGGAGATGCATCAGAGCCGCCACGTCTTCCAAGGTAATGGTAAACTCTCCCCACCTACATATGAAAGTGTGAGTGGGAATTCACCAGCGAGCAAACAGAGCCACAATACCACTTGCGTCATGATAAATGAACAACTCTCTAGAAGCTTGAATAGCTCTCGTCACCTGCGCCTGGTCGAGCATAGTCCTCACATGAGGAAAACCCAACATATGCCTCGCCCAGCCGGCAAATTTCTCCAAAGGTCGTCGAGAAAGCTTAAACTCTATGATTGATGAGCTGAAGATCCCTCGTTCAAGACAAAATCGAATCACTGTCTTAGGAATCACCAATTTCTTCTGAGTAACAGTTCTGGGATTTATCAAAAGACGATACACTGGGGATTTCAAATGTTGCTCAGCTCCTGGAATATCTTTTTCAAAGAATGCATCATTTTTCGAAAAAAGTAGCAATTAATGCAACTTGCATACATAAAATCTCAAGGATTTTATTTAATGAAAACAAACTCATGAAAATAAAATATATCTTCATATTTTGCACAATATATGTCACGGCTGCATATATATAAAAAAAAATCTGTTTTTCCTTCGTATCGTCGTTATTTGTTTTTAAAACGAAGGTTTATTTCGAAATACTGTGAAAGCTCACAATTTATATATATGATAAAGTTTTGCATTTACATGAAAGATCATAAACAAAATTTTATCACTGGACACATGTTCATAATATATATTTTCCTTCGTGTCGTTGTTATTTGTCTTTAAAACGAAGGTTTATGTCGATTTCGTGAAAATTCACTTCTTTTATGATAAAACCTTGGTACACATGAAAGCTCATAAACTAAGTTTTATCACTGGACCTAGGTTCATTAAAAAAATCTCTTCTAAATCAGGGATTATTGTTAGTTTTCAAAACTAACGATCGAACGAACATACGTTTTCGAAACGAGGGTTTTTCATAAAAACCTCACACCAAAACGTACACAAATATATGATTTCAACATGATCACTCCATGAAATTCATGCAAACATCAGCAAACATCAAAAAAAAAAATTCTTGCCTGGTCGGTCGGTCGGCCGGAAAATGGCCGGACTTCGGCTGATCGGACGGCGGTCGGCGGAGGCTCTGGCGTCAGGAAATTTTCCTCCTCCCCTGTGAACGAGCGTGAAGATGATGAAGGGATCAAAGAACTGGTCGTGAAAAAAAAAAGGATTAATTCCTTTTATATCAATTTTATTTCCAAAACCTAATTTTCTAAGGATTTCCTTATTGGGCCCGGCGCGCAAATCCTAAACGACCATGGTCTCATCGTCCAAACCAGCGGTTTAACATCAATTTATGCTCATCAAACGCCGCTCCAATCATGACATTGAAGCCTTCATCAAGTCGTGGTTTGCTCATGCTCTCTAAATCCGGTAACGTCTCAACTTACGACTAAGTTCAATTACTGGTGTTATTATTTATGGCCGGAAAATCACCATTTAATGCTAACTGAGGAACACCGCTTTCCTCAGTAAGCAGGGGACTTAATGTAGATGGTGGATTTTCAACAAGGGCTAAAATCGTGAACTCATAATTATACGAAGCTCTGATCTAGCAATCAGACGTGAGTATTGAGACACGGATCTCTCATCGAATTCTCAACGGAGAGTACTTTCTCTCAGAGTACATGTAGATATGTAGTCTCACGACTGGACAACGGCATATCTCATGAACACTGAACACTTTCAGTGATTATTTCTATATAGTATCACGAGATGGACGGCTCCTAGACATCTTGCTATGCTAGTATAGAGCGATAACGTCTTCAGCAACAAACAACGAGTTTAACCTGACTATATAAAGGATATGACTTACCGACAAGCTCATATCGGGATAATTAATGCTCCTAGACAGCTTGCTCTGCTAGTATACAGCCACAAAGTTAAATTATTCCTAATTAAGATTAATTCTGTCGTGACATTCACTACTGAATTCCCAGAGTAATCTACTATTGCTCCTATTCCATGGTCGAATCCACGACTGGTCCCATGGAATGGCAATAACAATTGCTCCTATTCCATGGTCGAATCCACGACTGGTCCCATGGAATGGAAATAAACAATTGTTCTGATTCTATGATCGAATCCACGGCTTGATCTCATAGAATAACAATAACTATATTATCTCATTACTCCGATTTCATGATCGAATCCACAACTGGTCTCATAAATGGTAATAGATAAATCTTAATTACTCCGATTCTATGGTCGAATCTAAGATCCCATGGAATGGTAATGCTCAATTTATTATTCTGAATTCATAGTTGAATCCTCAGCTGATCCTATGAATTAATAATAAACATCTTATTACTCAGTTTTGTGAATTATTCTCCACTGAATTCCACAATTAGTAATAAATAATCAACAACCGGGCATCTGGGCCACCTCTAAGTAAGCCCCGATCCAAATGGTGAAAGTGTGTTCAACGACAATGCACTAACAGTCACCGCACGAACGAGTATTTTAAAATACGACGAACGATTAACCTATTGCAAAATAGGAAGAAAATAATAAATAATCAAAATATAACCAAGGCGCCAAGGGATTGGACTCATTGATTGGCCGACCGTGCCATGACCAATCCCACGCCAGTTTTATATTTTATCATATTTTATCATTTTCCTTCATTTGATGAAAATCCTTTCATTTGAACAAATCTCCTTCGTCTCGAGGAAACTCCTCGACTTCATGGCGTTTTCATAAACCCATGAAAATAATATAAAATTAAGGAAAAATAGTGTGGGGCGTGAACATTGGCCAACCGGCCATGCCTTGGTCCCAGCTGGCCCCACACCTTAGGGTTCCTCATTATTTTATTATTATTATTATTTCCCTAATTTCATGAAAATTCCTTCAAATCATGGTATTTTCAAAATACATGAAAAATAATAATATAAAATTAGGGAAACACGTGGGACCGGGCCCCAGCCGGTCCCACACGCCCATGTATTTTATTATTATTATTTTTAGGATTTTCTTCATCCCATGAGACTCCTTGATTTCATGGTATTTCTCTCAAATTAGGAAAATCCCTTCAAATCATGGAAAAATACATTAAAAATAATAATATAAAATTAAGAAAACACGTGGGACCAGGCCACAGCCGGTCTCACACGCTCATGTATTTTATTATTATTATTTTTAGGATTTCCTTCATCCCATGAAACTCCTTGATTTCATGGTATTTCTCTCAAATTAGGAAAATCCCTTCAAATCATGGAAAAATACATTAAAAATACATAAAAATTAGGGAAACTCGTGGGACCGGGCCCTAGCCGGCCGACCATGCCTCCCACGGTCTCACACGCCCTTGTTTTTATTATTTTAATATTTTTCCTTCCTTGAACTCATGAAACTCCTTCACTTCAGGGAAACTCCCTAAATTCATCAAAACTCTTTAAATCCATGATATTTTTCATAAAATCATCAAAATATTATAAAATTAAGGAAAAGGCACCACGGGACCGTGGCCACGACCGGCCGACCATGACTTGGCCTCGGCGGTACCATGCCTCCTCATTCCTTATTTTATAATTATTTTCCATCATCTCATGGTGTTTTCCTCAGTTTCGTCGAAACCCTAATTTTGGCATATTTTCTCGAATGGATGCTCAATTGCACACCAGAAAATATCAAAATTCTCAGGACTGAGACGCAGACGCCTTGGGGACACGAGCACGCTATATTGACCGACCAAGATTGGCTCTTTGGCTTACAGAAGTCGGTCCCATCAAGTTTCACAGTTTTGACCTAATTTGCACAATTGCACGTATTAGGTCCAAGACTCTTCCAAACACTTTGGATTTTCATGAAGTGATCACCGGGCGGTCACGTGTCTACCCAGGGCCGGTTTCATGACCCCATGGTCGGTCCCTCACTCCGTCATAATTAATTAGGTTTTCTCACCTAAGGCTCAGATGAGCATTTTCGAATAAATGATTAAACCAACATTTAATCATTCTTTCACCAACAAATCGTCAACTCTTCAGGAGTTATTTGTATTTGCTCACGTGAGCATATAGAAACTACATGGTTGATCCACGGTCCCATGTAGTCGCTCCCTCCTTCGTCCCATGGTTAAAATTCTGACGAACCATGAATTGATCATCAATTGATCAAATTAGGGTTTCTGAATCCAAGGATCATCATTACAGATTCCAACCTTAATAATTTTACGACGACCTCATGGTCATTAATTTTATTAATTATGCTCGGTTCAACGACCAGTATTCTAATTAATATTTTTTGGTACGCTGCCAATAATCCATCAGATGAGCAACACATGCTCAGACGATCAAATATTCAACAATTCATCACATGAGCAACACTTGCACAGATGATAAATATTTTCTCAAACCAAGGAATATTGGTTCAACAATCAATATTCAACGATCCATCGAATGAGCAATACTTGCTCACTTCATCGTAAGAACTATACCTCTGTCTCATGACATGTTCAATTCATGAGTTTCAGAACATCCTACATGGACTCATCGTCCCATCAAACCACGAAGTTATCAATTGACTAACATACCACGAGACGTCAATCGTGTCACTTTGGGGGGATATCACTTAAGGTTTTGGTCTGGCGGTCTACGGCACGTGTGTTCAAACACACGATGGAATGTGAGCAAGTCGTGCAATCAGTTGAAGGAATTAACGAGGTAGTGGGTGGAAAATCGACCAAGTCTCCACACGTTGAGCAACTGGTTTCAAACACGATCTCCACTTCCCCACTCCTTGATTCCATAAACTGTCATACTTCATGGGATCATGGTGTCTAAATTCCGGCAATATAAATAAGTCTCTGAATCATGATTGAATCATCGTCATCAACAGTATCATCAATCTCACGTCTCATCGACAACACGAGATCATCAACTCATCAATTGAGAAACTACTCTCAATTGAGAAATTTCAATCATTCAGAGCTTATCATATTCAGAATTCACACACCCACAATCTTTGTTACCATTGATTCCACACATTTCCCAGCTTCCCTCTTACAAATCAACCCATCCTCTCTTGTGACCGAATTTACTCAGGAACGGTCATTGTCTTGATTTAGGCCGGAGTATTACAAACTGATCTCTCGAATCTAAAGCACCCCTTTGCAGCGGTGCATCTGTGTGAGGTTTAACATTTCGCTCGGTTCGAGGAGTCTCCTCCGTACGGCCGTCTTCTCAATTCCTTAAAAACCAGCAAATTGTTTTTCCCCATCTACACAAAGATAACTTCGGTCTGGAATGTAGTTGAACCCTAATAAATCTCACACCGATTCAAGGTACAGTCGTGCTCCTCACGTCTCTGATCCCAGCAGGATTCTACACACTTGATTCCCTTAGCTGATCTCACCCACAACTAAGAGTTGTTATGCCCCAAAGTCGAAGACTTGATAAACAAATTTGTATCACACAGAAAAGCCTATTGAGTAGATAAATCTGTCTCCCACAGATATACCTACGAGTTTGTGTTCCGTCTTTTGATAAATCATGGTGAACATGAACCAATTGATAACCCGAACTTATATTCCCGAAGAACAACCTAGTATTATCAATCACCTCACAATAATCTTAATCGATTAACGAAACAAGATATTGTAGAATCACAAACGATGAGATGAAGGTATTTGTGACTAGTTTTATATCTTGCCTATCGGAGATCTAAATCTTATGCCAATCTTACAATTTCGCTCAATCACGATAGAAAACAACAAGATCATATCACGCAACTACAAAGAAAATAGTTGGGCCTGGCTTCAGAATCCCAATGAAGTCTTTAAGTCGTTAACCTACAGGGTTTCGTGAAAAACCTAAGGTTAAAGGAGAATCGACTCTATCTTATACAACTAGTACAGGAGGTGTTGGGATTAGGTTTCCCAATTGCTAGAGTTCTCATTTATATAGATTTCAAATCAGGGTTTGCAATCTAAGTTACCTTGGTAACAAAGCATTCAATATTCACCGTTAGATGAAAACCTGATTAGATTCAAGCTAATATATTTCAACCGTTAGATCGAACTTAGCTTGTGATACAAAAATGAAATGTACCTTCATTTAGGTTTGAGTAACCGTACCTAAACGTGTACACTTAGTCGGTTCAACAATAGTTAACCAATGGTTATCCATATGAGCACTTTCATATCAACCTTATTCATCTTCACCATAACTAGTTCAAATGACTCAAATGAACTAGTTAGAGAGTTGTTCAATTGCTTAGATCTCATAGAAGTATACAAGACACAATCGAAGCAAAATCGGTTTTGATTCACTCGAATCAATTCAGGAACATTATAGCCACGGTTTGCAAAGATTACATTCCTTATTATATAAATGTTTTAGTTCATGAACAAACAGATTCTAGAAAGTAACCTACTTAAGTATGCAAAACGGTTACGCATACTTAAGTACCCGGATTGAGTTTTTTTTTTACTTTCAAACTCCAGCAGAAATTCACGGACGTGAAACTTCTGCCAGTATGTTGTTGAGGCTGTTGTCGGCTCAACAAATTAATAAAGATATTTCCCATTAATTAACTGGTAATATAGCGTTAGTAAGAGATCGTTCCCACAGAGAGTTGTGTAATTGATAAGTTATTTGATCAGCAAGATAAAGTAAATAACAAAGGGGGTTTGGTTGTAAGATAATTATAAAGAAAATAGTAAAGAAAAGAGATGATTAAGGAATCCTTCGCCGTTACCAAGCGATAGCTAGATTAAAATACTTATCTATCTTCTGTTAGAACCATTCATCACCAACCGTAGAATAGCAGGTATGCTTAGCTATGCCCAAAACTCCTTGTATCACCGGACAACAGGTACGCTTAGTCACCGGATTTTATTCAACTGAGCCGCCTTGAGGTACGCTTACAAGGTGTAACTCAATCGAACTGAAAAAGAGGGGGTCTAACAACACCACCCAATATTTCGCTTAGCAATCTGTATAGACTAACTCCGAAATAATTTTCTAGAGAATCAACTAGACAGTCAGACTCAATCTAGATAAAAGTATCTCAAGGAGTTAATATCTCTCTCTTGATTTGATTTTTACTCAAGCTAAAAACAATAACGAGTCTTTATCAAATACAAGGAATAACTTGGACGGTACCAAAGACCAATGTCCAAGTGTTAATCAATGAAATCAATAACCACAAGGTCGGATCTCTAATCGATTAAACTTTAACGCACAACGTGTATTATTTCAATTATAAAGATAAACGATATAATGTGGAAAATGAAATAACACAAACACCAGAAATTTTGTTAACGAGGAAACCGCAAATGCAGAAAAACCCCGGGACCTAGTCCAGATTGAATACACACTGTATTAAGCCGCTACAGACACTAGCCTACTCCAAGCTAACTTCGGACTGGACTATAGTTGAACCCCAATCAGTCTCCCACTAATTCAAGGTACAATTGTACTCCTACGCCTCTGATCCCAGCAGGATACTGCGCACTTGATTCCCTTAGCTGATCTCACCCACAACCAAGAGTTGCTGCAACCCAAAATCGTAGACTTGATAATAAACAAATCTGTCTCACACATAAAAGTCTATTAAAGGATAAATCTGTCTCCCACAGAAAAATCCTAGGTTTTTGTCCCGTCTTAAGATATGAAATCAAGGTGAACAGGAACCAATTGATAATCCGGTCTTATATTCCCGAAGAACAGACTAGATTAATCAATCACCTCTCAACGATCTTTCTTGACTACACAAGCAGATGTCGAGGAATCACAAACAGTGAGACGAAGATGTTTGTGACTTCTTTTATCTTTCCTATCGGAGAACTCTCACGATCTCAAGTCAATCAATAAGATTGTACTCGTACGATAGAAGATGCAAGATCAGATCACACAACTACGATAAAAGTAGTATCGGTCTGGCTTCACAATCCCAATGAAGTCTTTAAGTCGTTAACCTGGTTTTAGAGAATAAAACCAAAGGTTAGAGGAGAATCGACTCTAGCGAGCGCACTAGTATCACACAGACATGTGGGGATTATTTTTGCCTAATGCTAGATGTCTCATATATATAGTCTTCAAATCAGGGTTTTGCCTTAGTTACAAAGCAATCAATATTCACCGTTAGATTAAAACACGATTTAGATTCAAGCTAGTATTTCTTAACCGTTAGATAGAAAACTTAGCTTGTCACACACACTTGAGATATACGTTTACTGGGTTTGTGAAAACCGTACCCAAACGTGTACGTGTATGTTGGTTCAACATAGTAGCCAAAAAGGTCAACCATATGAGCATTTCATATTAACCTTGTTCTTCTTCACCATAAATAGTTCAATTGACTCAAATGAACTAGTTAGAGAGTTGTTCAATTGCTATGAGATCTTATGTAACTACACAAGACACAACTGAAACAAAGATGATTCGATTGAATCGGCTCATGAACTTTAGCCACGGTTTGCATACTGCATTCCTTAGTAATTTAAGTTTCATGTTCAAAGCACATTTTAGATCATAACCCACTCAAGTACGCAAGAAAGTTCGCGGACTTAAGACAACCGGCAGAGTTTTCCAAACTCAGCAAAAAATCTCGGCAAGGAGACTTCCGCCAGTTCGCGGACTAGGTTCGCGGACTTATACTACACGAATGAATTTGGAATCCTAGCAGAAATTCTCGGAACAAGAACTTCCATCAGTTCGCGGACTTGGCAAAGCCAATTCCTCCGGTTTCTCTCAATCAACAAAGTTCGCAAACTTCAGATTAAGGAATAAGACTTATGCACATATGTGTTTCCACATAATGCTTATATCCATCATTGGTTATATTGACCTAAACTCTCATTCCAACTATTGAAACATTCTTAGAGGACGTTATACAGTTGCTACACTATTTCTCGTCAAAGCGATTTTCAAAGTGATTGAAACATTATGACTTTCGTCATTAGGTGAAGATAAACCCGATCAAAGCGAAACGCTTTACCAACACATGATTTCGAGATATAGATAGGCGAGATATACTCGGCTCAAAATATGAAATGTGTATGATCTAGTCTATACAGCATACGACTTTTGTCTCATAATAAGTAGGAGATATAAGAGATAGACTTTTGAGTGATAGATAAGCTCAAGTCTCCACATACCTTTTTGTTGATGAAGTTCCACGGTTCCTTGAGTAGATATTTGTCGTTGCATGATGAATCGCCATGAAGTTCTTGAGCTCAACTACACTTTTCTATCCTGGTCCGAGACTTAGCTATGTAGACTAAAAATCAAGACTCATAGTTTTGATCACTAATATTGACAAACATGCTTGATATAGAAACGCATGCGAGGTCGACCGAGATGTGCTCTAACAATCTCCCCCTTTGTCAATTTTAGTGACAAAACTATTAATACATATGGAATACAAAAAAGATAAACTTTAGTGGCTCCTATTCCATAGTTTAATCTTCAATGCCCTGAAATCTTCGTCCTTCCAAGTACTCCAATGATCCCAAAGGTTGTAAGTTTAGCATCACCGTTGTTGAAGATCCGTAGCTATAACAATGAGAGAAATCGAGATTCTCGATCATTATTATCCAGTGACATAGTATTATTATGTAACTTTAAAGTCCAACTGCATCACGACTTTAACAATAATACTACGGTGATATGTATCACTCCCCCTTAGTCAATACTCCATCTCACATGGAAACCACTCCCCCTTACACAATGATCCGAAAACCATATGTATATGTAGTAGAACTACACATTAATTCTCCCCTTTTTGTCAATAAAATTGGCAAAGGTACAAGAACGGGATCCTAATGAAATTTCCGAGAAGAGACGTTTCATAGACTAAAAGAAAAAATACATACCAACTTAATTTAGATGCAATCATAAAGCTGAAGCTAAATGCATTCATCAAGGAGTTTTAAGATACAAGATAACCCCTATAAAATTCCACAACCGCACACCCCGCAAGATATTACCATTAAGCACAAGTTCAAAACAACTCTCCCCCATTTGATGTCATTCCCGAAAGAACAACAAGAGCGACCTTAATTTTGAAAGAAAAGAAGGATTTTTTATTGGACACAAAAAACCATATGAAAATGATTTTATATATCCAAAACTCAATCAAATTAATCACAAGTAAACCCATGATTAATTTAATTAGAATACACAACTAAATCAAACCACAAATGTGATCAATTTAATTGATTGTGCTCATCATAAGTAAACTTACGGAGCTACGACTAAGGTAATCATACAGAGATGACTATCTTAATCGTTCACATACTCAACATAAGGAAAACCTTACGGAATATATGACTACATTAACCAATAGAACATGGTTAGTATAGCCATTCATATACTCAACACAAGAACTTTTGGAATATATGAAAGCTTAACTAGACTAATTACAAGAAGCCCATAATAAATCTAATTGGAAAACAAACAACCAAACTAATCACGAAAGTAATCAATTTAATTGTCAAATGTTTTGCTCGACAAAAGAAGACTTTCGGAGCAAATAACTAAATAACCAACCAAGATCATTAATTTAGTTCATAATGCTCAACATATAGCATCTTATGGAACAACCAACAAAGCCAATAAGAAAAATCGACTTAGTTGTATCGTGCTCAACATAAGACACACAATGGAGCCTTCACGGTAATACAAAAAGAATGGATCAATGAAGATCAATACCATGGAATACATACAAGGATCTATTCTATCTTTCCATCACTATATGCATAATGACATAATATACTTTATCCTTGTCACACAAAAGATTTTATCCTATTTTCCATCAAGTAAATGACTGCATAGGCATAACTTTTGTATTTGTCAAAAGTCCACTCGTCCTTTCATCAATACGAATACCAATTCATGAACGACTTTACTTATGACAACATATGGGACCTTCAAGTTCAAGGACGCAAACAATACATATCCCATAAAAATATTGCAATATCACAAAATCATAAAGATTAATACTGCAATAACATCATCCTCCAAATATTTTTAGAATTTAATACCAATAAACCTAAAAAATAAACATAAGAAGATGAAAACAAAATAGTTATGTGTAGTCACAATCTTCGCTATTCAAAAACGCTAGTTATTCTTCTAACTAATTCAAAAAGAAGACATACTAGGCAACAATTCCTTTGAGAAATTCTTTATCATTCCCGAACTCCTTGTTACCGATAGCCATCGAGACATAAGGTTCACGGAGATAAGTGTAAATACCCACGAACTGTCTTGGCTGAAGAGGTCGAATTAGGGTCCTCTGAATTTCCAAGGATTTAGACATGAATGTCTTTATTTCACAAATCTCCCTTCTTATTTCCTTTAACTCATCAAAAACATCGGAAAACTTCTGATAGTTAGAAGGAAAAGCCCTGGGTTTTCTTGTATTCCTTCTTTTTCTTTTCAGGGACTTAGAAACAGGAGATTTCTCTTTTTCCTTGATTGATGGCTTAACAATCATGTTGACATCCTTTCCATCTGATGACATAGTGCTTTGAGAATAGTTATGAACAACTGGATTTATGTGATGGAATCACTTAACTCAACAAGCAGTCTTATAAAGGATGTCAAAAGAGAAAAAGGAATGTAGGGTTCGAAACCTATTGACAGGTTCGCATACACCCAACTCTAAAACCCTATAAGGAGTAGAATTTTCGATAATAACCCTTTCTTTTATTTGATAGACGAAAAATAACAAATCTAAGAAAAGAAGGAAAAACTTTTCTGAAGCCTGGATCAGCACTCAATCTTGTCTCTTTTCGATCAGGCACATGAGACAAGAATTTCCTAACAACACAATCAAGTTGTGTTGTGATGAACAACGATTTGTCCATATTTTTTCTCATGGGAGGAATCCTATGATCTCTGTCTATCAAACCGATTTGACCATGTTTTCTTTTCAAATGGTCTTATTCTATCACTGGAAACCAACTCCTTAGATGAAGATAAGATCCTACATACCTCGGCGGTCTTCTGAGAAAGTTTCAGCTTTCTTGCTAGTCGATCTGCTCTTCGTTGAAGTTTGCTTGCGTTCCTTATTTGGTGCTTGTATTTGTAACACCTTGATAGTTCATGTCCCTTCATCGAACAAAACGAGCACGTCAATCTTGGATAGTATTCATGAATCTGAGATGTGCAAGCAGCTAGACATATTGTTGATCCTGAAACATCACTGATAGGGTTTCCAGTTACCAGATTCAGTGAATCTTCCAGCTTGATTGGGTTTCCTTCTTCTCCGAATCCATTGAGGTTGATATATGTATTGCTACAAGTATCAAAATCGATGTTTTCACAAAGAAGCCCTACACTTGATTTTCTATCTTCATCGGAATCATAGGTTTCAGACATTTCATCAAGTGTTATAGCTAGACCTTTGTTCCCAGTGTATTTTCTACGATTTGGGCATTCGTTAGCAAAATGGCCAAAACCCATACACTTAAAGCACTGAGGCATGTCCTCGTCATCAGCCTCGTCAGCATCCCTGTTTTTAGGAGGTATGCGACCGTGAGGTTTGTCTAATGACTTAGGTTTGTCTCTTGAAAACCGTTTACTTCTCTTCAACAGAAGATCCCTAAACTGTCTTGTGATCAAGGAGACTGATTTGTCAAGATCTTCAACCGAAAAATCATCCTCAGACTGATCATCCTCAGAGACATGAACACTTTTACCTTTGAAAAGTAATTTGGTGTCTGTGCTTTAAAGGCAACATCCTTACCGACTTTGGATGTATGCTCATGGTCAAAGATCTTTAGCTTTCCAACCAAGGTGTTTCTGGAAAGATTATCGAGGTTATTCCCCTCAACGATGGCATGCTTCTTAGACTCGTATCTAGATGGCAGCGATCTGAGAATTTTCACAATGTCCTTTTCAGGAATAGTCTTACCCAATGCAAAAGATGCATTAACAAGTTCAGACACTTTGTGATTAAACTAATCAAATGACTCTTCATCTGCCATACGAAGGTTTTCCCAATCGGAATTAAGGTTTTGAATCCTAGCTTCCTTTTCACTGGAGTTTCCTTCAAATACGCTTTCTAAGATATACCAAGCATATTTATTCCCAGTGCAATTAGACACATGGTGTTGAAGACTTGGGGCAATGACATGTATGATAGCATTTGACCCTTCAGAATTCTTCTTTGCAGAAAGAATCTCGGCAGCATTATATTCACCAATATTCTTGGGAATGTTTACATCTTCAGCTACAACAACAGGCGCATCACAGCCATTGACAACATATACCCATGATTGAAAATCACGCGAATGGATGAAGGCTCGCATAGCGATTTTCCACCATAAGTAATTAGATCCATCGAAGACTGGTGGTACGTTAGCAGAGATAACACCTTTGTCCATAGAGTCAGATCGCTACAAACACAGACTGATGAGGTCTTAGTGTGTTTGCCTGCTCTGATACCAATTGAAAAAGCGGGGGTCTAACAACACCACCCAATATTTCGCTTAGCATCTGTATGGACTAACTCCGAAATACTTTGCTAGGGAATCAACTAGACATTCAGACTCAATCTAGATAAAAGTATCTCAAGGAGTTAATATCTCTCTCTTGATTTGATTTTTACTCAAGCTAAAAACAATAACGAGTCTTTATCAAATACAAGGAATAACTTGGACGGTACCAAATACCAATGTCCAAGTGTTAATCAATGAAATCACCAACCACAAGGTCGGATCTCTAATCGATTAAACTTTAACGCACAACATGTATTATTTCAATTATAAAGATAAACAATATAATGCAGAAAATGAAATAACACAGACACCAGAAATTTTGTTAACGAGGAAACCGCAAATGCAGAAAAACCCTGGGACCTAGTCCAGATTGAATACACATTGTATTAAGCCGCTACAAACACTAGCCTACTCCAAGCTAACTTCGTACTGGACTATAGTTGAACCTCAATCAGTCTCCCACTAATCAAGGTACAGTTGTACTCCTACGCCTCTAATCCCAGCAGGATACTGCGCACTTGATTCCCTTAGCTGATCTCACCCACAACCAAGAGTTGCTGCAACCCAAAATCGCAGACTTGATAATAAACAAATCCGTCTCACACAGAAAAGTCTATCAAAGGATAAATATGTCTCCCACAGAAAAAACCTTAGGTTTTTGTTCCGTCTTAAGATATGAAATCAAGGTGAACAGGAACCAATTGATAATCCGGTCTTATATTCCCGAAGAACAACCTAGATTAATCAATCACCTCTCAACGATCTTTCTTGACTACACAAGAAGATGTCGAGGAATCACAAACAGTGAGACGAAGATGTTTGTGACTTCTTTTATCTTGCCTATCGGATAATTCTCACGATCTCAAGACAATCAATAAGATTGTCCTCGTACTATAGAAAATGCAAGATCAGATCACACAACTACGATAAAAGTAGTATCGGTCTGGCTTCACAATCCCAATGAAGTCTTTAAGTCGTTAACCTGTTTTTAGAGAAGAAAACCAAAGGTTAGAGGAGAATCAACTCTAGCGAGCGCACTAGTATCACACTTACGTGTGGGGATTAGTTTTTCCCAATGCTAGATGTCTCCTATATATAGTCTTCAAATCAGGGTTTTGCCTTAGTTCCAAAGCAATCAATATTCACTGTTAGATGAAAACCTGATTTAGATTCAAGCTAATATTTCTTAACCGTTAGATCGAAAACTTATCTTGTCACACACACTTGAGATATACGTTTACTGGGTTTGTGAAAACCGTGCCCAAACGTGTACGTGTATGTTGGTTCAACGTAGTAACCCAATTGTCAACCATATGAGCATTTCATATTAACCTTGTTCTTCTTCACCGTAACTAGTTCAATTGACTTAAATGAACTAGTTGGAGAGTAGTTCAACTGCTATGAGATATTATGTAACTACACAAGACACAATTGAAACAAAGATGATTCGATTCGATTGAATCCGCTCATGAACTTTATAGCCGCGGTTTGCATACTGCATTCCTTAGTAATTTAAGTTTCATGTTCAAAGCACATCTTTAGATCATAACCCACTCAAGTACGCAAGCAAGTTCGCGGACTTAAGACAACCGGCAGAGTTTTCCAAACTCAGCAGAAAACCTCGGCAAGGAGACTTCCGCCAGTTCGCGGACTAGGTTCGCGGACTAGTACTACACGAACGAATTTGGAATCCCAGCAGAAATTCTCAGAACAAGAACTTCCGTCAGTTCGCGGACTTGGCAAAGCCAATTCCTCCGGTTTTTGTCAATCAACAAAGTTCCCAAACTTCGGATTAAGGAATATGACTTATGCACATATGTGTTACCACACAATGCTTATATCCATCATTGGTTGTATTGACCTAAACTCTCATTCCAACCATTGAAACATTCTTAGAGGACGTTATATAGTTGTTACACTATTTCTCGTCAAAGCGATTTTCAAAATGATTGAAACATTATGACTTTCGTCATTTGGTGAAGATAAACCCGATCAAAGCGAAACGCTTTACCAACACATGATTTCGAGATATAGATGGGCGAGATATACGCGGCTCGAAATATCAAATGTGTATGATCCAGTCTATATAACATACGACTTTTGTCTCATAAGAAGTAGGAGATAAAAGAGATAGACTTTTGAGTGACAGATAAGTTCAAGTCTCCACATACCTTTTTGTCGATGAAGTTCCACGGTTTCTTGAGTAGATCTTCGTTGTTGT